>NC_138182.1:40444527-40894527 GCF_964194105.1 Spermophilus citellus | reverse complement strand
GCTACACAGGCACTTCTCAAAAGGAGAAATACATTGTCAACAAATATATGAAAACGTGTTCAACATCTCTAGCCATTAGAGAAATGCAAATTAAAACTGCACTGAGATTTCATCTCACTCCAGTCAGAATGGAATTATCAAGAATATAAGTAACAATAAATGCTGGTGGCAATGTGGGGAAAAGATATACTGATATATTGTTGGTGGGACTGCAAATTAGTGTAACCACTATGGAAAGCAATATAGAGATTTCTCAAAAAACTAGGAATGGAACCACCATTTGACACAGTTATCCCACTCCTCGCTATATATCCAAGGGAGTTAAAATCAGCATATTATTGTGACACATCCACATCAATGTTTATAACAGTTCAATTCACAATAGCTAAACTATGGAACCAACTTAGGTGCCCTTCATCATATGAATGGATAAAAAATGTGTTGTATATGTACATAGTGGAATACTAGCCAATAAGAAGAATGACTTTATGACATTTGCTGGTAAATGAATGAATCTGGAGATTATCATGCTAAATATAATAAGTCAGTGCCCCCAAACCAAAGGTCAAGTGTTTCTGACATGTGGAAGCTAACCCACTATAAGGTGGAGGGAGTTAAGTGGATTAGACAATGGGGAAAGAAGAGAAGGGAGAGGGAATAGGAATATGAAAGATGAAATGAATCTGAATTTCTATGTACAAAAATGAATACACCACAGTGAATCTCAACATCATGTACATTCACGAGACGGGGATCCTAATTAGAATAAGATACATTCCATCTTGTGTAATATATCAAAATAGATTTCATTGTCATGTATAACTAAAAAGAACAAATAATAACACAGAAGTGACATTAAATAATCACATAGGTAGCAAAGGAAAGGACTCATTGAGGATCCAAATATTCTGTAAAATTATTTCTCCCCACACCATACTGCTTTTCCAAATTTGCATGAAAAGAGAATTCTAAGGAAGATCTAAGCATGTATCACCTTGCTTTCTTTGCTGCACCTCTCCAGTGATCAATTCTTTACCTCTTCAACTCATTATTTTACTTTGGTAAGATTAATCCTCTTCACTTTCTCCTCCCCATGGCAGCTCTAATAGGTGTTTCTCAAATTTTAAATTTGGAAAATAGAGAATGGAAGTGCAATATCAGCCTTGACTTCCACATATGTTCTGTGCATTGAAGCTGAGTAATCATCTTTGTGACACAAGAAGCCCAAAGGTGCTGCTTTTTCATCACTTTCTTTTAGTCCTGAAAATATTTATTACTCGCTTAATAGAGGGCATCTGTTGTGCAAGCACCATATTGCATATATTTATCAACTCAAAATAGACCCTGATGGTTCCAATATTTTCTTGCATACTTAATACCTTTATTATGCATAAGACCTATGTTCTAGAAAGTTAAGCAGGAGAAAGAAATTTGAATAAAAAACTGTGTTCAAGACATGAAATGGGCCTCAGAATTTAAGGTAAAGTGCAAGACTTAATCCTAATAATTAATCACAATATAATTATATAAATTTTCGTCTTTTGGAGATTAAGTCTGTTAGGCTCTCAGAATTCTTTATGCAGTCTCTTTAATGGCAATTTAAAGTTTTTTGAGAATACTAAGGTGTCCTTTCCCCAAAACTACAGCTTTCAACTATATCAAGTTTTCCTATCCTAAGACACATTAACAGGCAGGTGGCACCTTATGGTCTCCCAGCAAGCATCAGTTCATCTGTTCCTGGGCTCACACTTAACACCTTCTTGAACAGAGACTGATTTTTCTCTGCAGTTGGAAGCCTTAGCATTAGAAGCCTTGGGCAATTCATCCTATGCCATTCGTGTGTGTTGTGACCTTTGGTTCTATCCACTCATATTGATAGCAACTATTTCCCAGAGTTGGTAGGAGGGGAGGTGGAGTAGATAGATGCTGTGAAGGGCCGCCGAGATTCCTGGCACCTCAGAACTGAGACACTCTGAATGTCCAGGAGCTTAGAGTGCTGGCCGACAGATTCATCCTTCTTCAGGAATTGTTCTCACCAAACAATACTGCCTAACCCCAAATTATACCTCCTCCCTTCAGTGTGCAAGAATGGCATTTCAGTGTGTGAGCTACAAAGGCCCAGTTTCCTGGCCTCAATCTGGAATGATGCAGAAGGGCCATCTCAGCTCTGGGGGTCCCTCTGAGGCAACTGCACTGCTGCCCAATGTCTGTCTTTGCCCAGGCCTGCTTCCATTACCCCTCACAGGGCTTGTTTCCAAGAGCGCTTCCCAGTAAAACTCCTGCAAGCAAATCTCAGTCTGTTTCCATGGAACTTGACCTAAGACAAAAGGAGTTTAAAGGAGGATTTATCATGAATGTAACAATACCTTGACAGCATCTTGATTCCTGTTAATTCAATAAATATAAATAAACGTATGTGCATGTGTGGATTTGTACAATATAATTGATCTCTTCCTACATTCCAGTACACCCTAAATGCTTTCCATATATTAATTAATATTCAAAGCAGCTTTATGAACTAGGTGCTATTTTTATCCTACTTCCAGATAAGGAAATAATTAAATATGAGTTAATTGCCCATATAACAAAGCAATAATTGGAAGGACCAGGATTTAAATCCAAGCCAAAAGAAATCATGTGAGAACATCAAGGGGAAAAACTAAGAGCTGTAAGAGTTTATTGCTTTCTTTGGGCCAGTATCATGGCCCCTGAGTGACTAAATGTTCTGTGTCTCCCTTCATTTCTGCTTTGTCCACTACATTCCCAAAGGAGTCCCCCTATGGACAGACTGCTTTTCATTAGTGTAAAATTATGCATTTCATTTCTGAAGCCAGTAACATTAATCTTATTCCCATTGTTAACAATTATTTTAAGAATTGTTTTGTATACTTCTAGCTTCTGGGACATGAAAAAGGTCCCTGGAGACTTCTAGGAAGGAAGTCACTGATTCTAAAAAGAAACAGATGATGAGAAGTCCTTCTTGGCTGGATGTTGTCTTATGATATGAAACCTGAAACAGCATCAGCCATCGTGATCTTAAGGGATGGGACCTTCAACACAGATCCAACAGGCTCATGAGGACAGAGAACAAGTGGGCGGATTTTACATTCCTGACATCTTGTTTAGATTTCAGCTTAACCAGCTATAGACATGTAAATAAAATCTCACCTCACATGAAATAATGTTGTTTTGGCCACTAATTCTGTTGGGAGATTTTTACTAACAACTAATAACATCCTAACTGTACAAAGCCTATAAGATGAGAAGGAAAATGAGGAAATTTGAGGGTTAATAAAATGAACAAATATTTTTTAAAAATTATAAATAGATGACAAGAAATGAGTTGGGAACTAAAACTAACAGAAAAGTAAAAATAAGAAAATAAAATAAATTTTGAGAGACTAAAGAAAAAAGGTCAAATGTAACAGAATGAAAAATAAAGATCAAAATGAATTCTGCAAATCCTCATGGAACACTGAAACTAAATCAAATTGCTAAGAGTGGAAAGTAATTTCATTCCAAGAATTTTCAATCATTCACATATTTTTATATTACCAACGATCCCTCAAGAAATGTTCAGCTTAAATTTAGCAATGATGTTTTGTTTAACAATCGTTTTACATTTATTATCTCACTCAGCATTATTAGCTGCATATTTCAAAAAAATGATAATTGTGACTTAAAGAGACTATAGTTGAATTGTTTTGACCCTTTACTAATAACAGAAACACAACTTGAATCAACTTATAGAGACAAAAGTGGATTTATTTATGTTAGGTGCCCATATCCAAAGATAAGAAATTATCATACAAAAGCCCAAGAGTAAGAACCAATAGCACCACACAATATAGTTGTAAACAGGGATCACCAGGCAAAACCTTAAAGGTGAAGAAGAAGTACAGAGGGAAGAGTCCTCCTGAATCTCAATATCCCATAGGTCAAGCAGGATATAGATGATCTGCAATGCACCCACACCAAAATATCAATTTAACATCATGTTCTGCCAAAACTCAAGTTGAAACCCTAATCTTCAGGTGTTGATGTTAGGGGTAGGGGGCTTTGGAAGATGATTAGGTCATAGGGAAGAGCCCTCATGAATAGGGTTAGTGTACTTATAAGAAGAGACCAGACAACTAGCTAGCTTTGTGCATGTGAGTATACAGCAAGAAGTCAGGAGTGTGCAAACCTGAAGAGGACACTCCCCAGCACCCAACAGGGCCAGCATCCTGATGGCAGAGTTCCAATCTCCAGGACTATGAGAAATAAATTTCCAACATTAACAAGTCAGCCACTTCATGGTATTTTGTTATTAGCAGTCCAAACTGAGTAAGATTTGAACCCTGCCCCCCTAATGTTTTACTTACAGAGCCAGCAGTCAGGGAGTATCTACGTGACTCTGTAATAATGGAAGATGCTGCAAACTGAAATGGCCTTGTTTGAAAGGGGGTCTCCTGAGCCCAGTGGCTGATATGGGCACCTCCTCTATTGTGCTAACTCAGACCTACTAAGTTCCCTTTCAACTGTGCCACTAACAGCCATCTAATTTGTCTCTTGGGAGGAATGTAGGTGGATTTCAGGAGTGAACTAGAACCAAGTATACAAAGAACTAGATCTCTCTGCTACTCTCTCTGGATGTCCTTCACAACAAACAATTCTTCTACATCTCCATCCACACAATGAAAACCATGGCTACCTACAACCCCTAAGCTTACCTGTTATGGTCCTGCTACCTAGAGAAAGATTGAACCTAGTACAAATATCCAAAAGAAGAAAGCCAAATTTGGGGTCCCAGGATAGCACCTATTAATCCCATACAGTGTGATCAAGGAATTGAGTGATAGCAAATGTGTATGGGGTAACCACTACACCCAGAGGATGGGTGCTAAGCAAAGAATCCAGTATGCTTCCACAAGAGAGAGACTGAGAAAGTTGCCAGTGGAAATAAGTGTTGGAATCAGGTTTGAATTTCAGTCTGGTAACTCAAAACTCCATAATCTTCACCAATACATTATAATAATGAATGAATGGAACTTGAGAACACAAGGCAGCAGTAATTAATTTGTTTTTACCAATCAAGTCACAGCCACTTCCAGGGCTTTTTGAATCCTCAGAAATATTTGTCTTCTTAATTTTTGTTGTCAAGATGTTCTTTATGAGTGCTATAAAAACTATTCTGAAGGAAGAGCAAAGAAGCAAATTTCCTTTTGTTAATTTATTTCTTACATACATGACAATAGTGGAATGCATTACATTCATAATTATCCATTCACAGCACAATTTTTCATAACTCTGTATATAAAGTATGTTCACGCCAAATTATGCCATTATACATGAGCTCTCTCTTTTTTTTGCATTACAATTCTTTTTTTAAATTTTTTTAAAGAGAGAGGATAGAGAGAATTTTTTAATATTTATTTTTCAGTTTTTGGTAGACACAACATTTTTATTTTATTTTTATGTGGTGCTGAGGATCGAACCTCGCACCCTGTGCATGCCAGGCAAGTGCATTATTGCTTGAGCCACATCCCCAGCCCATTACAATTCTTAATACACCTTTATACCACAACTTATATCTCTATTTGTATATAAGGTATGTTGACAACAAATTCACATCTTTATACATGTATTTTGTATAATGATGACTGTCTCCTTCCACCATCCTTGCTATTCCCCTTCTCCCTTCCTTTCCCTCCCACCCCTATTCCCTATCTATAGGTAATGGAAATAAGTGCTTCACCCCCCCCATATCAGAGAAAACATTCGGCATTTGTTTGGGGGGGATTGGCTAACTTCACTTAGCATAATCTTCTCTAATGCCATCCATTTCCCTGCAAATGCCATGATCTTATTCTTATTCTAAGAATTTAAAAATTCTTAGAGGTAAATGAGAACAGAGACACAATATATTGAAATCTCTGGGACACTATGAAAGCAGTACTAAGAGGAAAATTCATTGCATGGAGTTCCTTCCTTAAAAGAAGAAAAAGTCAACAAATATATGGCCTCACACTATATCTCAAAGCCCTAGAAAAAGAAGAACAAATCAGCAGCAAAGCGATAGAAGGCAAGAAATAATTAAAACCAGAGCTGAAATCAATGAAATCAAAACAAAAGAAACAATTGAAAAAACTGACAAAACTAAAAGTTGGTTCTTCAAAAAAATAAATAAATTAGACCCTTAGCCATGCTAACGAAGAGGAGAGAGAACCCAAATTACTAGCATACGTGATGAAAAAGGCAATATCACAACAGACACTACAGAAACACAGAAGATAATTAGAGATTATTTTGAAACCTTATACTCTAATAAAATAGAAGATAGTGAAGGCATCAATAAATTCCTAGTCATATGACCTGCCCAGATTGAGTCAGGAAGATATACACAACTTAAACAAATTTCCTTTTAAATAATGTCTATTTGGAATATAAATTTGAAAATATCCTAAAAATCTGTAATAGTAGAATAGTTAAATGAATCACAATATATCCATATAATAGAGTGCTCTATGGTCATTAAAATTATTACTTCAAAATATTTTAACAACATGGAGATGTCCATCACATATAAAGAAATGGGATATAGAATTATATGGTATCACCCAGTTTTCTAAAATAATCATACTATGCATATCCATGGAAAAATTTGGGAGGAGGTATGTTTGGGTCATGGGATTATATATTAATATTTAATTTTTATTGTCTAAATAATATAAAATATGTATTGATTCTAAATTCTACAAAGTTTTTAAGACAGTGTTCATAATATAGGTTATTCTAAAAATTTAATTGTAGATTTAAATTTATTTTATACATCTTTATGTGCCTTTAATTTTTTTAAGCAAAACATACTCATTAAAGATTGCAAAATGATATAAGAAAAACTTCAAACAAGATGAATGAGAAATTAGATAATAAGCAATGAATCAGATTTCTGAGGTGTGAACTTATCTTTTTCTTACATTCCTTTTTCCCAGGAATAGGGAACTAACAGAAACTGTTGGTAGGATTATAAGTTAGTACAACTGCTATGGAAATCAGAATGGAGGTTCCTCAAAAGACTAGGCATGGAACTACCATATGACGGCTATACCCCTCGGTATGAAGTCATCATACTACAGTGATACATGCATACCCATGTTTAGAGCAGCACAATTCACAATAGCCAACTATGAAACCAGCCTAAGTAACCATCCATAGATGAATGAATGAAGAAAATGTGATATCGTATGTGCATGTGCGCGCGCACACACACACACACACACACACACACCAAAAACAATGAAGTTTTATTCAGCCATAAAGAAAAATTAAATTATGTAATTTCCAGAAAAATGGATGAAGTCCATTATATTAAGAAAAACAATCCAAAGTTAGAAGGTCAAGGGTCTATGTTTTCTTTCATATGTCAAAACTAGAGAGAAAAAAAGGAAAATAAATGTGGGGGTGGATATCAGGGAAAGCAAAGAGCGATCAGTAGAATAGAGGAAGGGAAGCACAGCAGAGTGGGGGCAGTGGGAGAAGGGGAGGAAGGGAAGAAATGCTGAGGAGGGAAATTGGCCAAATAACATTGTTATATTATGTGAATATACTAATATATAACAAGAAATCCTACCATTATGTACAACTATAACTCACCAATAAAAGGAAAAAAAAGAATCAGAAGGTCAAATAAGAGACCAAGGAAGAAACTGAATGATAAAAAAATATTAATAAAAATACATAATTTTAAAAGCCCTTCTACAGTTAAAGTACATAGATTTATCAAAATGATACCCAAAATGCTAAAAAAAAAAAAATCTACACAGCTAGAAGTCAAGGACCAGGGCATTACTTAATGAAACATCATTTTTACCTTTTATCAGCATTAAAAACTGCTCTACATTACTCTGTAATACTGTTGCCTGCATCTTTTTCTCTTTCCAAGATCGTGACCTCCTTAAGGAAAATCTCTTCCTTTCACCTTTGTAGCCCTAACAGCCAGCGCACTGCGGGAAGCACTCAAAAGCTGGAATGCAGCTAGCTCCAGGCTGCCTCCAGAGCCTGCGTTCTAGATGGCTCACCACATGGTGGCCAGAGTTCTTCACCCCCACTCCTCTTGGCCCTCGCTGAGCTCAGGAGCTTGCACAAGGACACAGACATTAGTATGTACACACACAGCTGCACTCCAGAGGCCAGCATTGCCCCTCCTCAGACCCAGCCCTTTGAAATCAGATTCTCTCCAGGGTCCATTCCACCCCCTATGATCTCTGTAGTGCACCATTTTAGGATCCAGAATTGAAACAGTAAAAACTATTTTCATAATAATGTGTGGAGATTTTCAAATACAAAATATTTACAAATAAAATAATTACATGTCATTGTTCGCTATTAGTAAACAAAGTCCATACACACACACACACACACACACACACACACACACACACACATATACTTGATCTTGAAACTTATCTTCCATTTGTGCTATGGTTTGAATGCGTCCCCTCCAAACCCAGGTGTGACCATCTATTAAATTTTAAGAGGTGACTAGGCCACGAGGGCTTCTCCCTCATGAATGGGATTAAGTGTCCTTACCAAAGAGTTTGACAGAGGAGATATCCCTGTTGCCCTCCTATCTTCTTTCATGTAAGGACAAGTGTACAAGGTACTAATTTGGAATCAGAGACAGGACTGTCACCAAAAACAAACTGATCAGTTCCTTGATTTTGATTTACCAGCCTCCAAAATTATGAGAAATAAATTTCTTGTCTATAAATTACCCAGTTTCAGGCATTTTGTTGTTTTGTTATAGCAACACAAAATGGACTAAAATAGTTTTCTTTGAAATTTATCTATTTTAAAAAGCAGCACACTCCATTTTACCTGTTTTAAGACATGTTTCTAAAATCTAATTAAGACATGTTAAGAAAATATTTAAAAATATGAAAATCCAAAAATAAGTAAAAATCTTAATTCATTTCTCTGCCATAGTAACAGGCTTATTATTAGTGGCCTTATGTCTTTTTTCCAGATATTTCCTATTCATGGATTTTTATAATTTTTAATAAAATTATAATATATAATTTTGCACCACACTTTTCTTCACATTTAACAATTTACCATACCATAACCATGTTTCATGTCCTTAAAAATTTCTTCTTTTCTTTTCTTTCTTTTTTTTTTTTTTTGGTCAGGCGGGGTACCAGGGATTGAAACCAGGGGCCCTTAGCCACTGAGCCACAGCCCTTTTTATTTTTTATTTTGAGACAAGGTCTCACTAAATTGCTGAAGCTGGCTTTGAACTCATGATCTTTCTGCCTCAGCTTCCTGAGCCACTGGGATTGCAGGTGTGCACCACCATGCCCAGCTTCATGACATTATTGAAGTCACAAAATATTCTCGCTTACAAAAGTGTGTGGTTAATACAACACATCGCCCTGTAGATGGACATTTAAGATGTTTCCATGGTTGCAAATGCTGTTATTGATAGCCATTATGAACATCTTTTTCTTTTGTCATTTAGCTTTTCTTCATAATCTTAAACTTAACTCTGCAATTTAGCTACACTTGGGAGAGAAATAAGGAAAATATGGAACCCAAAGAAATGCAGCAAGAGAGCACAGATTATGGGATATTGCAAGCAGATGAGGTGGAGGGGTGCTCTCCTGAGCTACAGAAGCAATGGTTTTGATGGTTAAGATAAACACAAGTCAAATGTGTGAGAGCTGTCCACAGTCGGTAATGACAGTCTTCATGCTAGCTTGCCATTCCTGGACCCAAAGCACACCACGGTTTCCAAGAGGTTAATGCCCTCTTTCACCTTCCCAAAGACTACATGCTCATGACCCAACCACTCAGTCTTGTCAGTGCAGATGAAAAAGGGGAACTGTTTATGTTCAGCCCAGCATTTGCTGTAGACAAGATGCCAGGGCCTGTATACATCAGGGTGAAGTTCTCATCAAACTTCTCCCATAGATGGACTTGCTGCCTGTGCCACTGTAGGGTGTGAAGTCACCACCCTGACACAGAAATCCTGGAATAATTCTGTGAAAGCAGGAACCCTTATAAACAAATCCTTTCTCTCCAGTATTCAGAACATGAACATTTTTGCTGTCTTTAGAACTTCGACTGCAAACAGCTCAAAGGAGAAGCAGTATTTTGTTCTTGTCAGGTCTTTTGGTCAAAGTGACCAAAAAAAAAAAATGTCACTAAAACAGAAATTGGTACCAAGAAGTACTTAACCTGTGGCTAAACTGACCGTATGGTTCAGAAGCCTTTGAAGTTGATTTGTGGGGGAAGGAATTTTGAAAAATTTAGAGACACAAGCTTTAGAATGTTGTGAGTAGAGCTTACTGGGCTATTCTGGTGGGAGCTCAAAAGAATGCCAATAGGACAGTGGGCAGTAGACTGGATCCATGAGATTTCAGAGGAGGGGACTATATGGAAATTGGACTAGAGTCCATTGGTGTCATATTCTGTCAAAGAAGTTTTCTATGTTTTATCCATATCCTGAGACTTTCTGTGAGGATAAATTTAAAGAGAATGGACTAATGAATCTGGTTGAAGAAATTTCAAGGCTGTGCAGCATTCAGGTGGCGGCATGGATATTTCTGGTAGCTTTTAGTCAAATTTGTTCTTTTCAGGTCTTTTGGTCTGTGATAATCAGGAACAGAAAGCAGACCAGAAAGATTGTTTTTGTTGTTGTTTTTGAATTTGGTTTTGGTTTGGTACTGGGGATAAGTTTGGTACTGGGGAGAAGTGCCAGCACTGAGCCTCATCCCCAGTCTTTTTTTATTTTTATTTTGAGACAGGCTCTCAGTATGTTGCTTAAGGCCTTGCTAAATTGCTGAGGCTGGCTTTGAACTTGTGATCCTCCTACCTCAGTCTCCTGAGCTACTGGGATTATAGGCATGCACCACCATGCCTGGCCAGATTTTTTAAACTTGCAATTTGGTCAGAAAAGTGGGAATAAAACTGGGGCTAAGGAAGATGTGGTTGTTAGAAAGATTACAGCCACTAAAGAAAGAGTTAAGTACTTTAACCCCAAAAGGGAAAGATGGCTTGAGGCCATCTCAGTCTCAAGGGTGTAAAAGTGAAAAATTTCTTTGAGAAGAGGCCATGGGGGTACCATACTTGCACAGGGGAGCCTACGAAATTATTTCTCTATGCTCAACCATCCAGACACTCAGAGACTACTGCAGCCATGCTTCCAAGAGGAGACTGCTGCTCAAGGTGGCGGCAGACTTTTGCTGGTTCTTCAAAAATGAAAGATGCTGGAGTCAGGGAGTCCTGGAGGCCTCCACCAAGATTTCCAAAATAAATACCAGGAGGCCAAGCAAAGTATAACAAGGTTGAAGACCACATGGACTGCCCCTGAGAGGGCAATGCATAATGTGAGAAGGAAGTTGAAGCTGCAGCAGAGACCCCCGAGTTTAAGAGATGTCAGTAATGTGGGATGTCGGCTGAGAAAAACTTCAGGAATTGAGCAGAAACAAGCCAAGAGAGAGGCCGTGTGGGCTGGTTAGAACATAGGGTTGGAGCCACACAAGCCCTTTATAGAGAATATCATGATGCCATATGTCGCAGATGCCAAACACGAAGCTACAGGACTTGTTTGCCCATTTGGATTTCGGTCTTGCCTTGGTCCCATCCCTTCTTTCTATGCCCCTATACTCCCTTTAAAAATGCAAATGTTTACTCTGTGCCATTATTTATTGGATATATGTGACTTGCTTTTGATATTTACAGGAGAAAACATTCATGAGTTTGCATAGAGTCTTGAAAAAGGAAAAAAAATAGAATGCAAACAGATGATAGTCTGCCAGTTCCAGATTTGAGCCTTTAAAAGTCTGGCAACTTTTACTTTTGCTTTTGCATACTTCTTTTGCATAAGAAATATGACTACTCTGAGGCCTCCTTTTGGAGAAGCCATGAAAGGAGCACCTAGGTCCTCAGCCAAGAGCTCCTGTTAGCCCTTCACTCATAGCCAGTGTCAGTGTCTTGGCCATGAATGAAGGCATGAACTGCCCAGCTGACCCATGTAGGGCACAGATAACATACCCCTGCCACGCCCCAAAGAACTGAAAGCCAAGAAATTAAATGGTTGTTGTTTTAAGATGTTAAGTTCAAAAGTAGTTTGTTATGCAGAATAGATAACTAAAACAGGACATTTCAACATTTATAATGTTTATCATTAAATAGCATCCCACAAAAAGTGTTAAGGTAACTGTTTCAAAAAATCCTCACAACCGCTATGGGTTAGCCTTTTAAATATTTGCTATAGGTAACAATTATATACTGTATATATTTCAAAAAGCTAAAATTTATTTTTGGATATTTTCAACATAAAAAAATAATTGATGTTTAAGGAGATAGATATGTTTAACTTCATTTGAACATTGTATGATTATTTGGGTATTGAAACATCTCATGATACCCCATTAGTCTATATAAATCTTATGTTATTATATATCAGTTAAGATAAATTTAATTAAAAATTTTTAATTCAAAATATGTCAACTGAAACATGCATTACATACACTCTATCCAACATCTACTCAACCACCTAAATCCCGGCAGCAGGCCAGGCCAGCCAGGGCAGCAGAATGCAGAGAATGTTGGGAGCCACAGTCTCTGCAAAACCTCTGGAGGGGAGTAGGTGTTCAGGCCCTTCTGCCTTCCTGAGCCAGAAAGCAGAAGCAGTGAATCCGAGAGCCAGACACTGAGGAAAAGGCTGTGGATCACACATGGATTTTGAGATTTCTAAACTTTGAACCTGATGTCTAGATCCAAGTTTTTGTTGTCTCACATGGGGTATTCGTGAGTCTATTTGGGGTGGAATGAAAGGTAAATGTGATATTGTTAAAAAAAAAAAAAAGAGAGAGAGAAGATGGGGCTGGGGATGTGGCTCAAGCGGTAGCGCGCTCGCCTGGCATGCATGCGGCCTGGGTTCGATCCTCTGCACCACATCCAAACAAAGATGCTGTGTCCGCTAAAAACTAAAAAAAAAAATATTAAAAAAATTCTCTCTCTCTCTCACTCTCTCTCACTCTTTCTTTAAAAAAAAAAAAGAGAGAAGATGAACCTTGTCATCAGTGACATTCACTAGATATGGGTTTCTCCACCATTCCCCGTCCCCCTTGTGGTTGGGTAAGATCATATGACTCATTTTGAATAAGTTGTGAGAGGAAATGATACATGATGCTTCCAGGCCAGGGCTCTTAATGGGCAATTCAAGACCCTCTATAGCTCTCTCCCCCTGGCTTGGTGACCAGCAATATCCACAACAGTGGCTAAGAAACAAATAAGAATACAACTCCTGGGCTGGGGTTGTGGCTCAGTGGTAGAGCGTTGGCCTCGCACGTGTGAGACCCTGGGTTCGATTCTCAGCACCACATAAAAATAAACAAACAAACAAACAAAAAGAATACAACTCCCTGTGTACATGTAAGGAACATGAATCATGAACCAGGTAAAAAAATCCTTCTTGTGTTGAATCAGTGAGACTTGAGGTTGTTGATACCACAACCAGGATATCCTCATTAATACCACGTCTTTCTCTTTTGGAACATAAACATCTTTACAGACTCTGCTGAGATGGAGCTAGCTAGATGTTATGATTCTCTGCCTTGAGTCACTATTTACTCTATTTGCCCATGGTTTTTCTTATTATAATATTATTTATTACCCCATAACGTAGGCCCTCGGATTAGTGTGGGGGCAAATGCCACATTTTATTCATATCTTACTGCAATGCAATGTATTGCTCCCCGGATCTTGCTCTCCTTACTGTTCCTGTAGCAAGAATGCAATCACTTAGCAGCTTTCCTCTTAACTGTCTACCTACCTACCTACCTACCTATTCTAATTGTAATCTACCTACCTATTCATCATCATTATCTCCCTATCTATGGATCTTTCATCTATCTATCTATCTATCTATCTATCTATCTATCTATGCAGCCAGATTGTACAGTTTCTCCATGAAGATTATGGGGAATATGATGAAGGCAGCTTTTGGCAGGGTCCTATGTCAACAGCAACATGACTTTGAGTCCCCTACCAAGATTGTTATTATTTAGGCTGGGGCTGAGAATAACAGGGATCACTAAGAAGGGTTTGAGGGGGGCTGGGTGTTGGGGGACAGCACTGGAACTGTGTCGCGTCTACCCGCCAGCAGGAATGACGACAACAACAGGATTCTTCTTTAACACGCTTTATTGGGAGCATCCACTAGGTATTGTTGAGAGAAAGACCCCGAGCCCGAAAAAACCACCCCTTATATACTTCAACTGCGGCCCTGCTTGTACACCATTGGACAAAGAGCGCATAGCAACACAGCAGCAGCCAATAGAATGATAGACCCGGCACTTACACACAAGGCAAGAGACACCCAGTTCCAGCTTGTGCTCAAAACAACAAGCACTTCTTGAAAACAGTTTGTTCCAGGAACTAACCAACTGATACATTCCATTCTAGGGAGTGGCTGAAAACAAAGAACTGGGTCTCCGCCCAAGAATTAGGCTCACGCCCACACAAGGCAGCACAGCAAAATAGCTCACCACAGAACTGGGGCTCAGGTTGTTATTATTTAGGCTGGGGCTGAGAATAACAGGGATCACTAAGAAGGGTTTGAGGGGGGCTGGGTGTTGGGGGACAGCACTGGAACTGGGGCTCAGGTTGGCCCTGCAACAACCTTGAGGGCATCCAAGGAGACAAACTGTTCCTTGAAGATCAGGAGGACTATGTAGGTGGAACAATATGGTCCTCTTGGAAGCAGCAGCCACCACCTGGGGAAAATAGGGACACCTTGACTGCCTCCCTGATTTATTAAGTCTCCTCTCAGACCACTGGGCTTAGAGGGGGGAGGCAGCTGTACAAATTGAGACTGACTCCTGCTGAGGACTATCCTTTATTCAAAGTGTCCTCAATATCTGTACACATTCCCCCACTGAAATGTAGAAGGAAAAAAATCAGACTTCATAAAGCAACACAATCCTACCTATAACACACCATAACTAGAACTTCTACATTTAAAAATTATGTCATTTAAAGGTAAACAGAATTTCAATAAAATGCATGCCTCTGTTTTGAAGAAATGTTCCTCAAGAGGGGACAGATAGGTCAATATTTTTATACATTGACCCTAAATTTTTTGAAAATCTAAGAATAATGAGTATAAAATTGAATATTCTTCAACATATTATTTTTGAAGCAATAAAGGACAAATATCATCATTTTTAAGAGTAAAATTTTGAATTCAGATACTATTTCTCTCTCTTAACCAGTGTGTCAATTAGTAATTTTTGAAAAATTATGCGCCCAGCCTTGCAAAAAAAGAAAACAAACAAACAAAAACCACTTTGCTGTATCATGAAATTTCTGTTTTACCTGTAGTATTATACCTATAGATGGACAGTTCTACATTTTTCCAATTAATTTAGTCTCACTTTAAACTTTGCAAGACCAATGGGAGGTTTGATCATAAGGATTCAACAAAAATTATAGAGTGTACAATTTCATATATTGAATTTATAAGTGTATATAGAGTGAACTAGTTTATATTGTAGAGCTTTTGTGTGTGTGTGTATGTGTGTGTGTGTGTGTGTGTGTGTGTGTGTAAAGGAAATAATACCATCAGATTTCAGAACTAGAAGAGAGATCTAATTCAACCCTCTTATTTTACAAAGAAAGAAATATTGACTCACAAAGCTATTAAAGTCTGAATCAATAGTTCTCCAAATTATTGGCCCTTCCTATTTACTCAGACTAGTGATAAATCTGAGATTTCTTTTTAATTTCCTTATGCTCAGGACATTTATTTCAAGTTCTAGACCAGAAAGAAGTTATATCACTGATTACTTTTTCTACCTGATTTATCTTTAAAATTGTTGGTTGTTACTTTCTTATAAACATGAACCCTTACTATTTAAAAACTCAGAGCAAAAGAATCACTAAATAACTCAGACCCTATTGAATGGGTCAAGGGTTGCATTCTTATTTCAAATTGTAACTTATTTGTCTGTTATGAATCAGTGTTTTTGTATTTATAAACTGAATGATTTAAAAAAAACTTATGCTTCACAAAGTAGAAATTAAATGCATAAATACATCCACTCAGCTTCTCCCATTTCCTAAGTGATACACTATTTGTGCCCTCAGCATCTATATTGACACAAGTAAAATGCTCTATGTCCTTGTTCTGCATCAACAACTTTGGCTATTGCTCACTACCTCCATCCAATCCATCTTCATCACCCACTAAATAATAAAATACCCTCTCTAGTTACCTCTCAATTTCTTTCCTTGCTCCTTTTGTTTTCTCAGCACATCAGGGAGAGTAACCCTGGTAAACATGCTAGATTATGTCACTTCTCATTTCAAACCTACCAATGGCTTTTCATGTCCTTCAGATGAAATAAAAGCCAAAGTTTTACAATGGCCCTTAGTCCTGTTATTATGTAACCCCTCGTCACTCCTTTAACTTCATTTCCTAATACTACCCTAACTTACTTGGTTTTAGCCACAGTGACCCTCTCGCTGTTTCTCTAACACATCAGGCATTCTTCCACATCAGATTTTTTTTCTTCCCTCTACCTGAATGTTCCTCTTCTAAATATACACATACCTTGTTTTCTCACCTCCTTCAAATCTCAACTCAAATATTGTCATCTCAGTGAGGCCTTTCCCAACCTTACAATGTTACTACATACATCCTTCCATGCAATGAAAACAATAGTCATTGAGGCTAAAAATTTGGTGAGTAGGCAAACTAGCTGTTAGATATAGCCAGAGAGATAATTAGAAAAGTGGAAGAAATTACTCAGAAAGCAGCAAAGACAAAGGAATAGAAAATAGAGAAATGAAAAAACATGGAGAGCAGAAGGAGAGGTCCAAAAATATGTCTATAATGAATTTTAGAAATGGGAAAGTGAGTAGCAGAAGTGAAATTCAAAAGAGACAACTGCTCATTTTCCATAGTAAATGAAAAATAAAAATCAATGAGTCTCAAAAAAAAATTCATGTCTATGGTAAAAAAAATCTGTAAAACCAACCAACAACAAATAAAAACACATAAAACAATCAGAGAATAAACCAGATTATTTGCAAAAGAATATCATTAAATTAACATAAAAAGTGATCTCCTTCCTGGGAAGAAAAAAAAGGAAAAGAAAAAATACAGAAAGATAAAAGAACCATTGGTCAAGAGCGGAGTAGTTTGAAAGCAAAATGAAAAGATGGACACAAATTTTGAATAGAACCCGAGAAAAATTCTAGAAATTAAAAAATATAAGCAGTGAAACAGAAAACTTAAAGTATAAGTTAAACTGATTATTCATCACAGATGATTGGAACTCTATTGGCAATTATCTCCTGAAGTTATGGTTATAAAGCCTTTTATTTTTTTCTCATTCTTTTATATTGTTTGAATATATGTATAACCAGCTACATTTTGTATATCTAGTTTCAATAATTAAAAACAGGTAAACTTTTTCAAAAACTCTGAACACAATATAAAGGAATTCTCTATTATTTGTTAGGCTTGTGTCCTGATTGCATAGAAGTTTGTCAGGACAGACTAGATAGAGGTAGCCAACCAAAGCTTATTCCTAAGATTGAGGACCATGAGTTGTTTGGGGTCTCTGCCATTCTCATTCAGGACCCAAGTACAAGGAGTTGCTCCCCTCACCGGAATATGGCCAATAGCCACACCAGAAAAAAAAGAGTTCACTGAATCAGTACTGGCTGCTAATGACTCCTGCTGGAAGAGATGCACAGTATTTCAGTCATTTCTTTGCTCAAAGTAAGCCCATGTCCATGCTTGACACGTAATCCTACCTTGTGCTGGTAGCAAAAACAAAATTTTTAATAAAAACCTTAGTAACTACCACAGAGTTAAATGTGTTTTCACATGTTATCTATTATTTATTTGCATTTCTTCTTAAACATATCATCTACTTAGTTTCTTTGTCTATGTCTATGATCCTTAAAGTTCTAATGATACTTGTTTTATCCTTAACCCTAACCAGAGCCCTAGCAAAGCATACTTCCAATCCCAGTCCCCAGTCAATATGAAATAGCTTTTTTGACCCTCAACCAAAGATGCCTCTTCCTGTCTTAGATACTCTCCCTGTCCAATACAAAGGTCCAACAAAGGATTCATTTTGTTCTCTTGACACTATAAAGACAATTGATAAACCCTTTTGTAAAATAAATTCTTGACCAAATTTTTCTACAATCCTCCAATTTGTTTATCCAATATTTCATCATTCCTCAACTGCCACATCCCCCTTCATCCCTAGACCAGCTGTTCATTTTGGTGGAGCACAGCAGATACTGCCCTTTGTGGATATCACCATCAATCCATGTTCTCAGATGAAAGGTCTCCAAAGAGATCCTTAAGACGAGGAGGAGTAGATACCTAATGTGCACCCACATACTGGTCTTTTGGTCTTTGCATCTTTGAAGACCTAATTATGCTGAAGCATTAGAAGACAGAAAAAAAAAAAAACACTGACAAACTCCAAAAATACAGCATAATATTTCACTTATAAGATTTTTAAAAAAATTCTTCCTAGAAGAAAAAAAATCAGATAAGAAGTTACATTGTATCTAACACAACACACATTTTAGGCTTTGTCATGGGGTTAGTACACATTCAACTTAATCTACATGCACGTGTTGGTATCAGGAACATTTTCAGAGTCATTTTATAATGAACTCAACTTTCAGCAAAATATTGCATATTCAAAGAAAAAATGGTTTCCATACAACTAGACTGCAATTATTTTTCACCCAGGCAGAAAAATGAACTAATATAGTCAAGATGAGTGGGTGTATAGATAGATGTCTCTTGACCTGTAATGGGATTATATCTCCATAAACCCATTGTAAATTGAAAATATCTTAAGTTCAAATGTATTTAATACATCTAACCTGCTGAACATCTTAGCTTAGCCTGGCTTACCTTAAACATCCTCATAACACTTACCTTAGCCTATAGTTTGGCAAAATCATCTAACAAAAAACCTTATTTTATAATACAATGTTGAATGCCTCATGTGATTTATTGAATATCACACTGAAAATGAAAAATTAGATGTTTGGATGGGTTTGCTTTCATGCCATCACAAAGTCAAAAATTGTTAAGTCAGGCTATCCTAAGTTAGGGACTTTCTGTATATTCCTAGAGGAGTATCTAATGGGAAAAGAGTATTACATTCAAGATTTTCTCTACTTTGGTTTGAACATTCAAATCCTGATAAGTTAAATTTAGAGAACTCTCATTTACCTAGATAATATAGTAATGATAGCATTATAAATACAGTAATCAAGATTTTTGTTTTCTTTTAGTCCATTTCCTCAGACAAACCAAATAATTACAATACTATAGAGAGTGTAGTTTTGAAACCTAAGCAGATTTGAGCAGAGATGATGGCTTTACACTTGGAAAACCTATAAAGAGCCATACATACCACAGAAGTAATTATGTAGCCATAATTCTGGTATTGCAAGGGGAACTTGGAAAATAATTAAGAACATTCTTAGCTTCACTACTCTTGGTGATGCCAGGCTTTCAAATGTATAGAATATGCTAGAGCATGTGCCTAGCCTGCACAAAGCCCTGGGTCCTGCACAAAGCCCTGGGTTCAATGCTAACTCCCCCTCCTCCTCCTCCTCCTCCTCCTCCTCCTCATCATCATCATCATCATCTTCATCATCCACATAGTAATTAATAGTAATAATAATAGAGGGAGGGACAAGATGGCAGATTAGAGTGAGGCAGCATTTCTCCTAACTCTGTCCTTCAGAACTCAAATAGCAGAAATACTGCTCCTCCCTGAGGCTTAGAGTAAAAAGTACTGAGACTGGAGGGGAGTTGCCCTTAGCCAAACCAGAGGCTGTTCGACTCATTAAATGGATCTAAAATAAAGTTACCCTGAGTCTGTAAGTCCACTGTGGAAGTCAATCCATGAACTGTCTTGGGACTGCAGCACAGAAGTGCCAACAGGACCCAGGACCCAGATCCCAGATCCATGAGTTCACAGCTAAGCCCACATAAACCTATCTGAGCCTTCCAAAGACTTCACTGAGCCTAACAACCCATGGAAAATCAGAAATTGAGATCATTTTCCCAGGGGAAACACAAGTTGGAGAGGCTAGAGTGAACCCAGCCTCCCCAACCCCGAGAGTCCAGCGGCTCGCAAGGGCTTACAAGGCCAGCTACGGAAGGTGAGAACTTGGAAGGGTGGATGTGAGAGGACATGGTTCTCAATTTGTCCAGCCAACTGCCCCTGGAGATCACCAGGACCAGCACCCACCAGGTTCCTGGGCCCAGCACCAAACCAGTCCCTGGTGCCCTCCAGGTCCAGCCCCAGTGTGGCACACACCCAGGGCCCCAGCTCCCCACCCAACCCACCACTGCTAGGCCTACTAGGCGCACAGCCTTGCCCCCGGCCCATAGCCCAGCCTGACAAAGTGACACTTCACCATGAGACCTGCCAGACTTACCCCACAGCATTGCCACCAGTCTGCAAAGCCCATCACCCAAACCCGATCTGCCTGGCCCAAGCCAGCTAGGCCACCAGACATAACCAGCCACTTTGCCACTCAGCCGCAGCCCAACTTGCCTGCCCCACCACTTCAACACCAGGCCCACCTGACCCAGGCTGCCACTTTGCCACCCAGGAACAGCCCAGCTTGCCCTGCATGCCACTTTGCTGCCAGGGCCACCTGCCCCAGTCAGCAGCATGACCACCCAGCCTGCAGCCTGGCCTGCTCACACCAATCTCCCAAGAAGGGAAGTTGGGAAGCCTTAAATCCCAAACTTCAACGCAGTGAGTAATACAATAAAAACAAAGGACTCAAGAGCCCAGGGCCCATACTCCCACACTTAGTTCATACCTCAAGAACAAATAAAACTAAAATCAGCTGGGCACAGACAGCAAACACATATGCTCACTGACTATTGTGTCCACCATAGTAGAAGCAACTCCTTAATAAACTTTTCACCAAGATTTTTTTTCTGTTCTTTGTTTTGCTTTTTTGTTTTTGTATTTTTTTTTTGTTATGTTTTGTCTTTGTTTGTTTCTCTCTCCTCATTCCTAGGCTTTGTTTTTGTTGTTTTTTGTGGAGTTTTTTTTAATTCTTTTTGTTGTTTTGTTGGTTGGGTTTTTTTTTTTTTGTATTGATTTTTAAAAAATAATTGACAGCGGAATACATCACAATTCTTATTACACATACACAGCACAATTTTTCATATCGCTGGTTGTTATCAAAGTATATTCACACCAATTCATATCTTCATAAATGTACTTTGGATTTGAAAGTGTTATTTTTTCAAGCTCTGTTTTTTTGAGGGTTAGGGGTTTTGATTAGTTTTTTTTCTTGTACCAGGGATTGAATTCGGGGCACCTGACCACTGTGCCACATCCCCAGACCTATTTTCTATTTTATTTAGAGAAAGGATGTCACTGAGTTCCTTAGCACCTCCCTTTTACTGAGGCTGGCTTTGAACTCACAATCCTCTGTCTTGGCATCCTTGAGCTACTGGGATTACAGGTGTGCACCACTGCATCAGGCCTTCATTAGCATAGTTTTATTTTATTTTGTATAGTCTTTGTCACTACTCTGTCTTCTTTCTCTCCCTTTCTATTTTTTTCAGTTGCTGTCAACTAAATTCCATTATCTTTCTCTGCCTTTATATTCTTCTATTTTTTCCTACACTTTCTCATTAACAATATATCCTAAGTTACCACTTCATCTGCCCCATTCACCCTTTTGAAATTGCAAACACTTTTCTACCTTCCTATCTCTTCTTCTTTCCTCATATTCAACTCTATCCTTAACATCTCTTAATATAAACAGATGTCTATAATGTGTGCCCCTACCAATGTCACAGCAATAGTTAATATGGCAAAAGTCATAGATAACACCTATTGCTTGATTTTTATGCCAGACACAATTCATGATTATTTGCTATTTTGACTGATGGAAATTGCTGATCCTCCTATTTCTGCATATTGTACCAATTAACACAATAGATATCAGAATAGGAACTAAGTACCTAGTCTACTGCTATATATTGTTTGCATAGATAGTTGCTATCACTGGGCTGCCCTGCAATCTGTGAGGTACTAATAACATAGAGGGACGCTATCAACTTGTCAGGTAAAAACTTTGCAGCTTCAGATCCATCCAGATAGATGGGAAGACATACAAACAGTATGAAAAAGCAAGGAAACAAACCATCAAAACCAACATAGAATACTTCAACAGACTCCAGTGACATCACAGTGAGGAAATGTCAGAGATGGAATTCAGAAAGTCATGGTTAAACTGTTGATCTAAGGAGATAAAAGACGATGTAAGAAATGAAGTCAGAGACAAAATCCAAGAAGTGAAAAACCACTCAATAAGAAAATAGAGATCCTAAAGAAGAATCAGTTGGAAATCCTTGAGGTGAAGGAATCAATAAACCAAGTTAAAAATTCATTGGAAAGCATCACCAATAAATTTAACCAATAAAAATGAAGTTTGTTTTAGTTACCTTTAAATTTAAATTGATAAACCATCCATCCTTACTTTTAGTCTTCCTCTGAAAGTATTTATAATATTCTCCCATTTCATAAAACTTTTAGTACAATTTGTTATAAAAAATTTACTTGGATATTAGAGTTGTTTATGTTAATGACATGATTAATTGCTGGTACAAAATAAGGTATCACATTTTTTCTCTTATATTTTCATTATTTTTATATTTTTATTACTCAATGAACTCTAGCAAAGAAGTCACAGGGAAATTTAACAACTTTTGTATTTGAAGATGTGATCAAATGAAATTTAGGAAAACTATTACTCAGTCTTTGGGTGAGGAAATAACTTGACGAAAATGTTCACATATTTAGAGTTCAGACATTAAAATAATACGTATCAGTAACTTGTTATTCTTATTAGCAGAGGTAACAGTTATCAATTGCAAAGAAAATCTTTTATAACTCCACAAATACAAACTATAAAATCTATTATAAGATAATAAATTGTATAGCAATACATAAAGTTTACTCCTCAAATTCAGTCTCAAACTATTTCAGAATATTATCTTCTACCGCTATGTCCCATTTTATTTTAATCATAATATTCTTCTTAAACTAATATATGTTCCACATGCCCTGTTGATTTGAAAAATTGTACCTTGATTTTTCTCTACTTTCAGTCTTCCCATCACCAATGAAATTTTTAATTCATATATTCTCACTTTAGAAGGGGCATTTCTATGAATTTAGTGGAAAAACACATCTCCCTATCAACAGTTTGTTGAATAAATGTTCATAATCTAAGTATTCAGCACTTAAGTATGCAGTCTAAAGTTAGAATATGGCAAAACATTATACATTAAACTTAATCATATACATAGAGTTTTGTGTAAAACAGAAATCATCATGGTACCAAAGATAAAATTTTCTCCCCTGTTGTCCAAAAGCAACTAAAATGCCCAACACTAACTACTTCACTCATTATGAGGTAAATGTGCTTAGATGTTGAAAATAAATAGCAGGAGATAATGCTAATTTTGACTTTTAACAACACACGAAAGAAAAAAAGAAAGAAACCATCAGATAAATACAAAGTGAGTACCTCTTTTGAGCTGTTTAAGTTAAAATTAAACTTAAATTTCCACAAGTTCCTTGTTACTGTACATAAATAAAACAGATTTTTTGATATTTATTCTGAATCCTGAAAACCTGCTGAACTTACTACTAAGTTCTAGGAATTCCTGGAAACTTTAAAAAAAAAAATCTGTACAAAATCATATTATATTTAAATGGGAACTGATTTCTTTCTTCCTTTGTGATTTGGAGGCCTTTCATTCCCTGTTCTTGTCTTAATGCTCTGGCTAGAACTTCCAGCACCGGTGAATAAAGGTGCTGAGAGTAGGCATTCTTACCTTGTTCATCCTTTCACCATGAAACATAACATTACCTAGACCAGTTTGGCTGGTCTCTAGTAAAGTTCCGTTCCTCTGGGTATGACAAAGCCACAACAAAGCATCACAAAGACAGTGGTTTAAAAGAGCACACACATTCTCTCATTCTTCTGGAGAATGTATGTCCAAAATCATGATGTCATCACCAAGGTCATTCTCCCACTAGGACTGCTTCCTAGCTTCTGGTCAAGGTGTCAACTAGAGATATTTCTGTGCCTCAGTCACCACAAGGGACATTGTCTCTGCTCTCCTCCTGAGTAGGCTTGGGTAGAAATGGCCCTGATAGTATCCATACCTGAGGAGCTTCTTGGAGATTTCATATTAGGAACTTAATTTTCTTAATGATCACTGGACCATGTAAATGCTCATGTTCTTTTGGTAGTTTAAGCTTTTCTACAAATTGATCTGTCTCATCTAAACTGTATAGACTGTGTGTTTAAAGTTTTTCAGTTGCTCTAATCATTTTCTGTCACTATCATGTTTTCCCTAAAGTTGCACACATCATTTAAAAAAAAAAGGTTGCATACTTTGTTGTTTAAAAAAAAAAAACAGGTTCATTGAGCTGTCACTGTAAAAATGAGGCCTGTTCTATTCAGGTTTGTGAAGATGAATGTCAACCTGGCTTTCTAGACCACTGCTGATAAACTCCTGTCAGGTGGGGACATGCACTGACCACAGTCACCATCCCCCTTTGACTGCACTTGAGTCCTGCAGGCAAGAAGAGGCCATAGGAGGGTGTGGAGCAAGGAGGCCCTGGAGGAACAGGCATCTGGGACACAAAGTGGAAAACCAAGTGTAGATTGTAAGGGTGGAACCTATGGTTTGTGCTCTACTTGTTGGAAAGGCCTCAGAGTGAAGGAGCTCGGCGTCCACATATTCAAATAATAAGTGAAACAGCCCTTCCTTCCAACCTCGAGAGGGGGAGTTGCATTGTCCCCATTGGAAGGCCAACATCTGTTTCTAGGAGCCACAGGGAGAACACCTGCCTGACAAGTGCCAGCCTGGCCCAGGGGCAGGCCTCGAGGCAAATGCCAGCCCAGGACACCCTGTCCTTCTGCTCCTGAGAACAACCACACAAAATGCAAAAAGGCGTTCCTCCTCTACACTGCCTCCCTCCCGTCCTCCAGGATCCCTGCACACCTCTGTGACTGTCCCAGTGTGGGCCTGGAGTTGTCACCTGGGCCTGGGCTTCCTCCCCAGGACACTCCTCCATGATCCTCAGTAGGCCTCTCCTGCTTCCCAGAACCTCCCGCACATTGTGACCTTTCAGGCAACTCTTAGGCAATCCCTTCCCTAGGCCAAGGTTGGGTCAGAAAATGGCCATTTCCTGTCTGTACACCCTGTGCCCTGCCTCGAGCTGGGAAGTGGCTTTGCCTTAGAAGGATTCACCACCATTGGGATTTTCTATAGAAAACATGCAAAGTGTTAATTTTCTGATAATTTCACAAATGGGGCCCCATCAGAAAATGGCATACTACTAAAATGACACATATGCCCTACATTTTTTAAGGTATCCATACCTGACCACTGAGGGGATAGCAGGAAGAAGCTGCCACAACAGCTGTGGGGGCGCAGTCTTGGGAAATATCAGGAATGGAAGAGTTAGAGCCTCTCCCCTCCTGGCTAACCCAAGTATTTCCCACTCAAATGAACTCAAAGCAAAGCAAAGAGCAATTCCACAAGAGTACATTTTGCTTTTATGCAAATATCATCCATAAGATGGCCTGTCATCTCCACTTCCCAAACCCCATGTGTTCCCTTCTCTGCTACCTCCAAGAGGGGCCATGAGGAGGATTTGGGTGACGAGGCAGCATGGCAGGTGGTGAGGCATACAGTCACTGCTGCAGGAAGGCCCACCCCTAACTCCTGGCCCTTCTCTGACTTCCTAGCAAACAGTATGAAGGATATGATGTCATAGAACTCTCTGGGGTCTCCTATGCCTTCTCAGATGTGATTTCTCCAACAGTTGCCACCTACCCATCTTCTCCACACACCTCAGGGAGGGATGCCTTCTGCCAAAGGACATGAGCTCAAACTCATTCATATCTACCCTGGCTCTAAGGCAAAATCCCCATCCAACCAGGTTAAGGAGAGCAAATCTCCAAGACACTAGGTCAAAGCAAGTGAGTATACATCTACAATGGCTACAGGTAAGAGATCCTCTACACTAAGGTAACTGAGTCCCCATCTACACTGGCTAAAGGCAATTGTGTGTTCCCTTGTACACTGGCTGAGGTGAGGTAAGTATCTAAATTGAACAGGAGAGAGGCATAGTGATCCAGGCCTTCGAGAGGATGCCTGGTGGCCTCCAGCCCTCACTCAGGGACCCTTCTCCCTCCGCCATCAGCCTTTTTTTTTTTTTTTTTGGAACATCAATTTGACTATGCAATTTGAGAAAAACAAATTTATTAATATCTCTGTCATCTCAGGAGCATGGGAGAAAGGACAGAGAAGAGCAGGGTAAGGGAAGGGTCCCAGGGAAAATAGTCTCATTTGATGTCCCTGGCAGGTGGGGGCAGGGGAGAGTCCTGATGTCCAGGTAAATCCAGGTGTGCTCCTGGCTGGACCCCATGTGGAGAAGCCCAGCCAGTAGGCACTCAGTCCTGCAGCTGTTGGGGTCCACGTGACCAATGCCCACATAGTGATGACAGCATCCACAGAGCAAAAGGTCCTCTGGCTGGCTGTTTCTTCGTTTGGTCCATCTGAACTGTCCATTTATGTAGGAACCACCCGATTTGTGAACCTAGCAGGTTTCTGCTCTCCTGGTGTAGGAGCCTCGTTTTCGCCAACACACGAGGGTGTGTAACAGCACAGTCTGCGCAAGCAGGCAGCCATCCTCCACCTCACCCGCTTCCAGCCCTTCCTGTGGCCCCAGGGACACCCTGTGGTGGCATCTTGGGAGACTTGGCTGTCTGTTGTTGATGGGCAGAGTTGGGGTGAGTCGGACACAGAGTGATGCTGGGAGGCTAGCCTGGGAGTGGGGGGCTTCTCATGCAGGAAGCGGAGACTGATGGCAGGCCAGCTGGCCCTTCTGAAGCCCTTCTGCCCTGACTCCTTGGCCTCCTGAGGCTGATGATGCTCACAGGGCAAGGGGAAGGTGTGAAGGGCAGGCTCACTCGCCCTCCTCTTCGGGAGGGCAGGGGAAATGGAAGGATCCTTGGGGCATGGGCGAGGCGCAACCCTCCTTCCCAGGGGCTTCATGCAGCCTGCCCCCTGGCTTATCTGCTGCTGGATTATGAGATAGGAAGCCATCACATCATCAAACTTTCTCTGGGACAGCGACACCCAGGTACTGTAAGGGTCGTACCCCATGTCGAACAGCATTGTCAGTACAGTGGGGTCTGAGAGGTCGGGGAGGGGCACATCATGGAAAGATAACTTCTCCTCACCCTGATTCAGCCACGGGTCTGCCAAGATCTCCTCTGCCGAGGGGCTTGCTCCTGGGTCCTCTGCCAGGATTTTCCTGATGAGCCTTTGTGCTTCGGGGGACACATGCTGGGGAAATTCCAACTTGGGGTGTAAGATGTCATGCGGGCGGTTCCCTGTCAACATAAAGTTCAAAATGATACCCAGTTGCCAGGTGTCCATTGTGGGGCCCTCCAGAGGGCCCCAGGCTCTGTCCCATTCTTGCCCAGGCTTGAGAATGGTGCTTAAGCCAAAGTCGATGATTCGGATGTTGCCTCTGGCATCCAGCACAATGTTCTCGGGCTTCAGGTCTCCATGCAAGATGTGCATATTGTGGCAGTACCACACTGCACAGGTGATCTGTCTGAAGAGTCTCCGGGCCTCCTCCTCCTCCTGCATGCCCCCAGGTGGGATGAAGTCAAAGAGCGATCCCCTGCCTCCATGCTCCATCACCAGGTAGACATATTGGTGGGTTTCAATAACCTGAAAGAGGTGGATCACATTCGGGTGGTTCAGGGTTTTCATCACCAGTTTTTCAGTGCAGGTCAAACTCCTCCAAAGTCTCTTTGGCAGGATTTTCACTGCCACTTCTGCCCCAGTGCGCAGATGGCGGGCTAGGATCACCTTACCAAATACCCCATGCCCAATGTCCTTCAAGACCTGGTAATGGTCTGTGAAGGCCTTCTCCTGGCAGGAGCCAGGCCACTTTGGCACTACACTAGACTCACTACTCTTACTATGCATCCTAAGCAGGAACACCAACTAAGGATGCTAGCTAAAAACAAAATAACAAATCAAAACAACAAACAAAATCAAGAAACAAAACAAGACAAAACAAAAAAACCCAAATCAAAGAACCAATCGCCAAAGACCACAACCACCAACCGCCAACCACCAAACGCACTAACTAGCTGGGAGTCCGACAGGTCACCACCAAGAGCTTCCTGTACTTATGGACAAAAACCCAGCCTCAGTCACTCTGTTATATACCTGGGGATTGAGACTCCTTCACAATGGCTCCTTGTGAGCTCAGAGTAAGAAATGACCCAGTCATGCCTAGGCATCATCTCCAGTGGCCATGTCCCTTTGGTCCTACAGGAACTTTTCTAGTTTCAGAGTAAGAATAAGAAAGGACTTCATAAGCTTTATGCTTCAATGGGTTATGGAAACTGATATTTATGCTTTAAAAATTAAAAATCATACAGTACTTCAATGGACTTTTCCTTTCAAGTCTGAAAGTCTGTTGTTTAACTTTGGCTTTGAAAGACCTCATCATATCTACACTCAAGGTATTCAACTGCTTTTTCTTCCAACACTGAATAAGGGTGTCAGAGAATGGTAGCACCTAACTCATATTGTGATATTCTTAACAAAATGCTCTGTTCCCTAAGACACTTTAGATCACAATATACATACCTAAGGGGTTGAGAGGGAGGACGGACTCATCAAAATTTCCCCATAAGATTGTCATCAGATCTCTCATTAGAAAAACTGGAGCACAAAACAGAGTTGAAATATTCAAGCAATAAAGGACAAACTCTAGAAACCAAGAATCCTAGAGCCAGTAAAGGTATCCTTCCCAGAGAGGGAAGAAATGGAGGTGTTCTCAGATGACTTCACCCCTTCATAGTAGTATAATTAAATGCCTTAGACTGGGTGATGTATTAACAAATTAACTAGTCCCAGTTCGGTAGACTGTCGAGTTCAAAGTCAAAGCACACTTTGGTGCTGTGTACTCATATGAAGGAAGGGCAGAAGGGTGGAACTCATTCCATCAAGAACCCCCTACTCTTTTGTTTGTTTGTTTGTTTGTTTTGTACTTACTGGCAACTCAACACATCAACCTGAGCCTCACACACTTCAAGCTTGTGTTCTGCCGCTGAGGTACATCCCCAGCCTTTAGATTGCTAGACAAGTTCTTACTAAGTTACTCAGGCTGGGCTTGAACATGTGATTCAAGCGGATAGGCTTACACCCTCTTGTGGTTTAAAAATGAGGCGTTCCCCAAAAGCTGCTGTGTTAAGGCAGGACTATTCAAAAGTAAAAGTTTCTGGATTGGGAAAATTATACCTGATCAGACCCTCCTAGTTCCAATGGACTAACTGGGTGGACAGTATGTGACTGGAGGAGGTGGGCCATTGGGGTAATGCCCTGAAATGGTGATACTTCCCTGTGTCTCCTTCCCCTCTTTCTGTTCCCTTATTGTCATGAAAGGAGCAGCTTTCCATTGCTTGGTCCTTGCCCCATGATGTGCTGCCTCCGTTGAGCCCAGAGCAATGTTTTAGGCCATCTATGGACTGAGACTTCTGAAATTAGGCGCTGCAGATAAAGTTCTCATTCCTAAGTTGTTCTTGTTGGGTGGTGTGGATACCGCATGAAATGAAGCTAACTGAATCAGAATTGATACCAAGAAACACCTGAGACTGTGAGGTTGCACTCTAAAACAAGGGACCAACTTATCTGGTAGAGGAAATTTCAGGACAGCACAGCATTCATGGATATTATGGTAACTTTTTGCCTCCTTTACTCTGAGAATGGGAGAGGAAAACAAAGCTAAAGAATTTTTAGATCTTATAGGTTAGACAGACTTTTGGAAGGTGAGGAGTTAACTGTGACCATTTGCTTTTGGAGAAACAGCAATTCCATCCTAAAATGTTGTTGTTGTTGTTTTATGTCTGTTAGTAGCTGCAACCTGCTAGTTTCTGCTTCTGTAATCATGTTTGCCCAGCAAGAAATGGAGCTGCCTGGAGAAAGGAGGCAAAAATCAAGGCTACCTGCATGAGAAAGTCTTGAAACCCAGAGATCGGTACTGTACCACAGACACTAAGAACAAAGGTCTGTGCTCAGCCTTTGGGAAAGACTCTTTTGAGTCCACATCAGTGCTGAAGAAACCTTGCTCCTCTCCATCTCCAAGGGCCACTTGTCTCCTTCCAATGCCATGATTTTTCCATATTTTAGGTTTAGGGACATGAGTACTTGTACACTACAAGGCCATTCTCAACCCTGAAATCTACACACAATGCTGATGATATCAGCTCTCACCAGACTATGCTCACCATTACGTCAGCTCTGATCCACATACTTCAAAACTCCTTTAATTTTCACAATTACCTCACATAGCAAGTGCTAGTATTTCCCCCATTTTATGGATGAGGAAACTGAGACACAAATAGTAAATAATGTGCACATAGTCACCAGTGAATAAAGAACCAGGATTGAAACCCAAGTGTTCTGAACCCTGAGGCTCTTCCCCACCCCAACTCTAGCTCCTCCATGTCTAAACACAGTCACAGCAGCATTATGACAACAAGGACACCTGGGTGCATCAAGAAGACACTCCTGGTATAGCTTTGAAATGAGCAAAAAAGCAGGAAAAAAATTAGCTTTTCCTTTTAAAAAAGTGACAGGTTGTCCTTATGATAATAAACAAATTCTTATCAATTTGTGTAGTAAAATATTACTCAGTTAAACCCCGTTCCTTTAATTCGATCCTCTCTACTTCCAAAGAGGTATTCATTGCCTGTCGAATAATGGAAATGCTTTGTAGCTTGATTAGGGTATTCACTTGACTGTATATATTTGTCAAACTGTAAAGGTCGGGCAAGCGTCGGAGGAAGAGACCACCAAGAGACTGTCTCATGCAACACCAAGGGTTTATTGGGGGTCCAGCATGCTGGGGCTCAGAGCTCACTTGAATAGAGCAAAGAGCCCCAAGAACAGCTTAAGCAGAGCTTATATACTTTCCTTGGAGAGGACAGGGAGGGAAGTTCATTGACGGGTCAGGGCGAGTGGGCGGTTTGCGTGCAACGGGGTAAGGGAATACATTCTGCAGTTTGGCAGTTGGGGACAGCACATTCTGGGAACAAGATTAGCAAACAGTTATCAAGATTATTAACCTTTCAAAACTTCATTAAATAATACACTCAAAGGTTACATTTCATGGTATAAACGTTTTAGTTCAATATAGTTGCTTTCTTCTTAAATTCTGTGTGTGGGTCCTAAAAAAAAAAATCACATCATCCCATGTTAAAAGTGCCTCTGAGACAGTGAAACATAGAGGTATAGTGTCAGAGTTAAGAGTCTAGCTGAAGTGCACATACAAACTGCAAGCTTGAGCTCTCTGCCAAGATGGCAGCCTGAACATACCTTTCCTTTGTGTGTCCCTCTAAAGCAAGAGCAAAAGACTGCTCAAAAACAACAATTAAGGAATTATTTTAAAGATATAAACTCACAAGGACAGAAAGGATAGTATATTAATCAGGGTTCTCTAGAGGAACAGGATCAACAGGAGGTATGGTTATACAAAGAGGATTTATTAGATTGGCTCATACAACCAGAGGCTGGATAGTTCACAATGACCATCTGCAGGCTAGAAAGCTAGAGAACCAGGAGCTGTGTTATCTATTCTACACAGTAACACTTATGAAAATTTTCAAAATAATTGTGATCCCACTTTACAGAGAATTATAGCCATCACGAAAATATGGTGAACTTCAAGCCAGGCATGGTAGTACACACCTTAAGTCCTGGATACTTGGGAGGCTAATGCAGGATTGTTTGAGCACTGGAATTAAGGACCATCCTGGGCAACATGGCGAGATGCTATTTCTAAAAATAAGTACATATAAATAAAATATGGTGAATTTCACAGTAGCTTGCCTTTTCTTTATATCATTATATATTTTTATAATGGAATTTGATGGTAACTTTTTAAAGGAGAATGAAGGTAACTATGGCAGATATTTCTGAGACAGAGGCAATAAAGTGACTATTGGATTTGGTCATGAGGGTATTATTAGTGAACTGCACAGTTCTGGTGGGACTGTTGAGACAAAAAACTCTATTGGAATAGTTTGAGGAGTAAAAAAGGAGTTGTGGAAGTGAACGCAAAATTCACAGACTTCAGGGGCTGGGGATATAACTCAGTTGGTAGAGTACTTGCCTCACATGCACAAGGCCCTAGGTTCGATCCCCAGTACCACCCCTCCCACCCCTGAAAAAAAATCAGACTTCTTTAAAAAGTGTTGCTTCAAAAAAGAGCATAGTGGTGAAACCGGAGATGAATGAGGGATGGGGAGTTGTCTTCCATCTCTTCAACCATTTATTTTCCAATATGAGGAAGTCTAGACATATTGGGTCCCTTAGAGGTAGGAGCTCTTGCAGTCTGTGTAACTGTTGTGGATTGAACACTTATGTCCCCCACAAATACCCATGTTGAAATCCTCACCCCCAAGGGGACAGTATTGGGAGGTGGGGCCCTTGGAAAGTGATTAGTTCATGAGGGCAGAACCTCCACAAGTGCATTGGAGCCATTACAGACAAGGCCCCAGTGAGGCATTTGACCCTTCCATGATGTGAGAAGGCAGGAAGCAGACCATCACTAGACAATGATCTGCCTTCATCTTGGACTTCCCAGCCTCTGCAGCCTCTGAGAAAGAAAATCTTGTTGTTTATGAACCAGCCAGGTAAAAGGTGTCCTGTTATGGCAGCCTGCATGCACTCAGACGGCAACTAACCCACCCAGCCTCCTTACCTGCTGCACAAGGGCCAGCTTACACTGTGGGGGTAAGCATCACAGTGTGAATGACCTAACAAACAGAGGTCTCTTCCTGCTAGTGCCAGGCCCAATGCAGGTGCCACCCTACTGCATTTATCACATTCAGGCAGCTGGGCTTTTCCATCACATGTCTCTCCTGACATAGTCCTGCCCTTCCAGACAGGCAGAGGGGGAAAGATCTTGCAGGATGTTTTGTTTATGTCCAGATTGGAAGTAACGCGTGTACCTTCCACTTGTTTCATAAGCCACCTTTAGCCAGCCACAATGGTCCTCCTACATATATTCCTGGGGTCCATAATGTACAGAGTGCAGAGGAAAGGGTTCAGATCAGGTTACTAGAGTCCACAGTGAAGTCCTTCCCCGAAAGTCATCTTTATGTGCCTGGCAATAGTACTTGCTAAACAAATGACCGAGTCATGGCTTCATTGATTTATTTTTAATATTGGAATTTATTTAAAGTGAATGGGACTGAGGACCTAGGAATAGAGGCAGCAGAAGGGGAGCTTTCTCAACTGAGCAATAAGAAACTTATCTGTCTCTGTGTAAAGGAGGTGGCAGAAGAGTCCTAGAGGTGGGTAAAAGGCTGGTTCACTGGCCCAGAACTCTGGACACCATGGTTGGTGATCTAATGCTTCTTTGCAACCTCCCTGTACTCTACCTTCTTGCTAAAGGGAATGTTGATGACACATCTGGAGGAGGTTGGGACTTCAGTCCCCTCCCCCAAACTCAAGCCTGTGCACAGGCTTAACATCAGTCAGACCCAACCTGCAGGAAGGTCCTCAGTCACAAGGCTTCTGGAGGTTATCTCCAAAGATGGATGAAGAAAAACCTGTGCTCTTTCATTTGGCAATTCTTTATAAGCACGCTTTTTAAAACACACATTTAAGGATGTCTGTCTTTAAATAAAAATTCCTCAACTAGTTTGAATCCAAAAATCATAGTTCCCTTTTTTCGCTTTGCTACAAACTAAAATACTGTTCTTTGATAAATGATACAACTGCAAATACAACAGGAAACTCGCATTCAAATGGGACACTGAGCGCCTTGGCACCCTCACACAGTGTGGGTGGCTCCCCAGCCAAAAGGACTACCAATGCAAGAATCCCACCATATGATTTAATCAGATATGTTGTTCCCTTCACTTTTTCAGCCTGCTTACCTCATCTACCTATCTCCCTGCATCCACGGTCTTCTACTTCCCCATCCCCTGCCATGGCTAGTCCCTCCCTTATATCCAGGAAACAGAAGCCTGTGGTTTTCCTCTGGCTACATCCAGCTCCACAGGAGCAGAGACAATACAAGAAACTGTCTACCCACAGGCTCCACCCCTCCTCTTAGTAATCTAGGCACCTGGATCCCCAGGATCCCCTGCCCTGTGGTCCCAACCTCCTATAGTCTACTTAGGACTTTCCTTTGGTCCAGTCTCCCAAAGACAAATGGTTCTAGCCTCATGAGGAGCAAGGGGCAGCTGTTTGTGGGATGGGGTCAAAGTGGGAAGGGAGGTTTCAAGATAGCAGAATAAAGAATGTCACTTTCCTGGCTGCTCCATGGCATGAAACCAGGAAAGCAGATAGGCAGCTTCTCAGCAAGTTGGGTGGAAAAAAATAGGGGACTTTACTGGAATTTAATACTGGACATTCAAAGCAGATCAGGGACTCAGGAGGTTGGATATAATAAAACCAGGAAGATATCCCGAGCACCATAGCCGCTGCTGCAGCCAGAGATACCAACCAGAGTGGTCCTTCCACAAGCAAAGTGAGGGATAAGAGAATTTAAGGAACCACATTTTTAGGAGACCTGAGGAGTATCTGGTATGGAGAGTTTAGAGATCAGGGACACTGCCCAACTAAACTGAAAGGCATACTACGTAGTATCCTTGTAAGGGAAAGAAGCCACATCTCTCCTGGCTGTGTGCAAGGACAGAGGAAGGAACAATTTTGCAGCTGTGGGGAGGGGCGTGGTCACTGGGGGAGCCAATTCCTGGCACACTTGAGTTTGGCCTGCAATACAGGCCTTACAAACCCATATTGCACGACATAGAGTGTGCCTAAGTAACCAAGAGAAAATCAAACCTGGTGAGGTTTACACAGGGGACAACGGGTGGGAAAGCCACCCGGCTCTCCGCCTCGCCCTCCAATCTGGCTGCTTGCAGGACTGGCAGGGACAGATGTGTCTGGCCAGAATTCAAAAGGGTCAGGGCAGAGTGACTGAGTTTGGAGGCTGAACCTGAGATCAGGAAACGTGGTGACATAGTGACATAGTGGCCTAAGAACTGGCTCCTCTACCACATAAGTGGAACCCAGTGGAGATCCCTGGGGTGGAGTCTTCCAGCCTGGACTGGCAATTGCTGGACCCTAGAGGTGTGGTGATTTAAAATCTCGAGACCAACTGGCATCCAGTGAAGACCTTGGAGCCTACCAAAACCTAAATCCTGCCTCTAGGAGCTCCATCTACAGAATTACCCATCTCACTCCAGCAACCCCAACCTGAGGGTGGAGCAAGCATCGAACTCCAGACCACCCCACCTAGTGGCTGAGAAAGGAAGCTGAGAATCTATTAAATTCCAAAGGAAACAAACTTTTCATTAAGATTTTTTTTTCTTTTTTCTATTAATTGTGATCTTAATGGTTCATGGACATTTATACATATTCATATTTGTTTATTATCATTTCTAACATTTTTAAAGCCTGTTATTATTCATAGATCAGTACTTTGAGGACTAGAATCTTTGATTAGTACATTTCAGTTGTGTTTTTTATTCTTTTATTTTTAATTTTTAAAATTTTTACCTTATATATATCTTTTCTCTCACTTATCTATTTCCCTTGATTCTCTTTCTCTCTTTTCTTCTGCTAACAATCTCTATTGATCTCCCTTTCACTCTTTAATTTTTCCTTCTATCTTTCCTCCTCCTCCCTTTTATAATCATCCCATCCTACATCACTTCTGTTCTTTCCTTGACCACCATTAAAAATTGTAAACCTTTTTGCAAACTTACATTTCTTATCGTAGGCAATAACTGATTATATCATTTTTGTTTATTGTGACAATTACTATTGCAGATATCGTAACAGGAACTCTTTGGTTTAATGCTTTATATTGTTTGCATTGGTTGTTATTATTTGTCTCCCCCTAAACTGTGAAGTACTGGAAACCTTCAGGGACACTATAAGTCCACAGTATAGAAAATCTACAATTGGTTAACACATATATGGAAAAAAATGTTCAACATCTCTAGTGATTAGAGAAATACAAATTAAAACTTCTTTGAGATTTTTATCTCACTCCAGTCAGAATGGCAATTATTAAGAATACAAATGACAATAAATGTTGGTGATGATGAGGGGGAAAAGGTATACTCACACATTGCTAGTAAGACTGCAAATTGGTACAACCACTCTGGAAAATAGTGTGGAGATTCCTCAGAAAACCTGGAATGAAACCACGATTTGACCCAGTTATCCCACTCCTTGGTATATACCCAAAGGACTTAAAATCAGCATACTACAGTGATGCAGCTACATCAATATTTATAGCATCTCAATTCACAATAGCTAAGCTATGGAACCAATCTAGGTGTCCTGCAACAGATGATTGGATAAAGGAAATGTGATATAAATATACAGTGGAATATTGCTCAACCATAAAGAAGAATGAAATTTTGGTATTTGCCAGTAAATGGATGGAACTGGAGACTAACATGCTAAGTGAAATAAGCCAATCCCAAAAAAACAAAGGCCAGATGTTGTCTCTGATATGAGACTGCAAACACACAATAAGGGGGAGGGAGTTACAAGTTCACTGGATTAGACAAAGGGGAATAAAATGAAGAGAAGGGAGGGGGGAGGTAATAAGAAAGACAGTAAAATAAATCATATATAACTTTCCTATGTTTGTATATGAATATAAGACCTGTAAACTCCATATCATATACAACCACAAGAATGGGAATTATACTCAATGTAGGTGTAATATATCAAAATACATTTTACTGTCATGTTTATCTAAAAGTAGCAAATAAAATAAGAAGAAAAATAAAAAATTAAAAAAACAAAATGTAGGAATGTGGAGCAGCATTTTGACCAAAGTGTACTTCATGCTTTCACATACTCAGTTTGTAGAAACCAGTCAACCATTGACTTGTTTAAGGTCTCTTCTGTGCTTCTGTTATCATTTCTATTGACTGCATCTAAACACAAGCATGCTATATTATTATGAAAGCTGAGCCTTTGAATCAGACAAGCACAAAATAAAACACCATGATTCTATAGATACATGAGTTACATTTTATATTAACTTTGTAGACTTTAATGTTTTATAACAATTTTTTAAAAAGGATTCGATAGAGGATTCAAACTGGTTGGGCTCATTAATGAGAAATATTTAGCCATAGACTATAACCAGCTCTAATCCTCCTTAAAAACAGAATTTCAAAATTCAAGTTTCAAAGAAATTGAACTATATCCATGAACAAAACTCAACAATATTTCTAAAATTAAAATCAGCAAGGATAAAGGAAATGTGATATAAATGCCATTCACTCGAAGATTGTCAGGCATGAAAATAAACACGATACTGAAACTCATAGAGAAGAAAAATCAGTCAAGAGAAGTTACCTAGAATATATACAGGTGATAAAATTAACAAGAAAGATATTAAAACAACTATTATAATTATTACAAAATGTTAAAAAAATAAAGATTTAAATTAAACTTCTGGGAATCAAAACTGTAACATGAGGAAGGAAAATCCATGGGATATGATTTTACAGCAGATTAGACATTGCAGAAGAAATGATTAATAAACTGGATGATAGTAATAGAAACTATCCCAAATGAAACAGAAAGAAGAGAGAGTTATTTTTAAAAGTAGGATAGAACATTAAAATGCTCTGGAATTTTAACAGCCTAATATACTAACAATTGAAGTATTTCATCAGGATAGGAAGGAACAGAAACAATATGTGAAAAATTAGTGAACAAAAATTTTTACCAATTTATTGGAAATGACATGTCTGTAACTAAAGAGCCTAATAAATCGCAGTCATCACACAACCTATCAAGGTACATGAGAATCTTATTGCTCAAACTTAGTGTTAAAAGTAAAACCCTGAAAAACAACCAGAGAAAAAAAAGAAAAAAATATAAGTAACTCAGCAGATTTCTTGTAAGAAACAATACAAATAAGAAGAGAGTAGGGTAATACTTATAAAGTACTGAAAGAAAAAAAATTCTCAACCTGGAATATTATACCTAGCAATTAATGAAATAAACTGCATTAATAGCACAATAGAAAAAACAACAACTGTTTCATCAGATGCAAAATAGTGAACATAAAGCAAAGCAAGGCTACTTCAGAGTAATAATTAAACAAACCATGAATAGAGAGGAACTTCCTGTACTTCTATAAAGGCATCTATAAGCAACCTATGGCCAACATCCAACTTAACAGTGAAAGATTGAGTTATTCCCTTTAAGAAGAAGAAGAAGACAAGATGTCTACTCTTAATTCTATCCAACAAGGTACTAGAGGTTAAAGGAAAAGAGATAATTGCCTTCCAACAAGTTGTTCTGGCACATTTGGTTGCAAAAATAAACTTTAATCCATACTCTGGACCATGTACCAAAACTAATTCATATGGATCAAAGAAACAAATATAAAACTGAAAACCATAAAATTTCTAGGATAAAACATAAGGAAAAAAAATTACAACTCTGGGTTAGATGGAGAATTTTTAGCCAGGCAAAGCATGATAAGTGAAAGAAGAAATTGAGACATTGGACTTCATCAAAATTAAAACTTTTTGTTCTTTGAAAGCTGTGATGGTTTAGATAGGAGTTGTTACCCAAAAGCTCATGTGTGAGACAATGCAGGAAGTTTTAGAGGTTAAATGATTTGATTATGAAAAGTTCAATCCAATCAGTGAATTAATCTATTGACATGGATTAATTGGGTGGTAACTGGGCAAGTAGGGTAGAAGTAGGTCCCTGAGGACATGCCTTTGGGGTTTATATTTTGTCCCTAGTGACAAAACTCTCTCTCTCTGCTTCCTGGTTGCCCTGTTCTGAGCTGCTTTCCTCCTGACACCCTTCCACCATGGTGCTCTGCCTCACCTTGGGCCCAGAGCTGTGCAGTCAGCCGACCAATGGGCTGAACCTCTGAAACCACAAGCCAAAATAAACTCTTCCTCCTTTAAGTTGTTCTTTTCAGGTCTTTTGGCCACTAAGATGCAAAAGCTGATGAAAACAGAAGGCTTTATTAAGAGAACAAAAAGAAAAGCCACAGATTGGGTGAAAATATTAGCAAACCATGTGTCTGATAAGGGATATGTGTCCAGGTACATAAAGAATTCTTAAAACTCAGTAACAAAATTTTAAACCCAAGAAGAAAATAAGAAAAAAGTTTTAAACAGACACCTTAGGAAAAAAGTTATAAGAATGGAAAACACACACATAAATAGACACTTAACATCATTTGTCATGAGGGAAACACATTAAAATCACAATAAGATACCACTATGTGTTTATTAAAAGGGCTACAATTAAAAAGGCTGGCCATGACAAACAAGCAAAAAGACAGAGAATTAGAGTACTTATAGATTACTCATAGAAATGTAATATTTTACAAAGACATAGGAAAACATATTGGAAGTGTCCTAAAAAGTTAAATATATATAGATCTTATGATTCAAAAATATTTTCCAAACATAAAAGAAAATATATATTTATACAAAAACTTATTACAAAATGTATTATGAATGAAAATAACTCTACTTATAATTCCAAAAAACTGGAATGGATTCAAATGCCCATTAATAAGTAGATGGATTAAAAAGGTGGTGTATCCATCCAGTAGATACTAATCAGTATTAAAAAATTAACACTTGATACATGCAACAATAAGAACATATCCTCAAATAATTACGCTGAATAAAAAGAGCAGACAAAAGAGTACACGTTGTAAAAAGCAAAATAATGTATAGTGACAGAAAGAAAGTAGATCAGCAGTTACCTGGGTAGAGCTGGTATGAGGAGGGACAGGGGTTATATAGGACCATAATGGCTTCATTGTGAGTGTGTGTGTGTGTGTGTGTGTGTGTGTGTGTGTGTGAGAGAGAGAGAGAGAGAGAGAGAGAACTTAACAAATTTTATATCTTAATATATGAAACTTTCTGTAAATCAGTTATGTCTGATTTTAAAAGTGTAGTTGATATAGCTTTACAATGTGAGTTCCAAAGCTGAAATGTACCTAAAATGAGCTAACTACAGTCTATCAAAATAGGCTCCTTAGATACAGAAATAAATGTTCCATGTTGCCTTTTTCTTTGGGAATAACATGGGTAGCATGTTTGAAATATATTATCGTTGGAAACAACGTTCAAATATAAGCTCTGTTCTTAGAGTCTTTGGAAGTGATTATTTTTGCTCCTATGGTATTAGTTTGGGTACAACAAGTACTAAATGAGATCAGCGCTGTGGCTTACTTTCAATTAGCTAAAACTGTCACTGGTGAATTAATAAGATTCCACATAGTTTAATTAAATGACTGATCTCAGAAATACACAGGGAGTGAGTACTGCAGTGTGGGACCTGCCAACTTCACACTTCAAGGACTGATTTGCCCTTATAGGAGAAGGGAGCTGCTCTAACAAAATAGAACCATGCTGGATTTTTCTAGAAGGACATCAAAAAGTCATAGATGGCATTGCCAAAATAAATAAAATATAAAACATTTGTATGAACAAACTTATAGAAGGTCATCCCTTTTTATGATTCAAATAAAAACCTGCCCCAGTCAAAACAATGGTGCCCAACACCCCATAGTCACAGGTATCCAAAGGCTTCATTTATTTTTCTATCCTAGGAGAAAAAGAATGAATTGAAAGGAGGTTGAAATTTAAGCCAATGAGACAAACACTTAATTCATTTATTTATTAATTAGACTTTATTATAGTTAATTGTTAACTCCTTTGAGGAATGCACTATATTTTTGTTTTATTCAGGCTCTAAGCCTAGGGCCTAGCATGGTGAATGGAATAATAATTTTATTATCTTAACTTACATAACACTCATTGTTTTCCAGGTACTTTATAGGCCTTAGTGTAATTTCAAGGATAATAAGGTTATTAGCACTATTTTACAGATGAAAAAACTGAGGCACAAAAAAATTTAAGAATGGATTAAAGGACACGTGTTTGTGGAGCACCTAGCAGGTGATAAGTACAATGCCAGACAGATGTCCAAGTGCCAAACTTGCTTTGAGAGTCCACACTGGTGGGCTCTGCTCTAGTGGGTTTAAGAACCAAGTGCTTTGGAGCTTCCTCAGAGAAGAGACCATGGCTTGTTCAGGCATAGTTTCCAGCAGAGGAGGAATGGAGTACGTGTTCAAAAAGTTTTGTTGAAGTGGAAATACCCATATCAAACAGGGAGGTGTCAACGCTGAGGTCCAGTTTGAGGAATATATACATAGGGGAGAGTGAAAGTGGAAGTTGTAGAGGAAAGAAGACGAAGAGGTAAAATAGGGTATTCTGGAGATTATTGTTGCTGTTGGGAAAAGTGCCGCAGCCCGGCTGGCTGGGCAAACTAACCCGTGGGTAACGAGCAACTTGTGTACATTGATACAGCTGGAGTGGGAGCCGTTTATTGTAGGACAGGAGGGGTATATATACATTCCACACAGCTTATCTTAATTAACATAAACTAGATACAGCAGTCAACCAATAAGGAATCTCCACACTTAATGGCTCTCTGGCGTTACTTCACAAACCACTCCCTCTGCAAAATGCCAGGTGCCATCTTGACTTGTTTACAGACCTTAACAGAAAAGAACACTTGGAAAGACTGGATTGTACGTCTTCCCTCCCTAGAACTCCCCCCAGGAGCCTGTGAGCAACTAGGGCTGGGAGAAGAGCTCTTCTCAGACTCAGCGACTAGGATGAGATAAATGATTCTTTTGGTCCACAGAAGTTGTTCAGATTTTCTCAGTGCTGCCCTAAAGAAGTGGGGTCATTCTGAGTGGATGAGCTCGTGTATACGCCAGTGCTGTTAGCATGATTTTAATGACAGGGAGAGGGACCGGAGGGCATTGGTACAGCACATGTTCAACAATGTCCAGGCTCAGATGGTCTTTGCATAGTCCCTGGCACTAAATAACTTGTGATCTCCCCTGGCCCAAACTCCAGAGCCAGGAAGATGACTGTACTGAGGTAGATTGCAGCAGGGGTGCTTGTGGTAGAACTAGAAGCAATAATTGCATGTATTGTCCCTAGTGGAGGGTTATCCTCTCCTGGGGCTCGAGGGCCCAGAAAAAGCTTGCATGGTTTTAAATTTGGGGAATTTGATTGAAGGCATCAATAGAAAGAAGGAAGAGACAAGACTCATCTTACAGCAATGAGAAGTCAATGGTAAGGAAAACAACACAAGCAATTTTTTTTCATGGTTTTTTTTTTTTTTGGTTTGTTTGTTTCTTTGCTTTTAGAAAGGATACAATATAGAGGAAAGATTTTTGCATCTATAATGCCCTACTCTAAAAGATTTTTCATGAGCTTTCTCTAATTATTTTGCTAGTTACTTTAATTCCCCAGAAAATTAGTGTTTATTTCATTTTGTCTTATTTCATTTGTGCTGCTGTAACAAAACACCTCTAGAATGGATAATTCATAAAGAAGAAGAATTTGTTTTCTACAGATATAGAGGCAGGAAAGTTCAAGATCCAGGCACTGCATTGGCGTTTTGTGAGGACTGTTCTCTGCTTCCAAAATGGTGCCTTCTTGCTGGGTCCTCACATGGCAGGAGTCAGATGGACAAGTGAGTGCTCCATTTAACTTTGAGCCCCATTTGTGAGGGTGGAGTCCTCATGACTGACTCACCTCCTAAAGGCCACTCCTCTTAATACTGTGACACTGGGGATTAAAGGGTGAGCATGGATTTTGAAGGGGTTACCATCATTCAAACCACAGCATACATGTTCCTAGTTATTCCCAAAGATATGTTACATAAGCTCTAATGATAATGCTTTAATACTGCAATGATCTTGGCATTTGAAATCACCGAGCCCCTTACTAGGAATATCAAAGAACAAGAAATAAACTTCATCCCAGAGCTTGCAGGCAATACATCCTTCTGATGAAGGAGAAAAAAACCAAACACCTGCACAATCAGCAGGAAAGAATGCATGAACCACTTTCCTGAGACAGAGCACAAGATCACCTACATTTCAACCCAAAACTTCACATGCATCACAGATGCTTATCAGAGCCTGATAATGAGATGATAAACTAGAGCTGTCATAACTTTTTTTATTTGGGATTTATGTGTGTGTTGTTGTTGTTGTTATTGTTGACTTTTTTTTCTTTCTATGAGAAAATTTTCCCCTGTGGGAGAAAACCTTTTTCATTCCCTAAAAACCACCTTTCAGAAGTCATCGGTATCTGCTTGTTGCTACCAGACCCAATACTCTTTTTCTAGTCCTCACCCTGACTGACCTCACTTAGTGCTGTGGACTGCACTCCCTTCCAAGGTGACCTTGTACACTATTCCCTTTTCTCTGCTCCAAATTTTTTTTGACAGTTGTGTGGTTTGGTTTGGTCTCACCCTCCAACAGGCTATCCTGGTCTTGCTCCTGTGGTGGGAGCAGGGTTCCCAGCACAAGAGAGGAAGTGCATGATAATGAGTCTCAAGGCTTAGACTGAGAACTGGAACCTCACTCTGAAGCCATGAGTCCAGTCCAAATTGTATCTTTGCATACCCACAGTACATAGCACAGGTTCTGATGCCTAGCAGTGCCCAATGCATGCTTACTAAATGAAATTCAAGTGAAATTGGAATATTTTCCCCATTGAAAGATGGGTTTTATAGTTAATTGGAATTATTTGCAGCTAGTGATAGTCAATTCCTGATCAAAGATGGAAAACAATGGTAAATATACTCATCCTTCCATGGGGGATGGTTGCAAGACCTCTCTTTGGCATGAAATTCTCCCAATGCTCAGGACCCTTAGGTAAAATGAAATATGCATAGCTGCATATAACCTATGTGCATCCTCCCATATGCTTTAAATAATCTCTATATTGCTTTTAGTACGTAACATAATGTGTCAGGTAAATAGTTGCTATAGTATATTGTTAGGGTTGATAACAAGAAACAAAAGTCTATACATGTTCAGTATAGATACAGTCATCATAGACATGACTGCACAGTACCCTTGAGCAACATGTTTTTCAAATATTTTCAGTCTAAGGTTATTTGAATTTGCAGACAGAAGCCACAGATACTGAGACCCAACTGTACTCTTAATTCCATGTTCATATATTCCCTGAAATTTACCACCTTTATCTTCACAACATTTCAAAAGTTCTTGACTCCATTCAAAAAAATCATTATAATGGACTACTAAATTTATGTGAATAAATTATACATAATTTAAATGAATTATTACATAATGTGAATAAATTACATTATGTAACTTATTCATATTGTGCTATTCAACATGGACAAACATAGAGTTGAAGGTAATTCTAGTTGCTCTTAAATCACTATAAAACCAAAACAAATTAAATAGAAAACAAAATTATAAAACCAATAAAATTCCAATTAGCATTAATTTCTCATGACACATAATATTGTTTTGTTAAAAAATAAATCACTGTTTACTACAAGAATAGGGACTGATCTGTTATTGTCTGTGTTCTTTTGAGTTGGTATGTCTCTAATGAATACTTAAAGGCAGGCACCTTTGTCTGTTATTTCCCATGTACCTGAGAAACATTTTCTTCATTATTTCAATGACTCCATTTAATTTCTAATTTTAGTTATCATCTGTTGAAGGCATAGAAACTTAGTTAGTGCAGGGTCTTGCTTCTCCTCATGACTGCACTTAAATTCTGTGGTTCTTAGCTAGTACCAATGCATGAGAAGGGGGTGTAGGAGAGCGGTGGTGGGACAGAGGAGGAAACTCTGTGATCTCCAAACTCTCTACCTATACCAATGTTCATGGAGAAACATTTTCTCAACATATGCCTGCCACTGTGAAGAGGGCCCTCATTTCTGTCCACGGAACTCCATCAGCTTTCCAATGTCCTACTCCATGTCCATATCAGGCTGAAGCACCGGAATCTTCCTCATTCTGTCAACAACCTCATCTTCCCAGATAAACCTGACAACCATAATCTATGAGGATTGAGTCCATAGGACTCCATTTTGAGAGTCAAGTTCAGATACCCTCTACTCTTATCCCTCATTGTATATAAATGGTCTCTACCTCCTACACATTCTTTCTAGAAGTCACTATGCAAGGGAAATCAAAGTGGCATAGAATTTCTACCACGTCCCCGCTAAAAACAGTATGGACACAAAACATTCATATTTTAAAATATTATTGAGTCAACCTTTTGCCATGTGGCAACTCAACTCTTCCCTCACCTTTACCTACTCAAACTCCTAGCTCAGTACATCATGACATCATTTCATTCTCACATGACATGAACATTTCATTTTCATCTTCAATTGGCCTATTTGTTTCTCACAAATCCACAACAAACTCAGACACTGAAAGCAAGAGAAGTGAAAGTATTCTATCATATTTCCATACAATAATGTAATCATACAAATAACCTGGAATATCCATTTGTTGAATGGAAGGGGTGACAGTTTTGTCATCCTAATGAAAACATAATATATGAAAATTCCTACCAAAATCACTGAGTTGCTCAGGAATACATACTTCCATCTCAGGAATTTGGGAATCCCAATTTGAAAAATATTGCAGCACAAAAAATGTTCTATTTATTTATTTATTTATTGTAGTTGTAGATGGGCAGCTTGCCTTTATTTTATTTGTTTCATTTTTATGTGATGCTAAGGATTGAACCCAGTGCCTCACACATGCTAGTCAAGTGCTCTGTCACTGAGCCACAGCCCCCTGCCCTCTTCTTTTCTTTTGATAGGAGATACATGCAAAGCCAACATGTGGTTGCGGATTAATTACCTTTTACTTTTCAAATGTGTATCTTACATCATCAGCACAATCCAGATATCCTTATTGCATCCCTTACTTCTCTGCAAGACCACTCTTGGGGTCCCCCAACTCTACCTGGTATTCATTTACCTCCTCCCCTGACTGCTGCCTTGAAAGCACTGTGGTTGATGCTTCTCTCCAGGTGATGTAATTCTTGACTAATTTCATCTTTCTATTTTTTTCTGGAATTGTTCCTTAGTCTTTTTTTAAAAATTCATTTTGACCTTTTGTCCATCGAGTTGCATTTGTTTGAGCTAACTCTCCCTTCTGAACAATTAGAAATACTGGTTAAAAGTTCCCAAAATCATACAACCAATATGCACAAAGGAGAACTTGTGATTAGCACACTCTGGTGCTTAATGATTTCAAAAAGTAATGATAATAACAATTACATCTTTGAGAAAATGTTGGAAAACTAAGCTAATAGTCCTTAATCTACTTCTGCTGCCTAATTAAAATTTCCTAGCCCAAGTATGGAGAAGTAAAACAAAGAATTGCTATTTATCTTAAATTGGGTACAAAGCACCAGAATTTTGACTGGGGTTATTTGTTAACCTCTGGTCATCCAGGCATCTATAGATGATAATACCCAAAGGTGGGCATTTTTTTTAACTTGAATGTTGTTGAAGACAACAAAAATCTTGGTTTCAGATTACTGCCTTTCTACCATGGAACGAGATCTATTTTAAACTCACTTCTTCCACCACTACCGAGGATATACTTAGTAAGTATTCACACACATTAGGATAGTAAAGATCCAATATCAAAAAAAGCACCCTTGGCTTTCAAGGAGCTCACAAAGTAGAAAATCCTAACTGTGAACAGCAAGAACACAGTAGATAAGGCAAGAAAAGGTACGTATTCATTAATTGACAAACCATTAGCTTGTGTGTACATATACTCAGGGCATTTACTACAAGCCAGTTGGAGTTCTAGACAGAACTTCATACTGTAATGTAGTTAGGTACTATTATCTCCACTTTGCCTAGGGAGAAACTGAAGTTCAGAAAGATGACACAGTTTGTCCAAGGTCATGCTGCTATCAGTGGGGAAGTTGGGATAAACCCAGAAAGTCTAGCTCCAGTTCTTGCTATATGTGCTGCATCTAAATAAGTTTCCTAAAAGTATTTTTTACAGAAAAGTTCAATGGAACAAGTAATTATGAGAAACATTTCATACTCTCTCCTCTCTTTAAGGTCATAATGCACTTCAATGTGTATATCAAGAAGTCCAATGATAAAGAAACCTGTTTAGCTTTACTTAAACCAAATAGCCAAATATATTTAATTTTCAGTTAAGAAGACCTTTCAGAAAGTAAGCTAATAATTATAACTAATATTTCCTAAGTAACTTTCTCATGCTAAGAGCTGAAATGGATTACCCCATACCACTTAAGGGCATAATCTCTACATTTAGAAGGCCTCAGTTGAAACCCCCACCAGTAGATAGTCCAAGTGAAGCTCTATGAGACCACTGAGATCTCAGAGACTTGACTCAGTGAGAAATCATTGTTCATTTATGCAAAGCACAATGTTGATGTTTCTGATAAGGAACTCGTGAAAGCAATTCTCCAAATAACAACTGATTCAGAGACCCAGGGATTTTAGATCTGGCAGTTCTGCCATCATCAACCACTGGCCTTACAGTTGCCTCAGAATGGGAAAAAGGGCATGTGACACCTGTGGGTGTCTTTTATAACTAGAACTGGAAATAACATGCATCATTTCTGCCTGCATTTCATTAGAATGAAATCAGTTATGTACCCCTACCTCAACACAAGTGGGCTAGGACACATAGCCCTCCAGAGTGCCCAGGAAAGTGGTCACTGGTTTAAGTGAAGACATAACATCATCTCTGCTGCAGTACTTGCTATCCATGTAGCCTCAGGTAGTTTACTGCACCTGTGTATTTCAGTTTCCCCATCTATAATGGGGATGTTATCTCATTGGGTTGTTGTGAGGGTTAAATGAGTTACTATCTGTAAACAATCAGAAATGTATATTAATTTTAGACATCTTGAATCAGATTATATGTGTGCAATCACATATAATCCTAACTGTGAATAGAAAATATTATTATCTCCATTTTTTAGAGATAAGGAAAGACTGCCTCAGAGAGATTAGGTAACTTGTCTACAATTTCTCAGTTACTATACTGGCCAGAGCTCTCCACAAGAACTCAAAAGGATATGTATATATACAAAAATTGATTTATTATAAGGAAGTGGCTCCTCCATTTATGAAGACCGGCAAGTTTGAATCTGAACTGTGGATCAGTAGGTTGGTCACCCACAAGAGCCAATGGTGCAGATCCAGGCTGAAGGCCAGCAGATAGACAATTCCATCTTACTTCAGGGAGGGTGGATCCTTTTTTTCTACTCAGGACTTCTACTGGTTAAATGAGGCCAACTCACAATGATAGAGGGAAAACTTTACCAATTAAAATATTAACTGCATCCCCAAGCCCTTTCAAAAACAACCAGAATAGTGTTTCATCAAGTACCTGGACACCCTGACCCATCACAGTTACAATATCAAAACTTTTAAAGCCTTTCTTGAATCTGTGATCTACTCATAGTTTTAAGGGGTCTTTCAAGCCACACAGGATCTAATCCTTAGATAAAACATTACTTTCATTTATCCATTTTTTTCTCAATCACACTTTTCAGAGGACAGATAAATTAAAGAACACTTAACATGAACTTAGTTCTAGCCTTCATAAAATGTATAGATACTTAGAAAGTCAATTTCTTGTACTTTTGTGAACCCAAATTGGACTGTGTTGGTGTGCAGTCACCCTATCTATCCCTGCCTCTATGTATCTGTATACATATAGTTTCCTATAAAATGTCTCATATATTTCACAACATCCCTGATGCCTCAAATGCCACATGAAATCAGAAAAGAAGTAATTTTGCTCATGCGTGGAAGAAGCAAAATTGATTTCTATGCACCTGTTCAAGACTGAAAGGGCACATCCTGGTCCTCATCATTGTTTAGTATGACCCAAATTTTCCTAAATTTGACATGCTTAAAAATGGAGAACTTTAAAGGTCTGTAGGTTATTGGGCACCAGGGTAGTTCAGCAAGATCACAAATATCTCCAAATGGCATTTATTCCCTTAGGCCCTTTTTTATTCCTAGAGAAAAGCAACACATAGCAGCATATGAAATGATTAAGTCATTACCCTGGCAAGCAAGGGAGAGACAAAGAAGTTATTTTTTTCAATTTAAACTTTGCAATGTAATAAGCACTAATTAGAAGTATATTGCATTTAACAAAACTCATGCCTAAAATATGTGCTTGTACCATCATCTTTGTTTTAAATTCACATCTCTGGTGAAAGAGAACCTTGTCCAACTTACTTTTATAGGCAAAATAAAAATGTGTTAAATATAGAAGATTCAGAATCAAATAACATTATGGAATACCTACACTGTTAACAGTAACCATATTTTCAATAATGAAGATTAGGATATATCGCCTAATGCATAGTTTGAATTATGAACTTATTTGTGTAAAAATCTTACAAATGAAGAAAAGTGAAATTATATGTGGTTTCACATTAGAAGTGCTATTGCTTAAAAGAGAAAATCCATACATAAAAGGAGACTATCCCAGAACATGTAAGGTAGTCTTTATTACTGTGGTCTATTCTAGGATCTTAACAGCATCTCAACTCATTTTAAGATTAGTTTTTAAAAATTCATTTTTCATGAAAAGACTTAATAGGACTAATAAATGTTATAAGAGAACCCAATTCAACAACTATTTGTTGAGTACTTAATTATAAGCCCATTACTAAGAAAGATATAAAATAGCCAAGTAGACAATAGTGTCAAGCAGTTTATAATTGAACCAAGAGAAATATGAGATGTAGTCAAGTATCATCATACCGGCAAATGATGTCACAGGAGGTCACAGGAGGTCTCCCCATTTGGGCAACTGTCTTTCCTGGTAGATTTGGTGAACCAGGCTTGCTACTGTTTTTACAGCTCCCCAACATTTGGAGAGACTACAGGTCAGAAAAGTTCTGAGTAAAACAGACTCAGGCTTATTAAAGACTTGCAGAGACGGTTCCAATGGTGGATTCAGAGTTTAACACTTAAATGCCATTGCTCCTGTGCTGAGTCCCTAGAGCTGGGTTACAGGTCATGGTTCATGCTCATTTGATGAACTGCTCTGTCCTTCATCCTCTGTCTCATCTGGTCAGGAGTCCCTACTTCAACTGCTTATCTAAAATGGTTACCACAAAACTCATCAGATCTTAACCTCTGGCTAGTAATTAACACAGGGGAGAAAATTATGAGAAAAATTCATGTCAGTGTTTATAGTTTGTAAGGATGGGTACATAAAAGTTAGAGTTGATGGGTTTTGCTGCAGCTACACAAAGCTTAGTATAAATGCAGTATTTAAGTTTCTTTATCCAGCATGGGCCAGAGGGTAAGTGCATGCAAAGTGTTTCCTTTGGAGACACCAGAAAGTTCTAATGAAGCAGGTGGCATTTGAGATGTTGTTGCAAAGCTTGCAGGATTTTAACAAGGAGAAGTTGGAGGAGGGCTTTCTAGGCAGAGAGAAAAGGGGTGGCAGAGGATTGGGAGCAAAAAAAAAAAAAACATGAGAGAGAATTGTGAATTGACTAAGTTTAAATAAAGTGTAGAAAACAAGACAAAGAAAGAATATAAGAGTGGGAAGGATAAAGCAAAACTCAAAAATTAGACACACTAATCCAAGCCCCATTATACAGGCTTTACACTAATTTTTGTGTCAAACAGAGGAATCTCAATCCATAGACTTTTTTGTGTGAGCAATAGAACGTCATTTTCAATTACTCAAAATAACTTCCATTTTGAGACCTCCTTTGCTAGATTAGCAAGAAATTTTAACCTAAGTTTTTCTGTGTTCCTCCCTTTTTCTTATCCTAAGATTTTGAATCAAGAGTCTGCATCATGCTAAGGTATCAGGAAGGCCTTGTACCACTGGATCCTGTGTCTTCTATCCACTCACTGAAAAGATGTTCAAGTTCCTGAAGGACATTGTTCAAAGTTGATTATGGCTCTAATAAAATATGTGGCCACAGTGACCACCTTTTAAATCCCCAGTGGTAATGCTGAAAAGCACAGTGTCTCTTTTTCTAGAGCATCACATACTCCTCTAAGGTTGTCTTACCTATTGTAGTACTATTTGAGAACAACTGTGCACGCCTTACCATCAGCACTACCACCATCTGAACTACCACAACCCCTACAATCACCATCACCTCCACCATCATCACCACCACCTTTACTACCACAAGCCCGCCATTACCAAGACCTACACCATCATCACCATCTCTAAGACTATCATCACTCCCTTTACCAGCAACCTTCACAACTCTTTTTCCTCTTCCCTCCAGCCCAGGATGAAATGTATCATTAGTCTTGCAAATTTTTCACCAAGAAATGTGTTTAATAATGATCTCTCCTTCACTCTGTGTTCAGGGGCATAGGCTTTTGGAAACTAAATTTGTTGATTTACTTTTTTCAGACAGTGAATGGAGGGCTGGCTAATTGATGGGATGAGGAGGAAGAGGAGGAATATAGTCTTATGTAAGTTAAATAATGAATTTAATTCAAATAAATTATGAAAAGTTAGAACTAGAGAAGGGCATCTGTAGCTAAAGGAAATTAGTCTGTATACATTATTAGGAAGAACATGTAACATAGAATATGGAAGAAAAGAGAAAAAACAAGGATGCAGGGATTCAAGAGCCGAGAGATTTAAGGAGGGATGGCCACCGTGTGTCAAGAGCTTCAGAACCTTTCTAAGAACAGCTGCTTGGAGAATTTGGAGATGTGACGATCCTAAGACTGACTTCAGCAAGATCTTATTAGAGTGTGGTGACATATTGCAAGGAATTCAAACTTGCAAAGCTGATGTGTGGACCCTCTTTGAGAAATAGGGTATAATTCAAAAGAGAAAAGTGAGGTTCGGATTTGAGTCAGAAGAAATGACATCATGAGGAAGGTTAAAAAAAAAAAAGTAGCTCTAACTCACCTACAGTTTTTTTAGATTTTGCCTAAATTATTTCCAACTTTATGACTTCTCAATCTCTGTAGACTATTAACTGCCCAGAATGTTCTTTCTTCTATCCATCCTTCTTTAATCTAAGAATCAGTTTTCTCATTTTTAAATTTGGAATGATAATACCTACCCTAAATGTTATGAGGAAAATAGATTGAATTGTAAAAGGGCCTAGGTTAGTGCCTGCCAAGAATACAAATACAGCAACAGTGTTTTACTGATAATTGTATTTTGCAGAAAAATATAACCCACTTAAAACAACTATAAGGCAATAGAAAAGTACCTACTAATGTTAAGATATTGGAAGGTAATGACTAATGGCATAAGAGCCTAAAATAGAGCCTGGCCAAGGAAGATATAATGAGAAGTGGACCAAAGGAAGTGACCACTCAAAGGAGAGCTTCTGAGTGAGAAGTGGGTGGTGTGGGGCAGCTCCTCCATATCTCCACTGACTCCTTCAAGTCTCCTCTGATAAGTGTATATTGAAAGTGAAAATTTAGCCTCAAAGTGTACCCTTGTCTTCAGAAACTGGAAGAACTTTAATTTGACCTTCTATTTCCAAAACTGTTTTGGAAGCAATAGGAAGGAACATAGCTGGTTTAGCTCTGGGCAGCAGTTGGGGAAACTGTCCCTTGCCTAACCTCTGATCAACTGAGTGATCTCAGACCAGTTGTATAACTACATTGGCCCTCAATGGAATACTCCTCAGTGATTTAAAAAGGATGAAATTTTATCATTTGTGACAACATAGATGGGCCTGAGGAATTTAATGTTAAATAAAATAAGTCATGGAAAGACTCATATGATCTCACTCATAAGTGGAATCTAAAAAAAGGTGACTCATAGAAATAGAGAAGAAGGTCAAGGGGAGCAAAAGGGAATTACTGGGGAATGAAATTGACCAAATGATATGGCATGTATGTATGAACATGTAACAATGAATCCCACTATTATTTATAATTATAATGCACCAGTAAAAAATTATAAAAGAAATAAGTAGAGAATAAAATGGCAGTTGGCAGAGACCAGGGAGGGGAGAGGGGGGAGAGAATGGGAGGTGGTTGGTTGACCAGTATGAACTTATAAGCAGAAGCAATAAGCAAGCTCTGGTGTTCTATATTGCACAGTAGGATGACTATAGTTGATAATAATGCACTGTTTCTTTCACAATCACTAGGGGTTTTTCTTTACCATTAATTATGCTAAATGCCTTATCAAACAATGCACACTATGATTGAAAAGTTATTTTAAAACACGCTTATTTTTAAAGATATAAATGAATGTTTCATTCATTTATATGGTAGGTTCCTTTAAGAGTCCTTAATCATTTTTTGGGTCACAAATCCTCCTCACAGTCTTCTAAAGCAGGGTGAACCCCTAATCAGAGTATATGTATTTGGTTTTGATCCACAAAATAAAACACAGCAAATTACAAAGAAACCTAATTATATTGAAGTACAAATCCCAAAATGTTCAAATATGATATAGCAACTAAGTGCACCCTTATAAAGGCATTAAAACAAGAATTAGTGGCAAGTCTAATAATAGCATCATTTCAAAGTAGAAATGACCATATATGCCAAACTCTGCACAATGTCTGATATAAAGGAATATGTCACTTAATTTCTATGCATTTCTGAAGTTTCCAGATCTCTTCCTAGTCTTGATTTTTAGTTTTATGCCACTGTGGTCAGAAAAGATACTTGATACGATTTCAGTCTACTAATTGTTAGACTTGTTGTGTCACCTAACATATGACCTATCCTGGAGATTGCTACATGTGTGAGTTAGAAGACAGATTTTTGAATGTCTGCACCACAAAGAAATAATAGATGTCTGAGGGAATGAATATGCTACCACTCTGGTTTGATCATTGCACAATGTACACATGTACCAAAATATCATATAAAAAATGTACAAGAATTATATGTCGATGTAATATAATAATACTTTTTAAAAGGGATTCAACTAGATCCTTGGCTCTCCCCTCTAAGGGTCTTTTTGGCCTTATGTGGTGAGGAGGGGGATTTCCACTTGTCACAGGGATTAGGCAGCACTGTTGGCGTTAGCAAGTGTAGACATGGACACCAGACAACCTGCAGTGCTCATACCAGTCTGATACAACCAGAAACTGTCTTCCATCTTCCATGCTACTGTTCCTCTGACATTGGGGTAGATGAAAACCTTGTTATAAATGAGCGTAGAAGCTAACTGTTTTACATATAAAAGGAAAGCATTTTTGGAGGTTTTAATGGGCACTCAAATGACTACTTTCACATCTATTATCTTACCTGTACCTTAGCTCTTACATTTTTCTTTTTGCCTATTCAGAATGAGACCAGGTCTTCTATTGAATCTAAACTTATGTTCTCACATACAAGCCTCTGGCTTTTCTATATTCAAGCCTCTGGCCGATTCAATGCTTCTACAACACAGTATCAGATCTGTGAATAATGCATTGAAATACATATTATCATAAATTACCCTCGTTTTCATTTTCACTTATAGTTGGGGCATTTTTAATTATGTGTACCTATAAATTACTTATTGTATGAATTTTATTTTAAGTTAGTGCAGGGATTGCGGTAGTTTGGACATTGAATATCCCCCAAAGGCCTATGTGTTAAAGCCTTGGTTTCCAAGGTGGCACAGTTGGAAGGTGGTGGAAACTCATAGGAGATGAGGCCTAGTGCAAGATCTTTTGGTCACTGGGGGTGTGCCCTCAATGGGACTCCTCATTTTCTTTGCTTCCTGGCCATGAGGTGATCAGCTCTTCTCTGCCACACATACCAGCCATGATGTTCCTCTTCACCCCAGGGCCAAAGCAGTAGAACCAACCAACCTGAAGCCTCCAAAACTGTGGGCCAAAATAAAGCTTTTCACTTCATAATTGATTATCTCTTTATACATTGGTATTTCACCATATAAGCTAGTTGATTTCACTTACAAATTAGTATTTTTGTTATCCTTATGGAAAGCTAATACAGGACTGTTACAAAATATGTGTGATAAAAAGTACTCTTGGCAAACTCAGGACTAGACACAAGCACACATATATACAGATGAATACACTACGGATAAAAGAATATGAATCAAAATGTCAAAATGTTTGAAAATGATAAATTTGTACTTGGTTTTATTTGGCATTCTCTTGTGGATCTTTTCCATACCCACCCCCTTTTTAAATTGCTGGCTTATTTTTAAAATAAGTCAGATAATAAAAATCATTTTAAATTTCCTGCCCCAAAAAAAGTGCTCTTGTGTCTGAAAGTTTGAAAACCACTAGACTGAATGTTCTGGTGTTTCTCTCCCCTCTAAAATTCCATACCTCACCATTTGTCCATGTTATCTTTTACAAAAGATCAACTCCAGGGGAAAAAAAATAGAATCCTTGTTGCCACCCTCTGTACTATACTTGAGTGAATGCTTGGTTGTACTTTCAAACAATAATATGGGTGTTGACTTGTCCCCTACAAATAGCTATCCAATACGTGAGAAACCTAAGAAAATTATAATAATGGAAATTGGCTAGAGCCACATCCTTATCTACTACCAGCTTCTTGTCACTTAAGCAGGATCACACAAAGCATCTCAATTATTCTGACTTTCAACGACCTATGAAAATTACTCTCCTATTCATAGTTTTCTGAACCTCATGCAGAGCTCTCTTTGCTTCATTGAGCTCTATCTCCTGTTCCTGTTGAAATATTCCTCATTTGTTTTGCCATCAAAATAGATAAATGAAACTATTTTTCAAGAAACAGAGAAATTTTGATAGTGATGAAAGGCATGTCAAATACAGGCAGATGAAATAACGTGTTTGGTTACTGTCTATATTTCTCAAGGACAATAATCACAGCCCAGGAGTTGTACGAAATTCTGGAGTTCTCCGATAATGTAAATCATTCTTTTACATTTCACCTTTGAACAAATAACCCTGGCAAAAAATACAGAAGCAATGCATCTTTTAATGGATAAGTATTTCACTTCACCACCTTTTTTTTTTTTTTTTTTGGCAAAAGGTAAGTAAGTATCTTTATTTTTTTGTTAACAACCAGATTAAATTCTATTTTTACCCACCTCCACATGAATTCAATTCCAAGTGAATTTCATCAAATTCATAGACCTCTTAATCATTTTGGATTTAAAACTTAGTACTTTTAGGATTATCTCCACCCTTTCTCCTGTAAGATGCATCATCGTTAGGGGAAGGTCTGTCCACTCCTCTGTCTTGTTCTGCTGTGTAATGGCCTGTGCCAAAGCTATCGGCACCTGACAATGTAATTATCTGCCAGAAAGTCACATCTCCTGTCCATACTCATATCCAAAGACACATTCTCCAGTCATGACACTATGTCTACTTCTGGGTCCTTACTTCTCTCAGGGTCTCATTCAAGCCACTTTTTACCACCAAGGAAAACATGTTTCTCACACCTGCCTAGGTGTTGTGTGTAGATGTCTCTATTCTGATGAACTATTTTGGATGAGGAGGATTCTACAAGAACAGGTACCTCCCAGGGTAAAAAGTTCCTCAAGAATGACATTCATTTCCTTTACTTTTAGATCTCCAAATTAAAAAGGGGAGCAGCCTTCTTCATCTTCTACCCCTTTCTAGGACTTGGACCATAAGAACAAAAGATGATTAATGAGATAGAGGCAGTAAACTTTTTAAAAACCTTTCAACAAAGAAAAGCTCAGGATTAGATGGATTCTCAACTGAATTCTAACAGACCTTTAAATAAAAAATAATGCCAATGCTCCTCAAATTATTCCATGGCATAGAACAGGATGCCACACATCTGAATTCATTCAGCCCAGGACCACCCTCATACTAAAACCAAAAAAGACAACATCTGCAGAAAACTGCAGACCAATATTCCTGATGAATTTAGATGCAAAAATCCTTAATAATATGTTAGCAAATCATATTCATCAATGTATTAAGAAGATTGTTTGTTTTATTCTAGGATTGCAAGGATAATTTAAGACTGAGAAGTGGGATAGCTGAAATGGTGGTTCCATTCCAAGTTTTCTAAGGAATCTCCATACTGCTTTTCAGACTGGCTGCACCAATTTGCAGTCCTACCAGCACTGTATGAGTGTGCCTTTTCCCCCACATCCTCACCAACACTTACTATTGCTTGTATTCTTGATAACTGCCATTCTGACTGGCATGAAATAAAATCTTAGAGTAGTTTTGATTTGCATTTCTCTAATTACTAGAGATGTGAACATTTTTCATATATTTGTTGATCAATTGTATATTTTCTTCTGAGAAGTATCTGTTCAGCTCCTTAGCCCATTTATTAATTGGGTTGTTTGCTTTCTTGGTGTTAAGTTTTTTGAGTTCTTTGTATATCCTGGAGATTAGTGCTTTATCTGATGTGCATGTGGCAAAAATTTGCTCCCAATAAGTAGGCTCTCTCTTCACCTCATTGATTGTTTCTTTTGCTGAGAATAAGCTTTTTAATTTGAGTTCATTCCATTTATTCTTGATTCCATTTCTTGAGCTTTAGGAGTTTTGTTAAGGAAGTCAGGGCCAGCTGTCCCACTCCTCAGTCTCTACCCAAAGGACTTCAAATGAGCATACTATAGTAACACAGCCATATCAATGTTTATAGTAGCTCAATTCACAATAGCTAAACTGTGAAAGCAACCTAGATGCCCTTCAATAGATGAACGGATAAAGAAACTGTAGTGTGTATACAGACACACACACAATGGAATAGTACTCAGCATTAAAAGAGAATAAAATTATGGCATTTGCAGGTAAATGGATGGAGTTAGAGAATATCATGCTAAGCAAAGTAAGCCAATCCCCAAAACCCAAAGTCTGAATAAGTCTGTCTGATATGTGGCTGCTGATCCATAATGAGGCAGAGGAGCATGGGGAAAATGAAAGAACTTTGAATGGGCAAAGGGGAGGGTGGGTTGGGAGGGTAAATAGGGGCAGGAAAGATGGTGGAATGAGATGGACATCATTACCCTAGGTAAATGTATGGGACACTACCATGTGCAACCAGAGAAATGGAAAGTTGTGTTCCATGTGTGTACAATGAGTGAAGAATGCATTCTGCTGTTATGTATACCTGATTAGAATTAATTAATTTAAAAAAATTTTTTAAATTAAAAAATTTTTAAAATAAAAATAGATGATTTAACATATACAAATCGATAAATGTAATTTGCCAAATACACAGAATTAAGGACAAAAACACATAGTCGTTTCAATAGTTTCAGAGAAAGCCTTCAACAAAATTCAGTACCCATTCATGAATAAAAGAAAAAACAGGGCTGAGCTCCATTTGTAGAGTGCTTGCCTCACATGCACAAGGTCCAGGGTTTAATCCCCAGTATCACACACAAAAAAAAAACCTGAGGAAACTAGGGATAGAAGGAATAAACCTCAATATCATAAAAGCTATATATGACAAACCCAAAGCTGACATCATAGTGAATGGGGGAAAACTAAAAACATTTTCTTTGAAATCTGGAATGAATTAAGAATGTCCACTCATACCATGCCTATTCAATATAGTACTAGAAATTTTAGCCAGAGGAAATTAGACAAAAGAAGAAGATAAAAGGGATAAAAAAAAAAGAAAAGTAATATGTTAAATTATCAATGTTTGCAGATGATATATTCCTGTTTTCATAATGCCTTAAAAAGTCCATCAGAAGACCGCTAGAGCTAATAAACAAATTCAGCAAAGTAGCAGGTTACAAAGTCAACAGACAAAAATTAATAGTTTTCCTATGTAGCAACAATGAATCTGCTGAGAAGTAAATTAAGAAGATAATCCCATTCACACTAGTTTCCAAAAAATACCTACCAGTGAATCCAATCAAGGAGGTGAAAGATCTCTGCAATTAAAACTATAGAATATTGAAGAAGGAAATTGAAGAAGACCTCGGAAAATGTAAAGGATTCCCATGTTCATGGATAGGCTGAATTAATATTGTTAAAATGGCCATACTACCAAAATAAATAGACTGATTCAACTCAATACCTATCGAAATACTAATGAAAAAAAATATATTTGGAAGAATAAAAGACCCAGAATAGCCAAAGCAACTCTAAGCCACAAAAGCAATGCTGGAAGCATCACAATACCTGACTTCAAATTATACTACAGAGCTATAGGAACAAAAACTGCATGATACTGGCATAAAAACAGACACATAGACCAATGGAGGAGGATAGAAGGCACAGAGACAAACTCACATATATAGTCATCTGATCCTTGACAAAGTTGCCAAAAACATACATTGGAGAAAAGAAAGTCTTTTTAACAAATGATGCTGGGAAAACTGGTTATCCATATGTAGAAGAATAAAACTAGACTCTTATCTCTCGTGCTACACAGAAGTCAAGTAAACAATGGATCAAAGACCTAGGAATTAGAACTGAAAGTTTGCAATGCCTACAAAAAAAAAAAAAAATGTAGGGTTAAAACTCCAGCATGTAGGCATGTAGGCACAGGCAACAACTTTCTCAATAGGATTCCTAAAGCTCAGGAAATAATGTCAAGTATTAATAAATAATTATTTCCTAAAGCTCAGGAAATAATGTCAAGTATTAATAAATGGGATGGCATCACATTCAAAAGCTTCTGCACAGTAAAAGCAACAATTAGGAATGTGAAGACAGAACCTATAGAATGGGAGAAGACCTTTGCTGGATACTTTTCTGACAGAGAATTAATATTGAAAATATATAGTTTAAGAAACTTCACACCAAAAAACCTCCAAAATAATCCAATTAATAAATGGGAAAATGAATTAAACAGTACTTCTCAAAAGAAGAAATACAAATGGCCAACATGTAGATGAAAAAAGATTCAACATCTTTAGCCATTAGGAAAATGCTATCAAAATTACCCAGAGATTTCATCTCACTCCTGTTAGAAAGGCAGCCATCAAAAATACAAACAAGAAGCCAGGAAGGGTGGCGCATGCCTGTAATCCTAGAGGCTCCAAACACTGAGGCAGGAGGATCGTGAGTTCAAAGCCAGCCTCAGCAAATGTGAGGCTCTAAGCAACTTGGTGAGACCCTGTCTATAAATAAATTATAAAATATGGCTGGGGATGTGGCTCAGTGGTCGAGTGCCCATGAGTTCAACTCCCGGTACCCCGCCCCCCCCCTCAAAAAAAATACAAACAACAATAAATCCTGGAGAGGATGTGGAGAAAAAGGAAAACTTCTACACTGTCCATGGAGTATAAATTAGTACAGCCACTATGGAAATCAGTATGTAGTTTCCTCAACAGACTAGGCATGGATCCACCATATGACCCAGCTATACCATTCTTCAGAATTTAACCTAAAGAATTAAAGTTATCATACAACTACAGTGATATATGCATATCTATGTTTATATCAACACCACTCACCATAGCCAAACTATGTGACCAGTCCATCAATGACTGAATGGATAAAGAAAATGTGAAATATGCACACACAATGAAGTTTTATTCAAACATAAAGAAGAATGAAATATGTAATTTTCAGGAAAATGGACAGAATATGAGAACATTATGCAAAGCGAATTAAGCCAAACTCAGAAAGTCAAGACTTAGACATTTTCTCTCTTGTGTGGAAGCTAGAAAGGATAAAGAAAAAGAAAGGTTTGGGGGTAACTCATGAAAATTGAAGGGACATCAGTAGAGTAGATTAAAGGGATCAGTGGGAGAGAAGAGAGTAGGGAAGGGGAAAAACTGGGGAGTAATATTGGCCAAATTATATTGTTATGCTGTGTGCATATATGAATATGTAACAACCAATCCCACATTACCTATAATTATAATGAATAAAAATATGGGAAAAGAAAAGGTAATAGATGAAGCACACAGTTTCCCACATCAGGGTCTAACTCTCTTATAACCCCTATCCATTCAAGTTCTGAAATCAATAAAAATCATTAAATTTTTGTTATCTAATGAGGAAAAATAATTCTTTCCTTCACTGTCTTCCTAAGATTTTTTTTTCTGTCTTATAAACGATTTACTGGTTTGCAGAACTTTAACAGTTTTATTGACCAGTTCCTCTTTTATTCATGGGTATTAAAGTCAAACAATCTCATGTACTGCTAGTGAAAGTTTAGAAGGTACAAACTTTTGGCATTAAGTTTCACGTGATATAAACAGTAATTTTGTCCCTATGAATCTAGTTTAAGAAATAATCATAAATCTGAAAAATCTTTATCTAAAAACGCTACGCACTACATCATTTACAATAGCCTAAACTGAAAACCTTCCATGTCCAAAGAAGAGAAGTAGAAAAGACAGAACTTTTCTGAGATGTACTAACTTGTAATCATCAGAAATTGTGTTGAATAAGGGAAATAAGGACATAAAAAAACACTTGAGATAGAGGGATTTAAAGGTAAATGTAAGAAGTAATTATAAAGGTAAATGTAAAGGTAAATGTAAGACATAATTATAATATACCACTATTTAAAAGTAAATGTAAGAAGTAATTATAATATGCCAATAAAATATTTTTCAAAATACAGAAATCAAAAAAGTAATAACAAACACACCAGATTTCAAAGACTTACTTGTAATTAAAAAAATGTAAAATAACTCATTGACAATTTTTATGTGGATTACATGTTGAAATAATATTATGGAAATCTTGGATAAAATAAAGTACATCACTAAAACTAATTTCACCTGTTTTCACTTTTCTAATGAGCTTGCTAGAAGATTTAAAATTGTGCCAGGTGTGGTAGTGCATGCCTGTAATCCCAGCAACTTGGGAGGCTGAGGCAGGAGGATTACGATTCAAGGCCAGCCTCAACAATTTAGCAAGGCTCAAAGCAACTTGATTAATTTAATTTTTTAAAAAATCGCATACATGACTTAAATTACATTTCTATAGGATTAATGCTGTTCTGGAGACTGGAACAAAGAGAGAAATCAATGAATGCTATCCTATTCCAATAATAAAGACTTGAGCATGGAAAGTAAACCACCCCTAATATAAATAGCTACTTCTCTCTCTTAAAGGTGTTCCTTCCTGCTGTTCTTTTGAACACACAGTGAGAACTCCTGATGGATGTTAAGCTCTCTTGACCTCATTAATTAAGCATCTGAGGGCACCTGTGTCTCTCCCTAAGAGAAGAAGCCTGGACAGCAGCTATCAAAGGGTAAGTTGCTCCTACAGAGCAGCAGAACCCCAAATCCACCATGATCAGGCAGAGCAAAGGAAAATATTTTTAAATACTAATATTAAATATGGATGTCGCTAAGCAAAAACTAATGCATGGTTATAAACCTTTTTGCCTGATTATTTGTGTGTCCTGTGGCATTTTGTTTGGAGGATCCTCAAAACAAGTGTCACAAATCCTAAAAAAATCTCTTTCAGAAGACAGCCTTGTCCCTGTATCTGAGTTGAGGTCATAAAGGGAGGCTAGGTGTATATGTTCAAGGACCATGATTCTACAGGTTCTACAGGGGGTAGGCGGGGTTGGGGGGGGGGGAGGCACTGCCTGAGAGGCAGGGACTTGGGTGCTGCTAAGTCCTAGGGACTCAGCCCCAGACTTGGGCCATGTGGACACACAAGAGGCAAGAACAATGTTTTATTGAGCCAGTGCTCCTTGCTGGGGCTTTGATTAACTGATTTGTTATTGCTGTTGTTTATCTGTGGCAAATTGTGCAAGTCAGCAAAACAGAGGGAAAAAACCCTGAGCCCAACAAACCAGCATACCCTGATTAAAAGCACATGGATCCTGCAGGCTGTCCTCAGCCAGCCCACAAGCAATTCTGCTGTGCGCCTTGATTAAAGAGTGTACATTTCTGCATTTCATCCATTTTAAGTATTGCTATTATTCATCAAAAGATGACCTACAAATTCATTTTTGGTTTGTTTTGTGGAAACAATGAGTTCACTTAATTTACAGTAAAGGACGAGTTATAACTGCTATGGGAGCACATTCAATTTCTCAAAACTCTGTCTTTGCTAAATATCGACTTTACCATGTGCATTTGCCCTCTAGGGTTCTCTAGAGATGTGTGTCTAAGCAGATGAGCAAAGTGTTTACCTGCTCTTTAAATTGCCTTCTGTTGGAGAAACCTCAATTTTTCCAGAGCTCTGCTAAACGTGATAAACACTGCATCTGATCTGGCTTAGCCAGCTGTTACTTTTTATTGCATTCTTTTTTCTTCCGGTCAGCTTTGGAGTTTTGCCCCAGATCACAGCAATAAAGATGCTCTGAAGCGGATTCCCCAGTTCCCTCTCCTAATGCCCCTGCTGCCTTTAACAAGCTTTCTAGGTGCACTTGCATATTGGCTGATGGCTTTTCTTCCTTGCCTTAAGGGAGCCAGAGCAGTGCAGAGAAGACCCATGGTGCAGTTTGTGAGCATTTGGATTGAGAGAAAGAGTGCCGTGTGTTTCCATGATGGAAAAGGGATTGAAATAGAACTATGGGTGGTGAAAGCACCTTCCCTTCAAATGCTGGTGTAAATGGAATTCTCATTTCATCGCACCAGCAGCAGCTTGGGAAGCTGCTGAAAGGAGACTTAAAAAAAGAAACCAGATCAAATAGATCTGCACACTCCCCAGCCAACAGGCAATTTCCCCACACGGTGACCTTCTGACAATTGTGACTGTGACAGCTTCAGTGTAAGGAGCTCTTTTCTCCAGTGATGAGGGCTGCTCAGGGTGCACACAGGCAAGTGTTACAGACACACGGCTGTAGGGGAGCTCAGACCAAGAAATACATCTCGCTTAGAGGTTTTCTGCACCGGGACCCTGCACTGAAGATTCCTGAAGCCAGCCTAGCTTTTCTATCAAGTCCGTTCTGTACAATAAATTTAAAGGAAATGTCTTTCAGACCCTCAGGCCATACAAAGCAATGGGTTCCTCTGCCTTGCACCCCCCGCCTCTTATCCTGACAGTATTTCATCCCTAGAGTTTCTGAGGTTCGCTGTGCAAATCTATGATGTCTGGTAGGCTTTTCAATTTCCCATATCAAAATTCTCTTATAATTTCCCATATCAAAATTCTCTTCCTCAATGGTGATTCCCACGTGGATTCACTTTCCTTGCTCATTACTCTTGTTCTGCCTTCTTTCTGAGCACAGGGACTTTCCTGACCATTTGTTGGTTTAATTATTTATTGCCTACCTCCCCTCGACCACCTTCTATATTCAGCTCTTGTGCATCCTGGTTTCCTAGACCTGTCTTTTTCCTCTAGTCAATAAGTGTACAGAAATTCACTCGTTTGGCATATTTGCAAAGGAAATAGAATGTACTTGCCCTTGGACAGGAGCTATTTAGCTCACACATCCATTTTCAGACTCAATTAATCTTTAACCAGGACTTTATTTTCAATTGTTAATCATTTTAGAGGATTTATTTAAAAGAAACACTGAGGCATTCAGACCAAAAGAAAGCGTTGATGGAAGATCGTGTTTTGAATGAGGTTTTCCTTTGCCACCTAGCCCATTAAATAAAGAGGAAGCTCGACTCCATAAACACTTTGAAAATAACCCCAGCAAATTCAAGTTTCGGACTAACCTGGAGTCCACGAAGCTATGTCGCCAACCAACTGAATACATAGTTGTACTTGGAATTGACTTCTAAGTTTAGGATAATTCTTCTCCAAGAGACCAGATTCACTTGAAAACTTGGGGCCAGTTAAACTTTAGTATGGAACCCATTGACCTCTGGCTGCCCGCCTTTGCTCCTGTTGGAGGACACTCCAGTGGGAAGGTTTTGCAGCTAGAGCAGCCAGCAAGCTCCAGGAAATAAAGCATTCATAACCTCCCAGTTAACTAGCTACTTACCTCTCCAAATATCCCCACACATGACTTATAGACATTGCTTCTCACCTCTCCCATCTTGGCTCTGGGTGAGAAGTAGAGAACTTTCTCCATTCACAAAGGTGGAAAGCCTTGGTCTAGTGGCTTTACCCATGGCATTGGGCACAAAACAGTGAAGCTCAGGAAGCACGAGGGTGATACACAGTGTCCCTGTGTATATCACTGTGTCCAGCCAGTGAGGAGTGTATTTCAATTGTAAGGGCTGAAAATGCTTTTCCTTAGGGCAAAAGGAGACTAAATATTTTACTGTAGTAAGACCTAGACCACACAGAGAAGGGTTGAAAGGTCGCTGCAAACAGGGAGGGAAAAGAAACCATTCTCTATGAATAATAATGCAAGTGGCCAACACTTCACCGAAGATTTGCTAAGGATTCTGCTTATCTAAAACACTGATCAAGTACACAAGGACTAATGGCTTTGTGAAGAGTTCCCATTAGTGTCCTGACGTAAACAAATATCCTTTCAGCTTTGACATCCATGAAGAAAGAGCAAAGATCATTGCCAAGGTGTGATCACAGGGAGAGATGTACATTAAGGAAGGTTCCGAGTGGGCAAAACAAGGTAACCTCTGACACAGTTTGTTTCAGAGAGTTTACTTGGGTGGGGGTGAAATCAGGAGGGTTAGGAACCCAACACTCTCCTCCAGTTCATAACCAAAGCCCTTCAAAGAGCTATTCATGCATTCTGTCTTCATTTTCCTTTGACTCCCATTTTAACCTCCACCTCTATCATTCCACTGACATCCTTTGCCAAAGACAGCGATCCATCCTGAATCCATCATCTTCTCTCCATTTTCTATTAGAATCTCCCCTCTTGTGTCTTCTCTTGCCTCCTTCAATCTGTCTTCCCCATTATGGTGACCTTTGGAAAGAAACCTTTCTGAAACATGATCTGATGTCACTCAGGATTAAAATACACCAATATCTTTACATTGCTTTTAAGATAAAGATTTTTAATATAATATTTTGCAGAAGTCTGCATGATCCTGTATCTGTTTACCTCTTCTTCATTATTTTTTACTGTATTAATTATTATTCTCTGTTTTTCAGCAACAATGATAATATTTCAGTGGCAATATTTAAAATGAACCATGCTCTCTCCTGCCACATGGCCTTTGCACAGGTTGGTTCCTCTGCTGGAACACTCCTCCTATACCCAGTGCTGCATTTATTAACTCTTCTTCTTCCTATAATTCTCAGCTCAATTATCTTTTCCTCAGAAAAGATATGTTGGACCTCTCACCTTACTTGTAACTTTACATAAATTCATTTGCCCCATTTCTTACTATTGATTTAGCTCACTAAACAGTGATTTCTAAAGAGGTAGCATCATGACTGCTTTGTTCCTGCTGTATCCCTAGCTCCCTGGGCATCACAGTTCCTTACATACAGTGGTGGCTCAATTAATACTTGTTGAATAAGTGAATGGATAAACTCTCATATCCAACGACTTGCTTTCCTTCCTGCCATCTAAAATCCCATTACATAAACCTTATACTAAGATTTCATTGTGCGGTGGAATGATGAATTAGGGAGGGAGGAGAGAGAGCAAGAAAGAACCAAGTGCCTAAAAACAGGACTAAAAGATGTTAAGATAATGTAGAACTAGGACCAATCTAGAAGGGAAGCTAAACAAAAGAGCAAATTATCACAATCTGACCAGTGAGTAGGGTGACATTTTTGGAGGACTTTGGGGTACAATTTTGGTAGTCTGAAATGATAAAACAGGAGAGTCCTAAAAGAATCAATTAGCCATCAAAGGGTCATGGACTCTGCCCATTACGGTGATGATGAGGCATTTTATAACCCCTTTTATCAAATAACACAGTGGTTTATACAGCCACCTGACCTTCAGAACCATTTGGGATCTTCTCTTTAAAAATACAGACAGCTGGGGCTGGCGTTGTAGCTCAGTGGTAGAGTGCTTGCCTCACACCTGTGAGGCTCTGGGTTGGATTCTCAGCACCACAGATAAATAAGTAAATAAAATAAAGCCCATCAACAACTAAAAAATATTTGTAAAAAAAATACAGACAGTTAAGTTGCACTCCCTGACATTTCATTCAGTTATCTTTAAGTTCAGGTGGCTATAATATGGGCAGGAACATCTTGCTGCACGGGAAGGTAAGGACATGTCCAAACTTACCCCCACCGCATACACAGACATACACAAGATGGGCATATCTCAAAAAGACAGAGGTACCAGCTTGAAGGGGCTCCCATGGCCAAAGCTAAGACAACGTGAGCATCAAAATAAATAATGTTAGATACAGATTATACCAATAAAGTAAAATAGGAATTCATGATGCCATATGGATCACAGTGATAGATAAAAATAGATGGTAGACACATAAAGAGAAAGAAAAAAAATAGAATACATAGATGGACATGGCTACATAGATGCATGCATTAAAACAGTCAGATAGGTTGTGACAGTGGGTGATCCTTCCGGCAGAAGGCCAACTGACAGATTTGGAGATTGGTTTGGACAAAAATCAACCATGGTTTAATCTAAGGTGCAATGTTTGATGAGCAGTGGGCTATGTGCACAATCTCAAAACATTTCCCCACAAACCACTTACTACTTATAAAAGGAAAAAATATTAACTATATGGTAGAGAAAGTGGATAAAACCTTTACTGGATAATCAAAATGAACATCCCCAAGGAGAGGCAGTGGGTACAGCACTCCCATGGGTGGGACACCTTGAAGAAGACAGGTCACTTTAGAAGTATTCTGGCAAGGGATACATAATCTGAATCCAATTATAAGGAATACTAAACAAGTCCACAGTGAAGGTCATTCTATAGAATAATTGGCCAATATTTTTTCAAATGTATCAGTACAACAAAATACCAAGAGAAGCTCATGCATTATTCCAGGTTAAAAGAGATTAAGGAGACATGAAAATTATGTGCAATCCATAATTTCAGAATGGATCTTTGACTGGAGAAAAAAATTATGCTAAAAAGAGCATTACTGAGACAACTGATCAAACCAAACTGTGGATTATAGATAAAAAGGGTACATTCACATTAAATTCTTATAACTAGATCTGGGTACTGGTAAGAGAATACCCTTATCTTAAAGAAAGTAAGCAAATGTAGAAAAGATTTTAAAATATTAAATTCAATATGAGCTCTGCTTATTTATACTGCAAAAATTCTGCTAGTTTAAAAAATTATTACAAAGAAAGAAATTTTTTAATTTAACTCCCTAACTGATTCTGATGACTGGCATTCGGGGATCATAAATAACAAATAATGTGAATGTCACCTTAAAAAGCCTAATGGGATGCTTTCTCATCTTCTGTTCTATAAATTTTATGATAGCCCATGAATGAACAATCAGTGAATTAACCAGAGTTATCATCCAGATAAACAACCAGATGGGAATGTGTGTAGGTCTTAACTAAGAAGAAATTGACACACATTTATATTTAAGCCTCTGCATAAACTTTCCATGCAACCAATTACTTGTCTCAACACTTTCAGACTCTTCTAAGATAATTGCATGTGCAATAATGATCTGCCTGTGTGCTTATTCATTATGATCATAAATTAGTGATTATAGGAAAGAAGACCCGAATTCCACAGATACTCATGTCTTCTTCTTTCTTCTTTCTATTTCTTTCTCATTAGCCACAAGACATTGAAACAAAGGCTGCTTAGAGAATATGCCTAATTGAAGCATAATAAGGTTCTCCAGTTTAACAACTATGTATTTTTTATTACTTTCTATGTATCAGAAGCTTTGTTGAATACTATCATATCAGGAAATGACAGGTTAGGCTGCTGTAACTAACAAGAATAAAGATCTCTGTAGCTTGCAACGACAACGAAGGTTCACAACTTGCTTATAGTAAGGGTCCATCTCAGATTGGCAGTGAGATTCCACTCGCAGTTAACTGAATATTCAGGGAAACAAATTAACAGAGAAGTCATTGTCCTGGACATTTGATCACCATGCCAGAAGGTGAGGAGTTTCTAGGAGGTCTTATACTGACCCCTAAAATAATACCCATCAGTTCCATTCACCACTTATCAGTCAGAATAAAATCATATGTCCCCACCCAACCAAAAAGGAGCTAGAATGCAACACTAACATGGACCTGGGAGGAAGAGGGTCTCCTCCAACAGCATGAATGATCATAAAATATGCATTAAATCCTTTTGCTTTGTTGCTTCCCAATAAGCACCAAAAAGTAGTGACACTCATTCTTCTTGTTGGATAGATGAGAAACCAGGTCTTCCAGAAATTTAGAAAATTCTCCACAGTTACATGTAAAGGTGCCAGAATCTGAACCTTGATCTTTAGACTTCAAGCCTCCAGAACTGTGAGAAATAAAACTCTGCTGTTCACAAGCCACCCAATTCTGGCACTTTGTTATAACAGAACTCAGACAGCCAGTACCCAACTTCATGAACCACACTGCATGAGAGAAGATAAGCCCTGCCTTCGTGAGGTAGGGAAGTACATTCTGCTCAACTCAGATGGAGAACTGCAAAGTCCCATACCAAAAAGTGTGCATGGACGTATGTTTCCATAAAAGAGAATAAGTAATCAGGAAAAATGATCCAGACCTTGACCTCCACAAACAAGTAGGAGATGAAGTAGCTGATGGATGAATTCCTTGTCCTTCTCAACTCTCACCCCAACACCCCTAGGATTGTTCCCAGGAAAAGTGGCTCTCTATGATTGGTTCAAAGAAACTGCACATGAGCCAGGTGCAGTGGCACACACCTATAATCCCAGTAGCTCAGAAGGCTGAGACAGGCAGATTGTGAGTTCAAAGCCAGCCTCAGCAACTTAGCAAGGCCCTTAGCAACTTAATGAGACCCTGTTTCAAAATTAAAAATAAAAAAAGGGCTAGGGATGTGACTCAGTGATTAAGCACCCCTGGGTTCAATCCCTGGTATCAAAAACAAAAAATAACAATGACAACAACAAAATACTGCAAATGATGAATAACCCAGGTAGGTCTCTTGCCAGATGATCACTGACACAGTAACATGTCACTTGGTCTTTATCTCCTTCCCTACCTTGCTTCCTTACTGTGGCAATCCTGGGACTGCACTTGTTAGAAACATTAGCTTGTGAGATTCGCCTCAAACTGGCTTTTCTAAGGAACTAGAGTAAAGACAGTATGGTTATGAGATACACATTTCTAAAATAGTGGGATATATTCATATTTTTTTCAAGTTATGAACTCTAATATGCAGAGGGAGGACTTGGAGTTACTGTCATATGTTCCAATACCAAACCCAGAGGAAGGTTAATATTTTAGACAGTGACTAAAGTAGAAAGATTTGCAGGTATTCTCTGTGCCTCTAAACTTTGTTTCGCCTCCACTACTAATGCCCACTTGCAAAAGCACATGTATCCTGCCAGACTCTGAGCTCACTGGTAACCTTCTGGATGCACCTTACCTGGCAGACTTCATTACCTATAGCCAGGTGCCCTACCTCCTTCCGTCATACATTTTGGCATTCTCTATATTAGCAATGGAGGTATAATTGGGCTTTTTATTAGGTGTGCTTTTATTATAGTAAGATCAAGCAATGATCTGACAATTAAAAGCCTACTTATGAAATGCCATTATGTCAAATTCTGCTTATAGAAAATATTATAGCCTTAAAATTAAGTTCTTCCCTCTGGGGGTCAGGGGGAAGTAATGGAAACATCTATTGCTCTTCAGAATTATAGCTTCAAAAATGAATTTACTCAAATATTGGATTTTTTAAATAACACCTTCAGACAAAATGAACTGATTGTTTTGGTTTGCATCCACATTTCAGCACTTAGTAGTCTTGAAAACCAAGTCAGAAAAGAGGATGATTTGCAGGGCAGTAAAGCTCACCAACTCTGAGGATCTGCTGGGCATGCTGAGGGTGACCAGTTAGTTTAAAGCATATCTTTTTTTTTAATTTCAAAAGGAAAACTAACCATGGGGAGGGAATCAATTCATATAGAAGCAATGGGTGTGCCTGCAAGTATCTCTACATGTTCTTTCTCCAAATGTAATTGAACTGTCAAGTTTTAGCAGTTCTCATCACCAACTAACTGCTCTTCCCCAAGTCAAACTTTGAGCTAAGAAGACATCAGCTGGTGACAGTACCCAGGTCTACTAATCCAATAAAAGCACTTATTCTGTTTACTAAAATCTGGTTTACAAATCTTACAGGGAATCCTTCTGGCTGTTGGTTCCTATTCTAAGATTGTATAATTGGTTTTCATAAATTGTCAGTGGGGCCCAATCATCACTCTTTTCATTGGATACCTTTATCACCTTCTAGGTCCCCGCTAACTGTGCCACTTCCCACCCCTTCTCCAGTTCTTCCAATGTCAGAAGTTGCAAGTCCATTGTGCTTGCCCTCTCATGTCACTGTCATTGAGAAAGCTGCCCTGTCTTTATGGGAGCGTAAGTACTCTCCATGTTTATGTCGTATAACCCCCTCATTCCCAGCAAACCATTTTTAGACCATAGAAAGCTCCCCAAGCTATTTTTATTGTTTCTGCTGCTGTTCTGCTTAACTCTAAACAAATTCTTCTCTTGGACTGAGTCTCTGTCTTCCCAATCCACCTACCATGCCTTTATTTGCAGTCACATTATCCTTGGAAAATGTATTATGAATTTTGTAGGAAATTACTTAATGTTTCACTAGTGAATATGTGCTTATCTTTAATGTCATTTCATACATTTTTAAAATTATTTCCCTAAAGAAATTCTGAATCCTTTATTATTGTTTGCATTTTCTAGATAATTGATAGAGGGGGGTTTTGTCATTATAATTGCTATTGTTATTGGAAATGGCATTTCATTTTTCATAACAGTATGTGTTAATTGTTACTTGTTTAGGAAATCTCTAATCATGTTAAATGGTGACATCATATCCAGAAACCCTTCTGAAATTTCTTATTAGTTCCATTGGTTTTCCTGTGATTAAGTTTTTATGTTAATCAAGATATGACCTAAAACTAATAATTTTTCTTTCCCCTTCTAAGACTTATAGGCTTTTCTCTTTTATTTAATTAGAAAAGACAACAAGTTCTATGTCAAAATGTAGCAGCCATAGTGAACAGATTTGTTTTACTGAACGTGAAGATAAAAATCTAAATTTTATGAAATAAGTATATGCGTACCTCAGGACTTGGTGGCAAGTCAATACTAAATTAAGATAGTTTCCTTCTATTTGTACTTATCCAGAAGCTTTCCAAATGAATGTACATAGAAAATTTGCAAGTGATTTTTCCATGTTTTTTCCCTTTTACTTCATTAATGTGGTAAACATACTGGTATTTAACCATCCTTGCATTCCTGAAAAAAAAAATCTACTTGATTATAACAAAGGGTATCTAATTTTTTAATTAGATATTTTTACATGTGTTCCTGAGTAATATTAACTGTTACAAACCATCCATGGGCTGTATGTGTGAGCTATTTGCATTTGAGTTTAGGAGGGGACTGGTCTGGTGTTGCACACTGATTGGGCTATGCAATGCGAATATGCCTTTCCTCTCGCTCTGCCTGTGATCCCACACAGTACCTGAGATGGGTGTGACTTGCCAAGGTGTCAATCAAGCTGCTGACTGTAAAACATCACAAAGCAAGACTCCACTATTCCCTGCCTTATTTGGTGAAGAACATTCCATCAACCCTTCCTTGTGTGTGTGTGTTCCCTATAAAATAAAGAGAATCCAGGTGCATGCTCTCTTTCAAGTGCTGCCCAGTGTGGAGCTGTCCCTTGAGGTCACTGACCTGGCCAGCTAGTGAAAATTAACCTAAAATTGTCTCTACTTAGCTCTTTAATTCGATGCTTTATATGTTTTAAGACCATATTATTAGGTAAATATGTATTTGTGATTGTTATAATTTCTTTAACTATTATTTTTACATATTATATATTTCTTTGTACCTGTATGTAATTTTTGCTGACCATGAATTTTAATATGAAAGTTGCTTTTCTAAATTGTCTTTATTTTTTACATGGTAGGAAGATTTATTACTGTCCCTTCATTTTCAAACTTATTTATCGGGCTGGGGATGTGGCTCAAGCAGTAGTGCGCTCGCCTGGCATGCGTGCGGCCCGGGTTCGATCCTCAGCACCACATACCAACAAAGATGTTGTGTCCGCCGAGAACTAAAAAATAAATATTAAAAAAAAAATTCTCTCTCTCTCTCTCTCTCTCTCTTCCTCTCTCTCCTCTCTCACTCTCTCTTTAAAAAAAAAATTAAAAAAAAACTTATTTATCATTCCTCCTACAGCATATAGCTGGATATCACTTGCTGGATATTTGTTTTGCTGATCTGAGAATATCTGTATTTTGACTCTTCATTTTATTCCAATTAGTTTACTGAAAATGCAGTAATATAAATCTTTGTTTCTCCATACTCATAGAGTGGGGTTTTTTAGATCTAGCATCCTTTCTTTTTATCTCAATCTCTTTTCCTACTGACTTTTAAGTTATGCACTTGATTTTTATTCTTCTGATTGTCCATAAATTATAAAAAGGCCTAATTGTTGTTTTATATGAATGTTCAAATATTACCCCATTATCTCTATCTTGCCTCCAAATGAAACAATATCCTCAGGTGTCTCTCAACTCCCTCTGATCCCAATCTCACCTCCCCATGTTGATGTCCTCCAGAGTATTCTGGGCATCTCTGGGGATGAATTTTAGGGATGGAACCAGCAACTCTTTTTAGTCCACTGTATTAAATTCAAGAACAGAAAGTTCTTCCACAATGGTAGAGCCAATTCGCTCTCTTGTAATATTTAATTTGCAGGGATTTCTTCCTCTGAAAGAAGAAAGCAGCGGGTCTTCCAAAAAGCAGCTAGTGCTTAACAAACCCTTAAGACCTATTTCAGAGCAAGATGAATAACAAAATGTAGCAAATATTACTAATAATAATTTGAAATGGTTGAAAATATTCTTGCATAAGGATTTCTTTAAATGGCTGAAAAGCTTAAGGATTTAAATGATTTCTGAAATGATCTAATCCTTGTAAGCTTTTTTTTTCCCTTTAATTCCCGTAACTTTTGTATTTTTATTCGTATGTTCCTCCATGGAAAGGACTGAGTTAAGCCCTTCCTTTTTCTCTTAATTCTGTACATTGTCTCTGTATAAGCTTGTTTTTTGGGGTTTTGTGGGGTTTTTTTTTTTTTTTTTTGCACTTTGACATCTTTGATTTTTAACTGTCACATGATAAACTTCACATATTTCAAATTTACAATATGATAGATTTGGGCATACACTCATCATACATTGCAAAGAGTGAAGTCCCATCCTATCTTGTGCAATCTTTCCATTTCTCCCCTCCAGGGAACCCTCTGCCCTCCCCAGACAAACATTGATCTTTTTTCTGTCACTATAGATTAGTTTTCACTTTTTAGAATTTTATATAAATGGAGTAACATAGTATATACTCCTATTTGTTTCTCTTCTTTCACTCAGCTTAATTATTTGGAAATATATTGTCATTGTTACATGTGTAAATAGTCCATTCCTCTGTTATTAAGTAGGATTCCATTATGTGGGAATACCTTAGTTTGTTAATCCATTTACTTTGGCAGGATGATGGAATGTGATGGACATCATTATACAATGTACATATATGAAGACTTGAATTGGGTGTCAACATACTTTATATACAGAGATATGAAAAATAGTGGTATATATGTGTATTAAGAATTGTAATGCAAAAAAAAACAAACAAACAAAGTACATATATAAAGGCATAAATTGGCATGAACATACTTTATATGCAGAGATATGAAAAATTGTGCTCTATATGTGTAATAAGAATTAGTAATGCCAAAAAATATGGCATTTTACTCAGCAATAAAAGAGAATAAAATCATGGCATTTGTGGGTTTAAAAAAAAGTAATTTTGGATATTATTGGCTCTTCATGTCTACATGCATGCTAAACTCAGCTTGTTAAGAAAAAGCATCATTGGTTTTTGTTGGAAATTGCAAATAAATCAATTTGGATAGAACTGGAGCCTTAAAAGATCAACATGAACATGACATATCCCTCCATTTATTTAGATATTCTTTGATTTCTGTCAGAAACTTCTTAGATATCTATGTACAAATTTTGCCCATATTTGTCAGATTTATCATCAGTGTTCCATTTTGGATGGTATTTAAAAAGACATTCTTACTTCAATTTAAATTCTGACTAATGCTGATACTTCATAGAAATACAATTGATTCTGTACAAGTTTCTATCTCAAGCCTTGCTAAACTAGCACATTTTTTTCTGGATGCTTTTCTGTAGATGCCTTCATATTTTCTACATAGATGACCATATCGTATATAAAAAAATTGTTCCACCTCTTCCTTTCTGATATGGATGTCTTTTAGTTAGTTACAATGGTGAGTCACAATGGTGACTAAATGTTGTGAAAATAAACATCCTTTTTTTCTTCCTAATCTTAGGGGAATAGATCCAGTCTTTCACAGATAAGTCTATTGGAGGATATAGATTTTTCTTAGATGCCCTTTATTGAATTAAACATTTCTCCTATTTCTAGTTTGCTGATGAGTTTTAAAGGATGTTGGAACTTTTCAAATGATTTTCTGTGTTTACTGAGGGCATCATAGTTTCTTTATAAGTTTGTTAATACAGTGAATTACATTGATTTTTGAATATTACACCAAACTTTTCATTTCTGGAATAAATCCCATATTTTCAAGATATATATTTTCCTTTCATATATGTTATTGCATTTAATTTTCTAAAATAATTTTTAGAATTCTATATCTATATCCTTGAGAAACATTGTTCTTGTAGTTTCCTTATTATCTTGTTCAGATTTGGGTATCAAGGCAATGTGAGCCTCCAGAATAACCTGGGATGTTTCTCTCTTCAATTTTAGGAAAGAATTTGTATTGAAATTTGTATAAAAATCCTATTATATTTTTCTTTAAAGGTATGGTATACTCATCAGTGAAGCAATCAAGGCCTAGAGTTCACATATGTATGTGTGTGTGGAGCAGGTACATGGGTGAAAAGTTTTAACTAGAATTCCAGTTCCTTAAAAGACCCAGAGCCATTCAAATTAAATGTTGCTTCTTGAATGAACTATGATAGTCTTTCAAATAATTTTATCATTTCACATAAATTGTCAGTTCTATTGTTATAAAGTTCTTTCCAATAGTGTGCACTCTGTCCTCATGCCACCCCCCCCCCCAATTCCTGACCATTTCTTGATCAGTCTGCTTAGTGACTTACCAATTTTATTGACCTTTTATGAATAAACTTTGGGTTTGACTGATTCTTCCATTTAGTTTTTCTGGTTTTAATTCATTTCTTTCTTCTCTGGTGTCTTTATTTTCTGATTTCCGTTCTGTTTACCTTAGGTTTGTTTTGGACTTCTTTTTAGCTTCTTATTATTCACTAACTTTTTGCTCTATGATCTAAGATGGAAGTAACTCATGACTTGAGCCTATGTGGCTAACCTTAAAAATATTGTTGATTGCTTAAGAACCTAGGCATTGGGCTATTGCCTCTAAACACTACAAAGCATTTTTATAAGAGCCTCCATTACAGCACACTACATTTCAGTCTGTGATTAGATGGGTTTTGCTTGGTTCTATTTTGTTTTTATTTGACATTTCCCAATTAGTTGGAAAACCATGAGCGGAAGACATTTTCCCAACTTTCACTCCCAGAGCACCTATTATAGAACATTATTGGAAGATGTTCGATAAGTGTTTGTTAAATTGATTTGGCCTAAGGTGACACAGTCAGATTTCTGAGGAGCCATACCCTGATATTCCAATATGTTGGCTCTGAAGCCCCTTTAGGTTGATGATACCAAGCCATTGCAAGCAAAGAATCAACAGATCCAGAAAATCTGAAAAAGAAAGTTAAAATTGGAACCCATTTCTGTGTTTTTGGAATTGTAGTGGGGAAAATACATGCTAATTTCAACAGAAGCCATACAATCATTCAGTTTTAGAAGTGACTATAATGCTCTCCATTCTTATTGATGGTTATTCAAGCCCCCAAAGAATGTAGCTGTAACCACATTAGATTTTAAGCCTCTTCTGTCCCCCAAATAATATGGGGCCTATCTGCCAAGTGCCCACCATGCACCATGTTCTACTTGAGCTTATTTGTGGCCTAAGAACCAGGATTAGAGATAACTCTTAAATTTCCCTCTAGGCACCACTGTCATTTAATTCCTAAGTCATCCCTTTAAAAGCCTTCTGAGATATCAGATAACCTTGAGCAAGTACATGGATGATAAAGAAATGCATAGTTAAGACACAATAAACAATTCTTCCTCCAGTTAAGAGTGAATTTAGGCAAGTCTCATAACTTATTTACATCACTATTTTCTCATTGAAAAAAATGAAACTACATGGCACAATGTGTCTCCCACTGTTTACATGTAGCATCAACTCCAAATTGGGAAAAAAAATAGTAATTTATGGTATTGTGATAAACCCCTGTAGACCTTTACAGAATATATATATATATACTTTACAGAATAATGAATAATGTGAATAGATAGTGTGGGTAATGGATAAAACAATGTTTGTGCCGAAAATAATTCATTTGCTGAGGGAATGAATGCCCCTGGAAGAAACCAGAATGAGTGCCTTTGGAAATACATGTGCTGATTTAAACTGGAGGTCCCGGAGAAGATAGCAAGGAAAATGACTTTCAGGAAAACTGCACAATCAGAATGAAAAACAAAACTATCAGGGTAATTCTAGCCTCAGAAAATTACGCTGGAAACAGGCAGCTGACTGTAAGAAAACTATATCAAGGCAATTCAGAGTCATTTGTAAACTAGTTTTGTGGCTAGATGTTTTGAGTACTAAGTAGCTCAAAAGAATCCCTCCTCATTTTATTTTTTTCTAGTGCTCTTGATGTATAGTTTAATTCATTCCTATGATAAATGCATGTGTGCGTGCCCCTGTGGGTATATATGTGAATGTGTGAGTGTGCATGGATGTGCCTGTGTGTAGTTACCCTATACATGTTGAGCATAGGTACTAGGGACTGAATATAGTTCCAAATGAGAAAAGAATGGTATCTGCCACCTTGTCAATTTCCAGTGGGAAATTTTTTCTTTATCCTTGTTTTCTTTTTTTTTTTTCCTTATTCTGTTTTTTTGTTTGTTTGTTTGGTTGTTGTTGTTGTTGTTTGTCTGTTTTTATACTGGGAATTGAATGTAGAGGTGCCTTACCACTGAGTTAAACTCTTTTGTTTTTTATTTTGAGGGAGGGTCTCACTCAAAAGTTTGAGGCTGACCTCAAACTTGCAATCCCCCTCCCTCAGTCTTCCAAGTTGCTGGGATTCAGGACATCACTGGGACCCAGATCTGATAAGAATTTTAAGCAAGAGACTGATGCCAAATTTTGAGACTACATTAACCCTTTATAACTATCCATGAATCAAAAATATTCGAGAAAAATGACATCTGAACTGAATATGTCAGACTTTATTTCTTGTCATACAGTCATCCCTCAGTATCTACCAGGGATTGCTTTCAGGGCCCCCTTCACATGTCAAATTCACTTGAGCTCAATTCCTTTCTTTAAAATGATGTAGTATTTGCACACTATCCCCATATACTTTAAATCATCTACAGATTACTTATAATGCCTAATCCAATGTGAATGCTATGTAAAGAGTTATCACACTGTATTTGTTTGAGGAATAATGACTGAAAAAAAACAGTACTAATTCAATACAGGCAGGATTTTTTAAACTATTTTTAATCCACGATGATCAAATCCATAGATGCAGTACCCTCAGGAACAGGGGGCCAAGAGCATATCCCAAATAATACACTATAATAACTATTTACATAGCATTTATATCATACCAGGTATTATACATAACCTGGAAATGATTTAAAGTAGAAGCTGGGATATGTGTAGGTTATATGCAAATACTCTTTTCTGGGATCTCAACACATTTGCCTCAAAATAGTTCTTTCTCTGACAAGTAGGAAGCGGAACAAACTACCTCAAAAAAGCAGACCATGTGATACTACTTTTTAAAGTTAATTGCAGGCTATTACTTGATTCCATTTACACCCAAGTAGCTTCTAAACAACAACCAAAAAATATATAATATGCAAAGTAAGTTATTTGGGACCAGAGATCAGCAATCTAGCATAACACTTTTGATACCTAATTATTTTTAACAATAATATCTTATTCATAGAAATCACAGAACATCAGACACTACCTATTAAGTTGGGAAATATGAAAGGTGGCTAATAAAGAAGGAAGAACTCTTATTAAGTAGTAATTATGGAAGTATATTTAACATTTCCAGTTTTTTTATATTGAGATTTTTATATTAACCAATGCAGTTTGGAATATAGATAGATAGATATAGATATGTAAATACATGCACACATATGTGTACACAATATAGATATGAAAGTATGTACACACCCAAACACAATTACTTCTTTCCACTGAAATACATTCAATTTCTGGCTGTTTCTATTTCCTTTGTAAGCTCAGATACAAGTTCTCAGTACTCTTACCTAAGACTTCCTCTCTGCTCTCCCTGCAGGCTTTCCCAAACTGCATTTCATCTGTTCTCATGGATTTATGTATCATCAATATGCTAATGCCTATCATATTTATATCTCCAGCTCAGAATCCTCTTCTGAGCTCCAGACACAAATGTGTAGCCAGCCTCTTGAGAAGTCCACTTGAATGTCCCTAAAGCAATTTAGATTCATCTTAGACTGAAACCTTGCTCTTTCCCCTTCAGAACTGTCCCTCTTCTTCACTACCCAGCCTCAATAAATGGCACCAGCAATCATCTAGTAGCTCCCAACTGCTGAGGGCCATTGCCAAGTAGGAATGATGCATCAAAATTTCCTTGCTAGCGTACCCCATGTTAAATGGATTTCGCTGTTGACATTGCATGTAAAGTGACCTTGCTCAAGGACCAAGGCGGATCCGGGTTTAGAGCTGATCAGGTTTGAGGAAGTATCCCGCTCCTTGAGTTTAAGGCGTTCCCGGTTTAAGACAATAGGGGTTTTAGGGAAGTTGGAGGTTGAAGATTATTGCTGCCGGGATTAGGGTGTTCCTGCTGCTTGTTCCCGTTGAGTTCTCGTGAGATTCAAATGGGATATTGGAAAAAAGCCTCGTGGAGTAGGGGAATTGGGCGGAGCAGAACTGGGATTTCCCCAGAACGTGTGTAGAGGCCGGTGTGAGTTCGGGAATAAAGAATTGCTGTTTGAATCGACAAAGCTGTGTGGTGGCTTGTGATCTTGTGCCCAGCCAAGACATTGGCACCCAACTCAAAACCCTGGGAGTCAGTCACACTTGGCGTCCCTCACCAAGCCCTGTCAATACAGTCGCTACAACCCAATTACCATTTGCTTTCCACTTCCCATGCCCAACACGGCGCTCTACACTAAACCACCACTCCCACGTGGTTTTTTCACTCTCTAAATTATTCTGAGCAGCAATCATTGTGATCTTTGTAAAATATAAATGAGCATATATTACTGTTTGTTCAAGAACTTTTAGTAGATTGAGAGATTGCATTTTCCCCAGATAGTCACCATAAGTCCTACCCATAGTGCCTGGGACCATGTGTGTTATGGTTTGAATGTATTCCCAAAAATGTATTCATGTGTTAGAAACTTCATCTCCAGTCAAGGAGTGCTGGGAAGTGGGCATCTTGCTAGGTGTTTAGGTCATGAGGACTCAGTCTTCATGCATGGGTCAATGAAACCAAAAACGGGCTTTGGAAGTAGGTTCATTGTCTTCTTCCCTTCTGCTTTCTGCCATGTAAAGGCACATCCGGAAGGCACTCACCTACATCTTGGACTTCCCAGCCTCCAGGACTGTGAGGAACATGTTTCTGTTCTATGTGAATTACTCAGTCTCTGGTATTCTGTTACAGCAGCAAAAATACACTAAGACAACATGTGATTATGATTTCTCCCCATCAGAGGCGAGACATAACCCTCTCACCTTGAATCTGGCCTAGCCTTATGATTCACTTCTAATTAAGTATTAAGAATGCAGTGAAAGTGGCACTGTGTGACTTCCAACGCTAGATCAAAAAAAAAGCTACCAAGTTTCTGTTTATGTTCTTTGAAACACTTGCTTTGGGGGAGGTCATCAGACATGTAAAAATCCAGCTGTCTTGAGACCACTGTTCTGGGAGATCACACTCAGGCACTCCCAGCATCAATTGCCAGTCATGAGTGACACATCTCAACTACCCAGCCCTAGCCAACACCTGGCCATGACCTGAGAAAAGAACTCAGATGAGAACTGCCCAATCAACCTCTTTCTGAATTACTGGCCCACAGAATTTTGAATAAAATTAAAATGGTTGTTCTTATACCAGAAAATTCTGGAGTAATTTTTTTATGGCACAAGTGACTAGATAAGCTTCCCATGATCCTCAGGATAGATCTAAAATTGTTTCTAGAACCCAAGGACCCCTTTATAATCTGGCTTCTGACTCTTCTTGCAGCCTCTTCTTGGGCCTTGACCACTTGGTCTCAACCACACAGATGTTTGCTTATTGTTCCTCATGAGGAACCTTGCTGAGGCTATCATTCTGCCTACCTGGAATGCACTCCTCACCTGACTAGTACCATGTAGTGTTCAGGTCTTAAACACCGTATCTTCAAGAAAGCTAAAAAGACGCATGGCATGGAGGGAATGCTTGGTTAGATTTGTCTCTCCGAGATGGAAGAAACCTGGACAAAACTATCCAGTGATTGGAAGGATCCCATGGAAAGCGAAAGATCCTGATGCAGAAGAGAATAAATGATTGATGAAGAGTGGTGAGCTGCAGGCATTACATTCCTGCCCTTGGATTTGATAAAGAAAGAAGAAAAGACAAGTAGTGGGTTGATACCTCCTGTAGGCACTACAAAACCACTTCACCAGCTGAAGCTGACCTCCAGGGACTGTATCAAAGGGCTTCCACCTTTTCCCTTGGGAGCAACCAAGGCAAAGTCCTGGGAAGGAATCAGAGTGAGATAGAGGAGAGATTCAGGACTATTTATTCCACTCTCCTTCCTGTGGAGTCACCTCTGGCTGGCTACCTCCCTCACCTTGCAATAGCCACTACTACTCTCAGAGTGACCCCCTCCATACTGGCCCGGCTGGGATTCCAGGAGCTAACTCTCGTTCGTCCCCATCGCAGTCCTCTCTATTACTCCCACCAGTGACTCCCAATTCCCCAGGGTTCCCTACGTCCTCAAATTAAACCATCCTCCATTTCTCCTACTTTTAGTGTGGCATTTGTTTTTCACTGGGTTCTTGTCATATACGGGTGGGAATACAGAGGAGCCAATACATGGAAAAGTAGGCACCTGTGAAGGAGGCAGCAAACAGCATCTGGTGCTCTTCCAGTTAAAACAGAAAACTGAACAACAAATCCCTAAAACAATATTACCATTAATCCAAGGAGTAAAATTGAAGGGTTTTGGAATTGTGTGTATATATGTACGTGTGTGTGTGTGTGTGTGTGTGTGTGTGTGTGTAGTGCTACAGGGAAAAAAGAAAAACACCTCTTCCCTTAAACAGTGGAATCAAGCTTTTCTTCATCCTCTTGAAATTCTGAACTATCAGAGTTCATAAGAGATTATAGGAAATAAACCAGACGAGTCATTTAATTCCTTCTCAGTTACCACCCACCCTACTCTACCCCCACCACACACACACAGCGAGCTTAGAACATCACCTGTGTCATACACATCATGGTGGCCGCTGCAAACTAAAATACTTCACATATTTTTTTTCTTTTTCTCTAAGTTCTTGAGAGTAAAAAAAATTTAAAAAAAATAATTATAAAACTCAAACACAAGGCTGAATTGGGCAGTGCCCTCTGCCTGGACCCACTAAGTCTATGTGACTCCTGAAATAATCTGGCTCCCGAAGGAAGAACAGCAAAAGTGTACGTGAGAAAGCCTGATCCACGCTAATCTGCCCCATCATGGACATCTCAACTAAGTTTATTTTGAAGGCTTTTTAGATTGTCATTATTATCATCATTGTCTCCATTATGCTTTTACTGCTAATGAGAAATTCTAAGGGCATTTATTCCCATTTATGGAGTGTTTCCTAGTATACCAGGTGGTATACTAGGAAAGTATATAAATCAAATCATGTAATCCTTATGTCATTCCTAGGGGGAAAGCACACTGTCGCTCTATTTTCAGATGAGGAGACAAAAGTACAGAAAATCTAATGCTAGATTTATAATGAAGAAGCCCAGTGGTGTAGTGGGAGCAGCAGACAATTCAAAACTAGAAATGTGTGGAAGATGAGCTTTTGTTTTTCCTTCTTTCCTTTCCAACTGCTCAGGAATGGTCTTCTGAGAACTTAGGAGAACTTGGGATCTATTTTGACATCAAGATTCCATGGGAAGTAACATACATTCTCCCACTCCAACCCCCATTGTACGTGCCAGGAAAAGATTCCCAAATCACATACATTGCCCTGAAGCTCTTTCCTGTCATTTGCCACTTTCAAAGTATCAGATGTGACTCTAGGAAAGCAGAATTATTCTGGGAACCTGAAAAAGATTGGTTCAACCACTTCATCCTTGTTAATAGCTGTTATTAAAAGAAAATAACTAGGTAAAGATATATAAAAACTGGAACCTTTGTGTCCTGTTAGTGAGAATTAAAATAGGTGCAACTGCTGGAAGAATTTGGAGGTCCCTCAAAAAGTTAAACAAAGAATTATTTTGTGATCCAACAGTTTCATTTCTGAGTATACACCTCAAAGAATTGAAAGCAAGAACTCAAGTAGACACTTAACCACCAATGTCCACAGTAGCATTATTCACAAGAGTCAATCTCTAGGATATATAAAGAACTCAAAGAGCTAAGCACCAAAAAAACAAATAACCCAATCAACAAATGGGCCAAGGACCTAAACAGACACTTCTCAGAAGAGGATACACAATCAATCAACAAATACATGAAAAAAAAGTTCATCATCTCTAGCAATTAGAGAAGTGCAAATCAAAACTACTTTGATATCATCTCACTCCAGTCAGAATAGGAGCTATTCTGAAGATAAACAACAATAAGAAGATGTGGGGGCAAAGGTACACTCGTACACTGCTGGTGGGACTGCAAATTGGTACAGCCAATATGGAAAGCAGTATGGAGAATACTTGGAAATCTGGGAATGGAACCACCATTTGACCCAGATATCCCTCTCCTCGGTTTATACCCAAAAGACTTAAAAACAGCATACTATAGGGACACGGCCACATGGATGTTTACAGCAGCACAATTCACAATAGCTAAACTGAGGAGCCAAACTAGATGCCCTTCAGTGGATGAATGGATTAAAAAAATGTGGCATATATACACAATGGAATTTTACTCAGCATTAAAAAAGAACAAAATCATGGCATTTGCAGGTAAATGCATGGTGTTGAAGAAGATAATGCTAAGTGAAGTTAGCCAATCCCCAAAAACCTAATGCATATTGTTTTCTCTGATATAAGGAGTCTGACTCATAGTGGGGTAGGAAGGGAGAACATTGGAGGATTAGATGAATTCTAGATAGGGAAGAGAGAGGGGACAGGGGATTAGCAAGGATGGTGGAATGTGATGGACATCATTATCCAAAGTACATGGATGAAGACACGAATTGGTGTCAACATACTTTATATACAACCAGAGATATGAAAAAATATGCTATATATGTGTAATAAGAATTGTAATACATTATGCTATCATTTATTTTTTTTAAAAATCAATAAAATAAATAAAACATTTTAAAAAGGGTCAAAAAGTGGAAATTTCCCAAGTGCCTAGCAATAAATGAATGAAAAATTGTGGACAGTGGAATATTATTCAGTCTTAAAAGGAAGGAAATTAAGACACCTGCTAGAACATGAAAAAACCTTGAATACATTATGCTAAAGGAAATAAGCTAGACAAATATTATATTACTGCATTTTTGAGGCATCTAGGAAAAGGAAAAATTCATAGTAGTAGATAGTAAAATGGTAGTTCTCAGGGTCTGGGAAAAGTGTGAGGAGTAAGTTACTGTTTAAAAGATACTCCGATTCATCTGTTGAAGGGCACCTAGGATGGTTCCATAGCTTAGCTATTGTGAATTGAGTTGCTACAAACTTTGATGAATGGGCAAAGAAAATATGGTGTATATACATAATGGAATATTATTCAGCCATAAAGAAGAATGAAATTATGGCATTTACTAGTAAATGGATGAAACTGGAGACTATTATGCTAAGTGAAATAAGTCAATCCCAAAAAACTAAAGGCCAAATGTTCTCTCTGATATGCAGACGTTAACTCACAATAAGAGAATAGGGGATAATAGAAATTCATTGGATCAGACAAAGGGGAATAAGGGAAGGGAAAAGATAGGGAATAGGAGAGACAGTAGAATAAACTGCACATAAATTCTCTAAGTTCATATATGAATACACCATCAGTGTAATACCATATCATGTAAAACCTCAAGAATGGGAAGTTATACTCCATGTATATATAATATATCAAAATATACTCTACTGTCATGTATGTCTAAAAGAACACATTTATTAAAAAGATACTCCCACTCAGATATTGGAAGAACGAAAATGTTCTGGATAAGGATCCCAGGGACAGCCGCAGAACACTTGAATATATTCAATGTCACTGAATTGTATACTTCAAAATGACCAAAATGATACATTTTACATGATGTCCCTTTTGCCACAGTAAAGAAAACAGAAGTGGATTTAATCCCATCTCTGCCATTTTCTTCCTTAGTGACCCTACCCAAACCACAAAATTTCTGTGAAACTCAAATTTTGTGATTTAAAAATTAAGCAGTTGTTGAGATTCAGCAGAAATCATAGGTGTCCACAGAACAGGTAACGCCAATGACATCTGTCCTTTTTAAAATGCTTAATGTAACTTTCAAAGAAACTTTACATAAAATCCAAATTTGAAGTTTTTATTTTAAAAAAAATGAAAGTATAATTTCTAGTTAGGTATAGAGATAATCAGGAAGAGTATTGCCTCTACCTTTATATCTAAAAAAAAGAAAAAAAAATGCAGGCAAACTGCAAGTTCATTCATTAATGTTCTGGAGATCTTCAGAGAGCTGAGGTGCTAGGGAATTAAATGATCCCCAAATATAAGAGACAAGTGTCTGCAGAGAGCGAGGACATGGGCCCTTGCTTTCCGGGGGCAGGCCCCAACTGGACCCAGTAGGAAACATTCAGCAGGAATAGTTAACACCCCAAGAAAGCACAGGGGTGAGCCAGCAAGGGAGGCTGGAGATCTGACTTAGGAAGAGCTAAAGGGTAATTTGCTGGATCTTCTGGGCTGTTAGGTACAGAGGGTTTTGGTGAGAATGGAAATTCAATCTCTGCTCCAATAGGACTTTGCATAGTGATACATTTTCAGCACCTTGAGCACAGAGTTGTTCTGCAGACTTCCCTGACACAGTGGGGAGAACTGTTCGGGTGCCTTTGTGGGGATTTTCCATCTCCCTGGGTTCCACAGAGACCAAATCGAGACAGCAGGATCACAAGTGTATAATGGGGAGGGGGGAATGTACCAGAATGAAACAGGGTGCACTTTTGTAGCCTGAAAATAAAACATAAAAGTCGGTAATAGATCTGCTTTAATTTTTTTTATTCTAAGAAAGTTCTAGAGAGTGAGGAGAAGAGTATGCCTCGCCCAGAGCAATTCCTGTCTCATCTTATTCTCATTAAATGGCTGTCAGTACTCTTTGAAATGCTGATTCGTTAGGGTTGTCCCCTCTTGCTAGCTTAAAAATATGGAGGGAAGAGATTGTGCTAGTAAATATAGAGTTGACACTTCCACTTCTGTATCTGTGTGTTAGAGCTACTTAATGATAAGAAGCGGTGTAATTTAAAAGGGAGAAATTGGCAATTAGTTAACTCTCTCTTTGATTTACACAGGGCCAGCAGTGGATTTGATTGAGCTCCTTGAAATAATTACCATGAACAGGAAAGGACTCCAAAATCAGCCCCCTGCCAGCGACACATGGCTTCTAACCTTGCAGGCCCCATTACCATTCCCAATACGACCAACTTCTCCTCTAGCATCAGCTTGTTCTTTTTCCTTTACGTAGTCATTAAAAGTAAAGGCTGAGAACCCCTTCACCTACCCCAGGGCAGAGCAAGAGAAAGAAACTCAGAACTCATCAGAACCAACTGTCCAGGGCTGATTATGTCCCCAGGGAAAGGCATCACTTACAATCAGTTCTGAAAAGAGTAGATATTTCCTTTTTGCAGGAAACACAGAATCATTCCTCCATAGAGTTCTAAAAAGATCCATTTAAGATTGCAGTGGGGCACAAAAACAAACTGACTCACAAGAAAGACAGGCAGAATCTTCCCCCTAGATCACTTATGTGAAAGGAATGTTACTCCTTACCAAAGGGGCACTGTGTCCTGCACTAGGACAATGATATTATAAAAAGCAGTCAAGTCCTCTCAATCAGAAGTCTTGGGTTCAAGTGTGGCTCTCCAAGCACTCCACACATGGTCCTTGGGAAGTCTCTTGAACTTTACGGGCCTCAAATGTCTCATTTATTAAGGAGGTTGCTTTAATACTACTTCTTGGGCATTCTGAATGGTCCCCATGAGAATGAGCTTGAAATCATTACTGTTGCCTATTACCTTGTGAAAGTTAAAATTTAGTAAGGGAAAGAGACAAAACAAGTAGGCAAATTGATAGGCTGCTGAGAAGGGGGAGAAGGAGCTGAACCTGCATTTGGTGACCAGGTGGAAAAGTAAGCATATAGAATAAAACCTGAAGGCTGAAAAATGAGGAGAAAAAAAATTCCAAGCAGAATGTGTGAAAGTCCTGTGGTAGATAAAATAGTTCAACGAGTTGAAGAAAATGAAATAAGACCCGTGATTCCGGAACATAATAAATGAGAGTAGCATGAAATATGGATGAAGAGAGATTCTAAAATCATCTACCTTTCCCCTGAGTTCCGGGATAGGAAATTCTGTTTGATAGCTTGGATAGAGCTGGAGAAAAATGACGTAACAGTTCATATTGAAGAATTGCAAAGACATGTCCAGAGATTTAAATTCTAAAATTCAGCTCAACTAGCCTCAATAAAATCCAAATCTTATACATGAACCCTACAACATTCCAACAATCATAACAAAGCATAAGAAGATAAAAAATATATGTATGGGTACTTCATCATGACCACTGGGAACCATCATTTGCACCACCATTTGATACAAGCTTACTTGTTCAGACATCCCAAAGAGACCCATCTCCAGGGTAGAAAAGAAAATGTTGAGATGCCTTAGATACAGAACTTAAGCAATAAGAGTACAGTTCAGTTCTTTAATCTCAAGGTCAAGAACGACAGGATCAGGCCTCTCTCTGTGACTTTTCTATTCTAGCCATCATCTGTAACACATTAACCAACAGAAATGGTTGATCCATCTAGTTGGAAATGTTCTTAGTCCAACTTACAAGAACCCTATCATAAAATTGTATAATAATAATTATTATTATTATTTTCATTATAGCTGCACAATTTGTATAAGGAACATATTTGTCTAGTTTGGGGCATTGGCCCTGAGTTTCTCTTCTTTACTTTATGCAGCCCTACCCTGAATGATCCCACGCAAACCTTTGGCATAAAAAGCAGACTTATTCTGATAACTTCCAAATCTGTTCCCTGGATCTGACCTCTCTTCCACATACCAGAATTTTCTGTAACTGCCTCCTGGGTGACTCGGTGAATCTCTCTCACACTGGCCTCTTAGTGTTGAGATATCCAAAATAGATCTGATCACTTTTCCCAAAGCCAGTTCCTCTCCATTACAGGCACCACCATCCCCTAACTAACAAGCAGCAAAGCTGAGCCTCACCTCCTACCTCTCCTCCTCAACAGTCAATTATCACTCCCCAGAAGCTTCCAGGGCTTCTTTAACCCCTTTTGAGACTTTCCTCTTCCCACCCACCTATTAAGTTAGGCCTTCATCATTTCTTGCCTTGGGCCCCTGGCTTCCCATCGGCCCAGTTTTGCAGTGTGAATAAATACTGGAGATTTATGCATAGCATGGTGTCTATAGTTAATAATGCTGTGTTGTATACTTGGAATTTGTTAAGTGTTCTCTCCACAACAAGCAAACAAAATAGTAATTATGTTAGGTAATAGAGATGTTAGAGATCTCATAGAGAAACCACAATGGTCTTTATCAAAGGCAAACCCAGTTGTTTCTGTTTCCTGATTCAAACTGTTCAGTGATATCCCCCACTTGCTAGGTTTCAAAACAGCGATTATCAGCCTTTGTGGAGGACACAGAGCCTCCATGCTTGGACTCCTCACTCAGTCACTAGCTTTGCTTCCCACCACTGTCTGGAGTGCCCTTTTCACTCCAGTCCAGCCATTTGAGTGTGTGTGTGTGCATATGTATGCGCGTGCGTACACACACACACACACACACACACACACACCTTTCAGTTAATTCTTCCTCCATTTATCTTTCCAGTTCTTGACTCACCTCCTTTTCATCCTTGTGAACTTGGTGCAAGACTCTTCCCTCCCTGTTTGGGTTGGCTGCCTTCCTCCACACCATCAAAGCTCCCTGTGCCCATTCATACCTAACACTTACCTCAATGAGCTACACTTACTGGTCTAGTTGTTTGCCTCATTATATTGACCATATAAACACTTTAAGACAGAAAATATCTCTTTCTTTGTTTCAATTCCAGCCCTGTCATCTATATAAGCAAATATTCAGGATTTTTAGCCACTAGGATATTAATTTTAAACCACAATATTGGTGACCAGGGAACTCTAATGTGTATGTATGGAGAATGAATGAATTTTGGTTTGATCTGAGCATATTCCATTTACATATGTATTTGATAGGAAAAGGTTTGTTCCTAACATTTCATTAAGTGAAACTTTAGATAAAAACACATTTAAAATACAAGCTCTTCATTTCTACTCTTTTAACCATTTTCCAAAGAGTAGACTATACCTCCACCCCTACCACAGAGAACAAGGACTGTCTTCTGACACTGGTAAGTGCAGGGAAAATCTTTACTAAGAACTCAGACAATTTGCAATGTGCAAGTCCACAGTTTCTTAGTGGAAATTTTGAAATCCAAAAAGCTCTAAAAATAGGTTTTTCAGAAACTCATTTGGCAACACCAGTTGGTCTAACCTGAACCAAATTGATCTGAAAACTTGCCCTAAGGGATGTATAAAGTTTTTATTTATCATCTTATCAGGACTGTATTTCAATACTATTTTCAATAATCTTTCTGCAGCTTCACTCTAAAATCCGGTTATAGTTATTTTTTTGTTTGTTTGTTTAAAAAGGACAACTTCGCAATTTGTCTTCAAATTCCTGGTCCTATATTCTCATAATACTCTAAGACTTCTTAATTTTCAATTCTTCTATAATCAGAATTCCCCTGCCTACTCAGAATTCTGGGTTTTTGTTGGGAGAGGGTTAAAAGGGAAGGGGATGGTACAAAATAACTCTGTTATGTTTTTCAGCTTTACCATGGTATAACGGACAAATAGAAATGTGCATACTTAAAACATGCAATGTGATGAGGGTTTTTTTCCTCCCCTGGTATTGAGGATTGAATCCAGGGCTTTGTGCATGCACTATCCCAGCCTCCAAAATGCACTTTGGTAAAGGTACACATTGTGAAATGATTGCCACAATCAAGCTAACATCTCTATTACCTAACATAATTACTATTTTCTTTGCTTGTTGTGAAAAGAACACTTAAAAAATTCCAAGTATACAACACAGCATTAACTACAGCCACCATGCTATGCATAAATCTCCAGTATTTATTCACGCTGCAAAACTGAAAAGTTGAACCCTTTGACTTAACGTCTTTCCACATCCCTCTCCTCCCAGCTCCTGGCAACTACTATTATACTCTTGCTTCTGTGAGTTTGACTATTTCAGATTCCACATACACATGGGATCATTCAGTATTTGCCTTTCTATGCCTGGCTTATTAGACTTAACATAGTGTTATGTAGGTTCATCCATGTTGTTGTGAACAGTAGGACTTTCTTCTTTTTTAAAGCTGAATGATTTTCCATTGTATATATGTGTCACATTTTCTTTACCCATTCATTAATTGATGGACACTCTAGTTGTGTACATTTTCTTGGCTATTATGAATAGTGTTGCACTGAATCACTGAATGTGGGAGTGCCAATATCTCGTCAACCTATTGGTTCATTTGTATGTGTGTGTGTGTGTATGTGTGTATGTGTGTGTGTGTGTGTGTGTGTGTGTATGTGTGTATGTATATATATATATATATATATATATATATATATCTCCACAAGTAGGATTTATGGCTCATATGTTAGTTCTATTTTCTGAGGATATTTCATACTAATTTCCATAATGGCTACCCTAGTCAAGTTTCTACAACAGTATACAAGAGTTCCCTTTTCTCGACCCCATGTCAACACTTATCTTTTATCTTTTTGATAGCCATCACAACAGGTATTGTTATGGTTTAAATATGATATAACCCCCAAAAGCTCACGTGTGAGACAATGAAAGGAAGTTAGAGCTGAAATGGTTGGTTGGGTTGTGAGAACTTTACCCTAATCAGTGTATTAACTGGGCAGAAACTGTAGGTTGGAAGGAGGTGGGTCACTGGGGTTGTGATTTGAGGGTTTATATTTTGTCCCCAGTGAGCAGAGCTCTCTCTGCTTCCTGATTGTCACGTCCTGAGCAGGTTTCCTTCTCCATAATCCTGCCATGATGTTGCGACTCATCTTTGGCCCAGAGCAATGGAGTTGGACATTTATTGACTGAGACCTCAGAAACTGTGAGTCAAAATAAATTTTTCTTCCTCTAAATTGTTGTTAGTGGGACTTTTGGTCCCAGTTTAAGGAAGGAAGGAAGGAAGGGAGGAAGGAAGGAAGGAAGGAAGGAAACCTGACTAAAATAGGTATGAAGTGGTATCTCATTGTGGTTTTGATTTGCATAATCAGAATTCTTTGTGTATGACCCCAACCTAATCTAAGGGAAGACTTTATCTACATTGCTAAAACAAAAGAAAAAATATAACAAAGATTACTTCTCATATTTTTGTGTGTGAAATCATGAAAGCCATCTTTCATATCAAAAAATATTATCTCTGCTACTGTACTCTTTTTTATTAGCAGAACATCTTCAGGTTTTCTACCCTCGTTTTACTAATGCCTTATCTTAAAACATTTTTTAAGTCTAAGCTAAGTCCCTCTGCAGTGACTCCATAAGCAAAATCAAATGACAATAAAAGCTTAGATCTTCATTAATACTTAAGGAATTCCTATAGATAATTTAAGGATACAAAGATAAACAGAAAACTCAAAACATAGGAATAAATAAGTCACAGAAAAGACTTTGGAGATGGTTCTGAAATGCAGAAAATATCTTTGATCACATTCATAATAAGAAAAATGCTAATTAAAAATATACTGCATCTTTTTCATTTTCAGATTGGAGGCATTTTGAAAATTTAGACAGGCTTTGTTGGCAAAGCAATGAAGAAAACTTGAACTCTGGAATATCACCAATGAGAGCGCAAACTGGAACCACCTGTACAGAAGCAATTTGACAATACATATTGTAATTACAAATGTGCATGTCATTTCTTGTGGCAATTCGATTTTTAGGAGTTTATTCTACCAATTGTGTGTCTCAGCAGATAGTAAAAGAGATGTGTGAATGGTTATTCATTGCAGCATTATTTGTATGCAGAAATTAGAAGTTTTCTAAATCTCCATTTATATGGAGGTTGGCTATCTATTTTTTTCATACTTCTATTCAGTGGAATACCACACAATTTTTTTATGCAAATGTTCATAGCACTTTTATTTATAATATCTATAAATGAGAAACAATATAAGATGTTCATTAACAGGTAAATAGAAAAACATGAATGGACTATTGACAGAGACAAGGTAGATGACTCTCAAAAATATCATGCTGAGTCAAAGAAGCCAATGGTGACAAGAATATATTCTATTTAACTCCATGTATATAAAAGTCTAGAAAAGACAAACTTCACATGTAGTGATGTATGTGAAAAACAAACCAACATTTACTCAGATGTAGAGTAGGTGAGGATTGTTTGATGTGGAAAATAATACAATTTTAGAGATGATGGAAATGTTCTAAACCTCACAATAAATGAGAATTGACTATGAGAAATGTCAAGAATTTTACAAATGTGTATTCTATGTTTAACCAGGTAAAATATTAGATGTTTCCATAGTATACTGAAACGCAGCAGGTATTGGATGAATGCTTGTTAAATGGATTTCTAAAAATCCAAGACAAATAGCAAAGCAGAACTGCAAAGTCAAGGAGCCTCCATGCAGTAACTACTTTGTTGTAGGAAAAAAAGTTTTGGCATCTCACACAATAAAATGAAAACTATTTCCAGAAAAACTAGTGATTTTTTTAAGCCAGATAAAATAATTGATATTTCCATTGCAATTAATATTTATAGATGTTTTCTGTTAAGTTTTCTTATTTAATACTAGTTTAAAAATCAAACATTTATTTTGTATTACTTTCATTGAGAAAACTTTATCTAAAATAAAATTCATGATATATTTTGTAGGTTTTGAGGAGTTTGGGTAAATTTGTGCAAAGTTGCTTCTTTAAAAAAATAGGGAAGGTCTTTTTCTGCTGGTATAGAAGGATATCTGTTATGATTTTGATATGAGGTACCCTCCAGAAATTCCTATTAATGCAGGAATATTCAGAGGTGAGATGATTCGATTATAAAAGCTACACCCTCATTGGTTCATCCTAGTTTGAATGGTCCCAATGGGTGGTAACTGTAGGCATGCCTCAGGGAGGTGGGTCATTGGGGTTGTGCCTTGAAAAGGTTCATTTTCACTGCAGCCCCTTGTCTGCTTCCTTGCTGCCATGAGGGGAGCAGTTTCCCTCTGCTACACCCTTCCCCATGATGTGCAGCCTCACTTCAGCTCAGGGCAATGAAGTCAGCCATCTATGGACTGAGACCTCTGAAATCATGAGCCCCACATAAACTTTTCCTCATCTCAGTTTTTTGTTTTGGGGATTTTGTTGTTGTTGTTGTTGTTGTTGTTGTTGCTATTGCTGCTGATGTTGTTGTTTTGGTATTTTTGTCACAAAGACGCAAAAGTTAACTAAAACAGAATCAGGTACTAAGAAGGGGATGTTTGCTGTGACTACCCTGACCATGTGGTTCAAATGCCTTTGGGAATGGCTTGTGAAAGGGACTTTCAAAAGCTCAGGTGCAGACTGGAAAAGCTTTAGAATGTTGTCAGTGGAGCTTAATGGGCAATTCTCGAGGGAGCTCAGAAGACCAGAATGCCAGGTAAAATGCGGACTTCGTTCATGAGGTTTGAGAGGGAAATGAGTGTTCTATTAGGAATTGGACTAGATGCCACTTGTGTTATATTCTAGCAAAGAACTTGGCAACATTTTGCCCACGTTCAGAGTCTGTGTAAGGCTGAATTTAAAAGTGATGAACTAATCTAGTGGAGGCAATTTCAAGATAACACAGCATTCAGACAGTGACATGGAGATTGTGACTTTTTTTTTTTTTTTTTTTTTTGCCAGGTCTACTGAGAACTGGAGGCAGAAAGCAGTGCTCAAGAATTTTTTAATCTTTGCAGTTTGGAAAAAAAAGAAAAAGTACATGTAAAGCTGTGGCCAAGGAAGTTTGCTTATGAAGACATTATAGCCTTTAAAGAGATGCTGAGTACTTTGCATGGAGACAATAGGAAAGATGGCTTGAGGGCATCTCAGAAATTTGCAAGACTACAACCATTGTAGGCTTAAGAATGTAGAAGGGAAAGTTCTGAGAGGAGATCCTGGGGGCACCCTGTTTACACAGGGGCATCTAGGAAGTCGGTTCACTTGTGCTGAGACTTATAGGCATTCAGAGGCCACTGCAGTCATGACTCCAGGGGGACCTGGTTGTGGGGCAAGATGGCATCAGACCTTGGCATCATCCACATAGTGCTGGCAATATGAAATTTAAAGAAGTAATAAATTTTCCAAATGAACTAGATAAAATACTTTCATACTAATGATATGTCCATTTGTTCCTCTAAATTCTAGACCTAACTGACTCCTTATATTCAAGTTTCCATTCCTTCTGCAGAGCTGATGAAGAATCTTTAGCATGCTCAGTTTTAGCACGAATGTTCTTCAATAATGTTATTGTGAGCACCAATAAACAGAAGTTCTAAATTTTTACATCCCTCATTTGAATAAATGATTCCATTCATTTCCCAAAATAATCAACTCTATCAGTTTAACCCATAGGATTAGAGGAATTTTACACTAAGGGTTCCTCCTAGCTTTCTGACAAACCTCTCTGTTCTTTTGCTGACCTATCTTCTTTTACCTGTTTTTGATTGTTATGGTCCCCGGATTCCTTCTCATTCTTTATGATATCCCAGGTGGCAGTGATATCACTTGCTGTAGATGAAGCTAACTTCTAGTTGGATTCCATCGAAGTACCCTAGGGCCTCTCAACGGCATACCCAAAGATGGACTCTTCATCTTCTCAAAAAAATATTTTCCTCCTTTTTTTATCATAGAGCCTCCTTTCTTCCTCACTCCAGTAGATAGTTCCTAAATCCTATTGTTCCTAGCCCTTAAGTCCCTCTGACCACTGAAATCTATCCCCACTACCCCCACTTGCTTCCAACCCTCTTTACTTCTCACACCTACAGTTGCAATGGTTTACAAAATTTTCCCCTTCCTCTATCTAACCTTAAAAAATCACTCCTCAGCACAACTAATGGAATTTGATCTTTAAAACAAAAACCTGATCATAACACTTCTTGCCTCGATCCTTTAACAGCTTTCTGTCACTGATAACAAACCTCTAAGAATTGGATCCTCTCTACTTTTTATCTTTAGACCTCATTACTCCCCTAAATCATCCCTGAATGTTGCAGTTAGTATAAAATTCCATCTATTTCTAAAATGAACATGCTTTCTATTCACTGAATACCTTCCACACAAGGCCTTCCCTTTCCCTGAAAAGGCTTCTGCATGCTTGTCTCTATTTCCATCTCCCACCACTTAATGAATTCCTAGTTATCTTTCACAATGCAAGAGTAACCTCTGCCATTGATCATGCATATCACTGAGCAGCATCTGCTTGTATAACACAAGTCTGTCCCCAGTAAACTGCTGGTGCAATAAAGTCTGAAGAAGTAGGGTAACCCCTTATCACTTCAGAAACACACTTAGCACACAACTGGTACAAATGCATTTAATTGCATATAAATTAAGTTTAATTGAAGGATAATATCAAACCTATGTTTATTTTTAAATCTCCAATGGCATTGTGAGTTAAAGAAAAAACATGTTCCAAAGATTAAATATCTCAAAACACAAGAAAAAGAAAGTTTTAAAAGATTATGGAAAATAGTCAAGAAAAGGGGCTAAAGATGATACATCTGAAGTAAGGAGTGGGAAAGAGAAAAGAAGAATGGCATGATTAATAGCTGCCTCCCAGGAGTTCTAGAAGTGATAAGCTTTCCTCTTTTGTCAAAACGCTAGAAGAAGATCAGGATTATTGCCTTATTTTTCACTTCCTCTGGAGTTCCGAGGAAGTTATAGATACAGTCACTTCTACATGGCATTAACATATTAATCAGGCTCTATTCTTCGCCATTTCCAATTACACTCTTGTCACCACTTACTTGAAACCCAATCTAATCACTCAGACTTCTCAGGTACTGGGGAAATTAGTCTCTTTGAGAATAAACTCCCAAGTAATCCTTCTCCCTTGTTACACTTTAAAACTACACTCCAGGTGTCTAGCTGCTTACCTACAATCTGGTCTGAAACAGGTTTGCTCCTGATCACTAAATCCCTTGTCACTACTCCCTGGAATTGGCCTTTCTGGAAACCAGAACCCAGAAAAGGAGGACTAGTTGGAATCTTGCAGCATTCCTCTTTTTCTGTGGGATTTCCCTGTCTGTCCAAAATGATTTCCCTGAGTGGTTGTCATTTCTTAGTTGTCTACTGTAGATATATCCTGGTGCCATTGTCTCTAGAACCCTGGTACCTACTTCAGATTAAACTGGCTTTTATTTATTAACTTATCAACTATCTCAAAGAATTTTCTTTTTCTTCTATTCTGCCTCTTTCTCCTGACTCCCTTCTAATTATTCCTTCTCCCATAGTCTCTTTGTCCTTCCCCTCCTTTTCTCACTCTTCCCTCCCCCCACACACAAATGCACACAGAATTAACATATACAGATATCCATTATTTTTCTTTAGCAATTATTAATGTTCACAAAGAACACATTTACATTTAAATGGTGCCAGACCCTTAAGAAAGATATCCTTCCGGATAAAAACATACTTTGGGGAGAAAGAATATTACCATCAAGAGTATTACCATCATTGGGAAGAAAAGAGAAAAATAAGCCAATAAAAGAAAACTCTGTTTCCTTCTTGGCCCACTCAGAAGACATACCGGCCTCTGTTCTGAACATGATGTGTTGTAGAAGAGACAAAATCCAGATTTAGGTTTGTGGTGGTAAAAAATGTAGCTTAATAAAAGCCAGCAGAGCATTTCCACAAAAATAATAAAGAGATGCCAGAGGGCAATGGATACACAAAGCAGTATCGAAACCTCCTGATTCTGCTATTGCAAATATGAGTGTAGTTACCTACTTGATCAGTATTTTCTAGATGAAAGTCAGAATCTAACTTCATAATTTTAAAAACTCTTTTATCCTCTAAGAATTGCTAACATAGTATTTTTACCATGCCATTCCTATCCAATTTATCACAAGATTATATTCCAAAAATATATGCTTTTTATTCCTCCTTATATTTTCTTGTAAATCTCCTAAACACCAAGGATTTTTTTCTTTGAATTCAATTCTGAACCCAATTCCTATTATAAATCTCATCTATATCATCTCTACACACACACCACACACATAAGCAAACACAATTTTGCCCCAAAAGAACTCATAAAATTCTAAATGAGTGGAAATTAAGCAGTATCTTTGCCCTGTTTCATGTTTTAAATCTCAGCTTAAAATGTTAACATCCCAAAAGTGTTTGTTGGGAAAAAAGGAAGTCCCCTAGCTATTTAGATTGCAATTCACATGTGCATTTTCAAATCTATTTAATTGTAGTTCCACTCCCTCTTCTAATAAACTCAAGCTTCACAAAGGCAGGGACCATTTCTTTCTTTCCCCATATCCCATTAGACCAACAAAATATTGTGGAGGTTTAACAATTAATTATTTAATAAGCCAACAAGTATTTTTATTTCTCTGTAAACACACAAGCACATATAACATGAAGGTATTTCAGCAAACATTCTTACCACTCCAAATCCTCCATGTTAATACATAAATTAAGCCAACTGTAACAAAATAGCCAAGTGATAAAAAAAAAAAAAAAGAAAGTAGTAGAAATCACAGGTGGCAGACACTTATAAAGACACTCCATCCATGATACTGTGAAATGGACCATGTTTTAATTATAAAGTTCTCTATTGCTGTGCAACAACATGACCACAAATTTAGCCCCTTAAAGCAATGCCCATTGATTCTCCCAGAGTTTTTTCAGGATGGAAAAGGCTCAACTGGGTCCTCTGCCTCATGCTATCATAAGGTTCCAATCAGAGTGTCAGCCCAGAATGTACCTCATCTGAGGATGACTGGGGAAGGACCCATTTCCAAGCCCACATGGTAGCTGGCCACATTCAGTTCCTTGTGAGCAGCTGGACTGGAACCTCAGCATCTTGCTGATTCTTGGCTGAAAGCCAATCTCGGTTCCTTGCCACGTAGGCCCTCCCAGTATGGCTGCTTTCCTCAAAGTTAGCAGAGTCTCCTTGCAAAGCAGGTCTTATAGCCTGTCTAGCCTAATCACATATTCCACTGCCGTTGTAATCTTCTATTGGTTAAAAGCGAGCCACAGGCCCTGCCCACACTCAAGGGGAGGGGATCTCAAGGTAGAATAGTTTGATTAAGTGCCCTCCAAAGGCCCACTTGTTAAAGGTTTGGTTGCTATCATTTGGGCATTCTTGGGAGGTTATGGGACTTTTAAGAGGTAAGTACTAGTAAGGGAAAGCTAGTTCACTGGCCCTTGAAGGCAATATTGGCACCCCATATCCTTCCTGCCTCTTTTGCTTCCTGGCTATCACGAAGTGAGCAGTTTCCTCTACTACCCATGCCTGCCATGATGTGCTGCCTCACCGTAGGCCCAAAAGCAACAGGGCCAAGCAACCATGAACTGAAAACTCCAAAATTAAGAGCCAAAGTAAACCTTTCTTCCTTATAAGATGATTGTCTCAGGTTTTTTTGTCATGGTGATGGAAAGCTGACTAATACACAAGGGTAGGAGCACCAGAAGAAAGAAATAAAGGAGGCATCTGTAGTCTGTTCACCACAAACAAATAGTCATTCAGAGCCTGAGTTTAATATTGCGGAAATATTTCTGATAATAAAGAATATGCCCAACCTCACTGGCTCCTCTAGGGTTTTATGAACAAGAAATTAAAATGGCTTGTACAAGTTGTTTAGGTGGTAATAGTCACCTGGGAGGGATTTTAATGGTGATCCATGACAAGAGAGTATATTAAAGAAATGTGAATGTCTACAGAGCTTTAACAAAGGTAGATGGAAAAAAATATGGTAGATGATGCAAGTAGCATAAAAAGCAACTAAAGACTATGTACAAGAAATCAAAGGGAAACCAAAGGTGCATGTGGGAGAGTGGGTCACATTCCCCATCCCCATCCTTGTCATGATTCACGGTGGGTGGAGTTTAGCTCCCTGACCCATTGACTTTGGGCTTGGTCCTGGGAGTTGCTCTAACCTATCACATATGAATAAAATCTCTGAGCAGAAACTGTGAGAGGCATTATGAATTCAAATTTGCAGTCCTGCCATTCACAAGAACAACTCATTCCAGAATGAGCAGGCATGCCAAGCCCAACAAAGCCTAGAAAAGCCACGGTCAACCCTCAGACTTATAAATAATAAAGAAATATTCATTGACAAAAGTCATTGAATTTAGAGTTGTTGGTTATATAGTGTTGCATCAACAAAATGTTGATGTAGAATTTTTTCACTAACTGATGGATAAAATAGAAGTGACTTAGTATGTTCCCAACAAAACTATGTTTGAATGTTTTTCCAAGCATCTTTTTACACCACCCCTCTCTGATCTCTAACAATATGGTTTCCTCTTCCTGGAATGACTTGCATTTGGAGTTTTAGCAGGTCACCAAATAACTCCGCTCCTCTCCCAATTGAGAGGTAGACAGAGAAGTCAAGCACCTTGGCTGAAAGATGAGAGTCAAAGAGGCCTGATAATATGAAGGCCAAAGATGAGCTACCCACTGAAGTCAGGCAGACAGGCACAAACACAGCCTTTGCTCATGAGGGCAAGACCTTAGTATATTGCAGAGAGTAGACTGACCTGAGCTCTGTCTTCCAAACTCACCAGTCACCTCCTCACATGGTGAGGATCTGGAAAGCAAAACAAAGAGCTTCAGAAAGGTCTTTTGTGTTCCAGAAGCATCACTCTCTCACACCCCAGTATTTTCACAACGTTCTAACTATAGCACTTATTAGGGTTACTTGGTATTCAAGCTATTTATATCTATACCTGCTCCTGCCACTCAATTGTGACTCCCTGAAGAACAGGAACCACAGTTCAATCATTTTAAAATCGCCATGGTACACAGTACCCACAGAAAAACAGGCTTCAAGGAAAGGTGTGTGAATTGAATTTTTATGCTCTTTGTTAAAGGTTATTCCTTATCTGTCAATGAGAAATAACTGGAGGCAGGTAAATAAAGTGATATACAGAAAGCAACTGGTAGGTTTTCCTTTTAGGCAAAATTTGGGAAATTCTCAGATTCTCTTGATAGTAGAAAACCAAATGCCCCACACCCAGAGACCTGACACCGCAGACACATGCTTTCCCAGAGCTCTGGATTTGTGCCCAGATGGGCTCATTTTCTGGCAGCACCTGTTATGATTTACCTTTGATGTATTAGTTCCACACAACTATAAATGTTGCTGACAAAAATCATAGCTCATATATCAAAGAAGATATAGAATTTTGTGTAGCTAGATTGAGCTCTATATGAGTAATAAGAATTATAATGCATTCCGCTGTTATATATGAATAAAAATATGTAAAAAATAAATAAAACAGATATTAATATCTGGATGATTTGAATGTAACATACTCCAAAATACATTCTTAAATTACCTCCCCGATTTTCTGATCCACCACTTGTCATTTTCACATAAATATTGGTATAAGACAGCTTTCCCAGTGTCCAACTTTAAACGAAACAAACCATACATCCATTCAGAGATGAAAAATCATATAGTCCCTCACACTAAAAAGTATGTTTCTTCTCCAAGAGAAAACAACTGCCGAAATTGAAAATCCCTAAACTCACTAGACAGTGCCTCTTTCTGGGAATAGATTCCAACTTCATAGAAGTGGGCAGTGTTGAAGTCAGAGGAGTCGACTCTGTGATTCAAAACATGTATCCAAGCAGGAAATGGACTAGAATTAAGAAGTATTGGGCAAAGAGGTACCTATAGGCAGGTAGGGCTCCACACCCCAATCAGGCTAAATAGCAGCTTTCAGCAAACCACTCAGCAATGCTGATGGAGAGGAGATTGCAGTCCATAAGGGGTCAGGAAAACTGATCCTCTAGTGCCCACGATCACAAAAATGCCAAAAAGCAGGGACCCAAAACAAACAAACAAAAAAGTTTGTAGAAAATAAGAAAATGTAATAGCCCTATCTCTTCCCAAGCATAGGAAAAGGTGAAATGTAGTGAGAACAAAATATTAGCTGTCAAGTTGAGACTTAAAAACAGTAGCAAATAAGAATGTTGTATACTCTGAACAGGCTGCTGCTGTGTTCTGTTTTATAATTCCAAGTATAAGCTCTGTTTGGACATATTTGCTATAGATTTAGTGTTATGGTTCAGATAGGAGGTGTCCCCCAAAAGCTCATGTGTGGGGAAAATGCAAGGATTTTCAGAGGTGAAATGATTAGATTATGAGAGCTGCAGCCTAATCAGTGGATTAATCCAATGATGGATTAACTGAGTGGTAACTATAGGCAGGTAGGACGTTCCTGGGGGAGGTGGGCAGGCATGCCTTCAGGGTTTATATTTTGTCCCAAGTGAGCAGAGCTCTCTCTGCTTCTTGGTGGCCATACTCCACCATGCTCTTCTGCCATGATGTTCTGCCTCACCACAAGCCCAGAGGTATGGAGTCAGCTATCTATGGACTGAGACCTCTGAGCCATGAGTCCCAAATAAACTTTCCCTCCTCTATGTTGGTCTTGTCCAGTCTTTTGGTCACAGTGACAAAAAAAAAAAAAAAAAAAAAAAAAACCCTGAAGGACACAATTAGAATCACAGAGTGTCAGCCCTGTGGGGGACCTCAGAGATCAGTCAGGACACCTTCCAGCCCACCCCTCTCCAGTGTGGCCACACAGGGTTTCAAGAGAGCTAAAGCCCAAAGAAAGATGGGATTCATCTTCTGGCTGACTAATTTACAGTTGAGCTAAAAGATTCCTCAAACTTAAAAGTTCAACTTCATTGGAGAAAGACTAATGTTGTTACTAAATGCTCCAAATGTGGAGCCAGAAAGAGGTGGTTGGCAATTCTGGCTCTGCCATTCATTCGTGGTTGGTGTGAACTTGAGTAAAACATTCAGCTTCAGTTACCTTGGATGTGAGATGGAAATAACATCTTCCTCATAGTGTATGATATTTTAAAATCATTATTAGAAAATGATTAGTGTGTTGCTTAGGACATTGTTAATTATTATTTTTATTCACTACCCTTTCACAACAAATGTAGGATGAGGTGCCTTGCTGGCTCAGCTGGGTACCCTCTGTGATCAGGCAGGCCTTTCAGTTGTCCTTGGAAGGGACAAAATTGTACCCTCCGCTCACTCACATACAGGCTCTTCTGAACCCCCATCACACATCACATGACCCCGGTGTTCTTTTAACACTCAATCCCATGTCTTCTCCCATCCTGTAAAAATAGTTGCCAACACACATCTGTTGAGAGCCACAGCCCAAGGGGCCCCAGCAAACTTCCAGCTGCCAGCAAACTTTCAGACTGCCAGCTGATGATTGGCTCAAAGCGGCCCCAGCAACATCTAGCTGATTGGCTCCTCTGTGGTGATGCTCATTGGGGGACTTCTTTGGCTCCGCCCACATGACCCAGCCAATCGGCCTCAAGAGCGGGAGGATTGGGGGAGGTGGTGAGGCTTGTTTGTTTTGTGTGAGAGGCTTGGGGGAAGCCAGTGGTGGCAGTTGGGCTCTGAGGGTTTTTCCTGAGGAGCTGTTTTGTTTGGCCTGTGTGGTTCTAAAAATAAAGTTAGTTTCTTTTGACAAGTGGCTCCTGAATTGTGCCCAGCCAGACTGCGGCACACATCCTATCTCTCCACCGTTTCTTTTTTTCTTCCATTTCACCTTCTAAACATACCTCGAGTGGTGCCCTGCCCTTTGCCACTTCTCTACCCTATTCAGAACCTTATTCCCATATTCAGCCCATTCTCTTATGTCCTCAGCATCTCCCACACACCCCTTCTTCTTTTCCTTCCTTCCTTAGGAAAACAAACTAAACCTCTTGCAGTCTAGGAAAAATGGCTACAGTTAACTCCGTTCCTATGAAAATACACACTTCTTCTACATCTTGTTTTAGTTTGTTGGTGATGGGATTTATTTATTCTGTCGGTTGTCTTCTCTCCACCACTGTAAAAGTGAAGGTCCTACCTGAGAGCACCAGAGACCTCCTAATGGTCAGACCCAAAGTCTTGTTTAACTCTACACCCTCTTGTTTAACTCTACACCCTCCTGGGCCTCATGGCAGCAGTGAGCACCGCTGGTTCCCACCCCTCCGTGATGTTTTCTGTCCCTTCATCCTCCCCAACACCTGCCTTCCCTTCTCTCCTCTCCCTCCTCCTCCTCCTCCTCTTCCTCCTCCTCCTCCTCCTCCTTCTTTTTCTTCTTTCTCTTTCTCCTTCCCTCTCCCTCTCCCCCATCCCCCCACTTGCTTTTTTATCATCATTTTTTGGTTATTGTTTCTGTTTCCCTCCTCACTCTGCCAGTGTTGGTTATAATCAGAATTCCACCTTTAGTCCTCTTCTCCTGTATTTACCTGCTTTGCTTTTACCTGCCTCTATATACCCTCCATTCATCACTCTCTTCCACTGCTTCTCACCTGTATTCTAGCTCCACCCAGCATCTCTAAAGCATCTCGGACCTCATACATGCACAAACCATATTTCTGCTCTCATTCCAATCCTATTCCAATCCTCTGTTAATGGAGCCTATTCTGGAGCCAAAGAGAATCTCAATTCCCTTTTCCTGAAGCCCACCTCTATTCCACAGCCAACCAGTCCCTACGTCCTGCTGGTTCAGCTTCAGAAACAGCCCCCTCCGCTCCAGACTCTCTTCTCCACTCCCATGGTCATGGCTTTAGTGGGTTCTCCTCATCTCAGTAGGTTACTGGAAGTCGTCTCCATCTTGGTTTTAACAAACCATGGTTCCCTCACTTCCATACAACCTCTATACACGAACCAGAGCTAGAAACAAATATGAACATAAATCTCTGTTGGGGCCTAAACTGAAACATAAAGTCCACCTTCCATAAACTGACACAGGTATCTTGTCAGAATTCAGCTCCATCGACCTCTCTGTCCCCGTCTCACCTCATTTTCCCCACATATTGACTGGCCATTCTTAATATCTCACCATTCCTAGGCACACTGCTATGGAGAGCGGTGACAGTGACTGGGAGACCAGTGTCTGAGATTAGGGACCCTGATGACTTCATGGCTCTGGCATACTTGGTGACTGGGAAAGTTTCTATGCAAGGTCATAGGATGCCCAGTTGCTATGGAGATGTCATCCATGCTAGGGTCTTATCAGCTTCAACCTTATTCTGAGGCAGAGCAGATCCTAGGAATGAAGGAACTTCCTTGCTAAGATAACCACAATGTTTAAGCAGTTCTGCTGCTCCTGGATCAGCCCTCGAATCCGTAACTTTAAACAATGGACTTTCTCCAGAGCTGCACAATGCTCCTAACATTGCACATTCTAGTAACTGAGAAAATAGCTGCATACTGTTGCTAACTCTATAACATTCATGAATACAAAGAATAGTGCTTGCATCATCTTTAATCTGATTGAGACATACGTAATAAAGATTGCTGGTGTCATAGACCTGCTTCTCCATCAGAGAGCAGCACTGTACCCAACCCCAGCTTGATCTTCAAGATCTGTGTATGCGAATCTTATTTTTTTCAATCGCCCATCACCCCTCGCCAGAACCTGCTGGTTGGCCGTGCTGATCGTGACACACTGCCCTTTCTTTTTTCTTTTTTTTTTTATTGGATGTTCACAACATTACAAAGCTCATGACAAATCATATTTCATAGATTAGAATCAATTGGGTTATGAACTCCCATTTTTACCCCAAATACAGATTGCAGAATCACATCGGTTACACATCACATTTTTACATACTGCCATATTAGTGACTGTTGTATTCTGCTACCTTTCCTATCCTCTACTATCCCCCCTCCCCTCCCCTCCCATCTTCTCTCTACCCCATCTACTGTAATTCACTTCCCTCCATGTTTGTTATCCCCTTCCCCTCGTAAACTCTTATATGTTATTTTGTATAACTATGAGGGTCTCCCTCCATTTCCATGTGATTTCCCTTTTTTTTTCTCCCTTTCCCTCCCGCCTCATGTCTCTGTTTAATGCTAATCTTTTCTTCCTGCTCATCCTCCCTGTTTTGTTCTAACAGTAACTCAACAGTCAAACATAAAAAACACACTGCCCTTTCACAAACCCTGGTCCTCTATATACCAGTGCCATTGTCTAGAATATCATTCCCCTCATTCTTTTCCTATTACACCTTTAGCAGCCATCTCAAATGTCACCCTCCGAGACATCCCCAGAGAGCCCCAAGCAAAGCACAGCCCGTGGCACTTTGTTCACACCTCTGATTAGAGCTCTGATGTACTGGCCTTGTGACAAAACATTTTCATGCACCTATCTTTACGGTAGCACAGTCAGTCCTTCATGGCAGGCATTACCCCTTGTCATCTTCGATTCTGGCACCTATTAGAAAGCCCCATTATACAACAAGATCGAATAAGTGATTACAGGACAAATGAAAGCCTACACAGTGGGACACAGCCAATGCTGACTGCTACCTGTATTGCTCTCTCAATTGCATTGATGTAAAATTGCATTCGTTATAGCCGACAATTAAACGACAAAGTAGCGAAATCGATTGCTCCAATAACAAAAGAGCAACTTCCCCATCAGAAAATTTTTTGTGAAATCAACAGTAGTGGTAGGTGGTGAAGGGAAATGGGAGTGCAGAGCGTCCAGGCAGACCTGGCCTCAGCCCACGGCTGCAGAGCAGCACGAGAAGGCATCCACACAGACCCTACCTGTGTAGGCCAGCTTCCCATCACTGTGACAAATGCCTGAGATGATGTAAAAGGAGGAAAGGTTTGTCTGCCAGTTTCAGTTCATGGTTACTTAGCCATATACTGGTGGCAGCACAGTATATCATGGTGGGAACAAATGGCAGAGGAGGCCCGTTCACCTCACGGTGGCTGGGAAGCAGAGAGAAAGAGAAGAGCCAGGGTCCCAATATCCCTTTAAGGGCATGTTCCCAACAATCTAACTTCCTTCAACGAGGCTTCATCTCCTAAAGGCTCCACCACCTCTTAATAGTGCCACAAGCTGGGGACCAAGGCTTTATTTAGCACATGCGCCTTCAGATCTGAACTCTGGCAGAGGGGTTCAGAAGAAACTACATCTTACCAATAAATGTGGAGAGGGCATAACGTCAGGAAAAGAATGCATAACTTGATATAATTTTTATGCTAAGAGAAAGCTTAGCATAAACCAGAAGGTCAGCAGAAACCAGAAAGGAAGGTACACTTTTCAGCAAATCATAGTGTGGGCAGCTGACTACAGTTTCTAACCAAGGACTCTCCCCAGCCATCCCTTTAGAATTTAAGATCAACCCAGGAGAAGAAAGGAGAAGAGAGAGGGGAAGGGAGGGGAGGGGAGGGGAGGGAACACTGAAATGATGGACCAAAACTCTGGATTACTGCAGGAGACGCTGCACTAGGCAAGGTAGGCTATTTTACACTGAAAACATGAAAGCCGGAAGCAGAAATTATTCTGCCTCAGAGAAATAATTTTGCATTTTTGTTCCTGTGAAGTAGTGAAATGAGAGACATTCCATCTGCTACATAAAGTATATACATTTTTCCATTCTAAAAGCTGCTCTCCCCCATTGTAGGAGGGACAACACTCCCCTTTTCCCCTGTATCTACCTCTGGCTTCCCTCTTTGATTTTTTTCCTTCCATTCTAATTGGTGATCTTCCTGAAAGGAAGCTCACTGCCTCCTCCTTGCTTTCTATTCACATCACCAGCCTTCAGGGTTAATCCCTGCCACCTCTCTGGAATGCCTCTAATGCAGGTCCCCATTAACCCAGGAGACGCTGATGGACCTGCTCAAGTTCTTGTTTTATTACAACTTTAGATTTCATTAGGCACCAGATCCCTTTTCCCTTCTTGAATCCCTCAGTCCCCTTGGTTTTCTTGACATCCTTCCTACCTGTCTGATTCTTGTCTTTTGTGTGCTCTAGCTCCTCTTTCCACACCAATAATAATGGAGTTCTGTCTTTAGCCTGTGTTTTCTCTCCTTCTGTATGACTTTCCCCAGGCTACCTCACCCACTCTCATCAACTACTGACGGCAGCACTGTATCTCCAAGGACTGACTGCACTTCACCCTCTAATGCTCAGATGCCAGATAGCACAGAGCTTCCTCAAGCTCAATGCAAGCACCATAAAATCCTTGCCTTTCACACTTCCTGCTCCACATGTCTCCTCCCCATATGAATCGTCCATTTCTACCAATGGCTACACTTTCACCTAGCTCCCCTGTGCACAAACCTGAGCCTTTCGCTGGCTTCTCTCTCTCTCCTTAACCCCCACCCCACATTCACCAATCATCAAGTACTGCCAATCTCGTATCTCAATTATTTCTCAAAAGTGTCTCCCTCAAGTGAACAGACACTTCACAGAAGAAGATACACAGTTGATCAACAAATATCTGAAAAAATGTTCAACGTCTCTAGCAATTAGAGAACTACAAATCAAAACTACTCTAGGATTTCATCTCACTCCAGTCGGAATGGCAATTTTCAAGAATACAAGCAATAAAAAGTGTTGGCGAGGATGTGTGCGGGGGGGAGGAACACTCATATATTGTTAGAGTCACTGCAAATTGATTCAACCACTCTGGAAGTATGGAGATTCCTTAGAAAACTTGGAATGGAACCACCATTTGACCCAGCTATCCCACTCCTTGGTCTAATGCAAAGGACTTAAAATCAGAATACTAGAGTGACACAGCCACATCAGTGTTTATAGAAGCTCAATTCACAGTAGGTAAACTGTGGAACCACCCTAGATGCCCTTCAATAGACGAATAGATAAAGAAACTGTGGTATAAATACACAATGGAATATTACTCAGTCTTGAAGAAGAATGAAATTATGGCATTTGTAGGAAAATGGATGTAGTTGGAGAATATCATGCTAAGCAAAATAAGCCAATCCCAAAAACCCAAAGGCCAAATGTTTTCTCTTATATGTGGATGCTGATCCATAATGGGGGGTGGGGCAGGGGGCAAGGGAATAATGAGAGCATTGGGCAGAGGGGAATGAGGGGAGGGAAGTGTGTATAGGAGTGGGAAAGATAGTGTAATGAGATGGACATTATCACCCTATGTACACATATAATTTCACAAATGGTGTGACTCTGCATCATGTACAACCACAGAAATAAAAAGTTGTTCTCCATCTGTGTACAATGAGTCGAAATGCATTCTGCTGTCATGTGTAACTAATTAAAACAAATAATAATAATAATAATAATAAAAGTATCTCCCTCTTCCTCATCTCTGCTACTATTGCCCTAACCTCAACAGTTAAAATAGCCTACAATTTGCCAGGCACATGCGTATAATCCCAGCTGAGGATTATAGGGAGGCTGAAGGAAGAGGATTTCGAATTCAAAGCTAGCCTCAGCAAAAGCAAGGCACTAAGCAATTCAATGAGACCATGTTTCTAAATAAATACAAAATAGGGCTGGGGATGTGGCTCAGTGTTTGAGTGCCCCTAAGTTCCCTGGTATCAAAAAAAAAAAAATTAGCCTACAACTTAACCTATCTGCGCTCAGTATTGCCCACCTTGAATCTCTCCTCACTACTTCCGTAGGAGGGAAAACTGAACCGTGACATTCTTCTTCTCTTTGCCTGCAGGATCAAATCTCTGCTCTTTGCTTTTCTCTAACCTACCTCCTTTCTGTCACTTCCCACCAGTTCCTACCTCCCACTATACATGCCAACAAGACCAAACAGCTTGCATCTTCCCATATACATCATGTAGTTCCATTCTCCAGGGATTTGATTGTTATTTCCTCTACCTGGAACATCAACCATACCTTTATTCACCTGTTCATCTTCTATGTATTTTTCAACCATTATGCATCCTTCAAGACTCAGCTTAAAATTATCTCCACAAAGTCTTCCTTGTGCACTTCAGTAGATTAAGCACCTGTCTCTCATGTTTTCATAACCCCCCACACTGCCAATAATGGTGGAACTAAAATGTCTTTTGCAAGACTCCCTTCCCCACTGGACACTAAGCTGCTCCAGTCAAAGAAATATCTTATTTTTTATATTCTCAGAAATTTGCTTAAGTGCCTGGCACAGAGCAAGTGCCCACGAGTGACAACCAACTTACTATCACCATACAACTCAAATCTCCAACTAATTTTTCATTCCATCCAATCTAACAAGATTTATTAAGTGACAATTACATTTTAGGACAGTACTAAGAGTTATAAGATAAAAATAGTTTATATTTGCATAATTTTTTCCATTTTTAAAGTGCTTTTATACATTTAATTATTTTTATTCCATTTTCGTGCCAAATGGAAGCTAGATATTCCAGGAGACAAACTCATGAAATAATCCCTCAAAGTCTGATATCATAGCCAGGGAAGTTAAACTTACCTACAGTTAAATGTTCTTGAGATAAAGCCAAGTAAAAGGATAGAAAATCTCCAACTGTTCAGAAAAAGGCTTTTATTCATTCAATTCAGGTGTAACAGTGAAACGTCACACACCACCATCATGCATGTAATTCTTGTCTTCAATCCCTGACCACTGATGTTTTCTAACAGAGAAGGGAGACTATGCAAGTGCCAAAGAAATCAGGCGTATATCAGAAGTGCAAAATGTTACAATGGTCTAGAGAAGTACCTCCAACTGGAGGAATTAGAAAGTTTGATTTAAAAGGTGGTCTTTAAGCCAAGTCTGGAAGATGCAAAGAACTTGACCCATAGTATCCAGGTTATGGGGCATTCCTGATCAGAAAAATCTACATGAGCCAAGTTGTAAATCAGAAATGAAGTAGAAAGTGGCACACAGTGAAAGATGCCAAGGGATCATACAATCATGAGGATCCAACCATTTTGGATCAATTTGTCTATCAAGCAGGTAATAGCTAGTTTTATGACTTTGGTAGTCTGAGGATAAGACTAATATGCACCTAGTCGGTAAGGAAATCACATTAAAACTTATGGTAGATGTAGATATAGTACAAAACGTTTCCAAGTGAAGACTAGCTGAAGAGCTGAATTAATTAGATTCTCAAAATAAATGATCTTGACAGCTAATAGTATGACCCATATTTATGGCAAAACATCACTCATTCATCCGTCATTGAACAAATACGTATTAAGCATCTTTTATGTTCCAAACACTGTTTTAAGTGATCACACAGGGATAGGTGAATGAAGAAGACAGCTCTCCCTCCAGGGTTGAACAGGGAGAGAAAGAAAAAAAGTGAACATAATAAAAAAGTAACATGATATCCTAGAGGGTGATAAATACTAAGAAAAGGGAAAGAAGATTGAGATATAGCGGGGTCTGGAGTGTTGCAATTTTAAATAGGACAGTTCAGGTTGGGTGTCCTTAGAGGGGTGACATTAGAAAAGCTGTTACCAACAGATCATTAGAAAATGCCAGGGCCTCAAGAGTTAGGAAAACAACGACAACAAACTTTTCCACCCATGATCCAAAGTGTTTGTCATCTGAGGTTCAGAGAATATAAGAGTTCAAACTTTGGGCATCCAGAGTGAAAGCCATGTCCAGCATTACCTTAAAACTGCAGGTGGTTCTGCTATGGTGCAGGACACAGGACATGACACAGATGACAGCTGAGTTAGAGGCCCAGTGCTGCTTACTTACGTCCTCTGCCACCTCCCTGTCACTTTCAGTCCCCAAACTCTGTGCGTGTTTGCTGTATGATTGGGCCATTCAGTTGGGTATTCTCACATTTTATTTCAAAATGATCAAGTCTTGGCAGGGCACGGTGGTGCACGCCTGTAATCCCAGTGCCTCAGGAGGCTGAAACAGAAGAACTGAGAGTTCAAAGCCAGTCTCAGCAACTCAGTGAGGCTGTAAGCAACTCAGCAAGAGCCTGTCTCTAAATAAAATACAAAAAAAAAAAAAAAGAAGAAGAAGAAGAAGAAAAGGAGGATGAGGATGTGGCTCAGTGGTTAAGCACCCCTGGGTTCAATCCCCAATACCAATCATTATCATCATCATTGAGTCTTTTAGACTTGATTTCTGATGTTAAAGAAAATTCCTAAACTGAACTCAATGTAGTCGCAAGGATTTTTTTTTTTTAATCCAGAGTTTAAAGCAAGGAGAAGGGCAGGGCTTTCAGACAGATTAGACATGGATGTATTATGCAAGTCGGCAAAGATGTAAGCAGGGATCCAAGTGCAGATGACAGAGTACCGGCTTCATGAGACTGGGGGAAACACCTGGAATGCATCTGTTATAGAATTAGCCTGCAATTAACCTGATACACATCAGCCAACATGCAGAGAATCAATGGAGGAGTAGCCAAACGTGCTCCTGAAACTAAATCTACGTTGGCCAACAGGGAGCTGGGGAAACATTCACGGATCTGCAAAGAAGATGATTTGGCACCCTTGGAAAGACTGAATCTCTTATTATTATTCACACTGAAGTTGACTTTTATTGGCAGTGAGAGAAGAAACTTCAAAAAAATGTGAAAGAGAGGAGAAAAAGGGAGGATTTATTTGAAATTGCCTTTCTCTTAAATCTTCATAGGAATGGAACATTTCAGGCATCTGAAAAGTTGAAGGAACCCAGAAAATGTTAAAACAGCCCGGGTCTGTGTGTGGAAGTGTTCCAAACATTTCCTAATCATGTTACAGATATATTCAAAATGCTTCAGATAATCCTCAGTGACTCCATAAAATCAATCACCTTTCATGAAATCAGCTAAAGGACTCCAAGGAGAGATCAAAGACCACACAAATAGGCACCTCTGTATTTTAATTCTTGCTTGTCTTGTTTGGAACTCCAGGAAGGAGCACACCTCCCCAAAACAGTCTTCTAAAAACCTGAGTCATATCATGTCACTTTCCAATGGCCTCCCTTCCTCCAGACAAAGCCAGACTCTGCAGTGGCCCACCATGAGGCCTACAAGGGCTCACTAGGCCCCTGCCTGGCTCGCTTCTTGCTGAACTCCCACCACCACCACCACCAGCCATGCCAGGACCTTTGCAGACTCTCTCTCTGCCTGGCTCACTTCCCCACCTGTCCCTTCATCATGGGTCTTACTCCTTCTTATCATTCAGTCTGCTTACAAGTCACCTCATCAAAGAGGTCGTCCATCACCTGTATATCTGGACACCAAATTCCACATGCCATCTCCAACATATACACCCTCGCATCCTGTCCTTATTGTATTTTTATAGCTTTACTCCCCACCTGAAATTATATTGTTTTCTTTTTTACTTGTTTATTTTCTGCCTCACTAACCTACACTATAAGCATAAATCAGAGTGCCAGATTGCCCTTAGGAAAAAAAATAGGAAATAATAAGGAGTGTTAGAAACCATGAGGAAAGCAGCAAGGATGGAAATGAACTTAAAATAGTCACTTATTGAAGGTAAGAAAAGAAAATATTTCAGAAACTGTAGAAATATCCCGGAGGAAATATATGTAGAGAATAAAATTAATTAGTACTTGTAAGATTTTTCTTTCTTTTCATTCTAAATGGAGTTTGCAATTTCAATACAAGAAATGGAAGTTACTAAAGCCAAAATGAAGCATTTGGTTGAGAGAAAGCAGATAAGTAAAATAACTGGGAGTCCACCTATCAGATGGACAGCTATTACCAGTGAAATGCTATCCAGTCCTGTGAAATACTGTGTAATAATATCCAGGTATGTCAAGTTGAGTAAAAACCGAGTATCAAGTATAAAATGGTGCAATTCATGGAGAAGAATGTGATAATGGGCATCAAAATCGAAACTGCTCATGCCCCTTGAACTTATTAATTCTATGTTTATGAATTTATCAAACTGGGTGTGGTAATGCAAGCCTGAAATTCCAGCAACATGGGAGGCTGAGGATCACAAGTTCAAGGCCAGCCTCAGCAACTTAATAAGACCTTGTCTCAAATTTTAAAAAATAGAACAAAATAAAAAGGACTGGGGATGTAGCTCAATGGTAAAGTCCCTCTGGGTTTAATCCTCAGTACCTCCAAAAAAATTATCTTAGACACATGCATACAGAATGTGAGGTTTGTTTCAGCATTGATTGTAACACCAAAATGTTTATGTTGTTGTAGCAGTGAACATAAACATCACTCATTTGGTTTATCTATGAGTCATGATGATTCTTAATGAGAATATCATGTAATAACTAGAAAATATCAGGTAGAAATACAATGGAATCACCTTTTTGATTATTAAAAGAAAAAAGCAGGCTATAAGTATGTAAAGTACAATTTTATTTCTAAAATAAAGAGTATATGAATATACATCTAAAAGAAAATATCTCAAAGAAAACATGGAAGTGTTCTAATGGTGTTTGGTCCCTCTGGGGAGTTAGAGGAGAGCGTGAAGGAACCACATCTGCTTCTGTATCATTTCAAACTTTTTACCCAAATCAAGTATCATCGTTACAATAGAATACACCTCCTTACCCAAGAAAGAAAACAGCAGTCCACTGTGTCCTGATCTAACTTCTGCCCAGCTCATCTCTCACTACTCACCTGCCTTCCGCACCTCGTCATTGCATACACAGGATTCACTCTGGGAGGAACAGCAAGATTACCCCCTCAGCCCCTCCCAACAGGACAGCAAACGCTAATCATTCTTTTAAGACAATATACACAGATGCAACCTCACTTTACCACCTGTTCTGACCTCAGGAAGTGGCACAAAGCACCTTCCACTTGTACCTTCCATACACCTGGCTGGCTTACCACATGCCACTCACTAACTTTCTGTCTTCTGCTCACCATGACCCCCTGCTCCACTGTGGCAGGATCACCTCTCTGCAACCACATGAGTCTCAGTACCCACAGCTCTTTTTTGATGGGGTTAAGGTTTGGGCTCCTGATTTTAAACACCCTCCCATCCATATTTTCAGGAACACTCTGTGAAGGAAGGACTACTACCTTGTATTTACAGTTAAAATTGCCTATTAGCCCTTTAAGGCAAGGCCCATGTCTGTTTTTCTTTTAATTGACAAATCTACCCCCATGCTGCACCCAGTAGTTTCACAATAACATTGGTAAAGACAAGGATGAAAACATAACTTGAAAAGAATATGCAAAATTGTTTAAAGTATGATACTTTAAAGAAAAACCTGTCTTTCAAAAGAAATGCTTGTACCCTAGAAAGCATGGCCTGTCTGGTGGGACAGATGTAGCCTCCCTCACTTGAGCTTATGCTGCTTCCTGGGGCTTAGGTAGAAAAGACTAAAGGTAAGAACCTCTATGTTCTTTTTAACTCAAGTGGCCCCAGGACATTTGACTAAATATACATCTAAACATATATAGCAAAAATCCACCTAGAATTAAAAGTCTCAGCAGGAATTCCCAAAGGTAAATATGAATGAAGGACTGAAGGTTACAAAAGGACCAAAAATCCTATTGTTAAAAAAAAATCTTATTAAAATTACTATCTAGACATCTAGGTCATGTGAAAGTTACTGATAGAAAAAAAAAACGGAGTTGCTGACATTAAATGCTAGCAAATTGAAGTTGGAAGAGGCCATGCAAAAGAAGCCTTCCTGTCCCAAGGTAACAAGACTCCTCATGAGATCTTCCTTAATCTTGTAGCTGGTTGCATAAGGACCCTCACCCAGCAACAGCTGTCTCTCTTGGCCAAGGAGCCAACACCACACCTTTGGTTTTAAAATAGTGTATGTGAACTTCTCTTTATCTTAAGAAGAGTCCCATCTTCCAATCTCCACCCCCAAATATGCCTATGGCCCATATAGCTTGCATAACCCAAAATGCAATTCTCTGCTATTCCCAAGTAAAGTCATTTATTATGGAAAGCCTGGGTCTCTTTTTCAGTTGATAGTTACATATTAGTTGTCCTCTTTGAATCTTCCTTTATGTCACTCATCTGATCATTCAAGTTCATGCGATTATGTATTTTCACATGTGTCTCTCCTTTGCCGTGGCTTACCTGTGTCCCTGGGGTCTGGGCCCTGAAGAACACTCTGGCCTCTTCCATTCTCTGCCTTCCTTCACTCTTCCATTTATTTGGCAAGCAGAATTAATTACAGTGTCCCTGGGGCTCCAGTGGAAACTGCGCCTAAAACAATAAGCAAGACAAGTTATTTCTTTGCCTCAGGAGTGATAGGTTTCCATCATTCCAAACTGACCTCAGCATTGCTCCTTCTGTTCCAGCTGCCTGAAACCCCCTCCCACCTGGCCAACCCTCATCTGCTTCATGCTTCTCCTCTCCTGATACCTTCCAATTCCCACATGCTCTATTTAGTGCCCTCCACCCAGATATTTCCAAGATGCCTCCTATACCAAGTGGGGCCCAGGCCAGACACAAGGGCACACTCAGGAGGACACCTGGGGAAGCTTTAACACAGGGGCTCTTTACCAACAGAGGCACCACCAAGGGGTGGTGAAGCAGCCTGAGGCTTGCAATAGGGGGAGCTGTTACCTTCTCCCAGGTTTGAAGCAGAAGAGGGAGGGAGTAATTGCCCAAACCTTGAGAAAGTTAGGGAAATTATAGGGGAGGACCATATGACAGAAGCCAAAGAGGCCATCTAACCTGCAGTGACCAGCAGGGAAGAACCAAGGATCAATACCCCAGCCTGAGGGCCCTCCCTCTCTTTGACCTCTCGGACCTGCTTTTCTTTGATCAGACCTAACATAGAGCTCAAAGGCAAGAGAGCCCTGTGATTCAGCCTATAATGGCCGATCTCCTGGGGCTCAGAGCAAGATGAGAAGGGGAGGAGTGTGGTGCTAGAAGGGCAAACAGAAAACAATCCAACCCAGATCCAACCATTGCCCTTAAATGAAATAAGGCCTCTCAGCTAACCTCCCCTGGGGGAGAACAGCCCCTGCCTCTTGGCAGAACTCACTGGGCCTCCAGTAAACATGCTGACCATATGCCATATGGATAAAACAGAGTTTTCTTTTACCTATCTTCAAGCTTTCCTCTTGTATCTACTATGGAAACAAATATCAAATGGAAGTCACTAAAAGGTTGTTGTTCTCTTCTAGCCTTTTCAGAAAAATTCTCCACAACAGTGAGGGATTTCTTTGAATTAGAAACGACCCTTGCTGGGCCAAGGAGGGATGCTTCCATAAACATTTTCAAGTCCTATAAGCCCAAAGTTCACTTAGCTGGGACTTCTGTCCTGCTGTCAGGGGAACTGTGAGGAGCTGGGTGCCCCCCTCCCCTCCCCAGGATGGTCAGGGTCCCAAGATCAGTCACCTAATGTCCAGGAATACCTTGCTTCCTTTAACACTCGAAAAAAGGAGATGAGGGCTTCCGGCCTGTTTTCAAGGACTAAAGACATTTTTTTTGAAATAGACATGATGAAAACATGTTACACTGAAATATTGAAATATCTGATACCTCATGAAAAAAATCAAAGGAAATGTGGATTGTGGGTATATTTGACATTTAATGGGCCCCTTTCTTCAGATGTGTGGGTGAGAGTGGGGATGGCTGAGGGTATCTGCCGTCCCGCAAGATCGGTTTGTTCCATGGAAGCTCATTGTTTTCATCAAGTCAGGCTCTTTTTCCTTTCCACTGCTGCTTAATTTAACTAGAGATTAGAATACTCAGGCCTCTGAGAGTGGGAAGGAACTCTCCTCAACCGTGGTATTCCCACCAAGGGAACAGAGGCAAAGGAAACACATTTTCTTCCAGGGCCTGCCATAGCTCAAGAAGATTTAATCAGCTTCTCTCCTTTGACATCTTCTAAAAACAGCCTTTCGTAAGCTTCACAGAGCTTTGCCCCAAAGTCCAATCAAGTTTGGATAGGCTCAGTGAAAAGGCAACTCTTCCTCCTGCCCCAGGCTGGGAGTGCTGAGATATGCCAAGCTCTCCCCTGTGGGTTGAGAACATTTCTGAAAAGCAGCTTCTTGGTGGAAGGGGATTTTTCATACCTGGGGCTCTGGCGCTCTCTCTCTCTCTCTCTCTCTTCTTTCCCTCTCTCTTCTCTCTCTCTCAACAATCATTCTGTTTCTGATTTCTGGAATGACCTGCCTGTCTGTTGGTAATAATCATTCACCCATATAACCTGTACTCCACCCATATAACACTGTAGCCAATTTTGCAATGTATGGCTCCTTTTCTTGTTGAAAAACTCCTGGTTGCTTGAGTTAAAACAATGTTGATGAATTCAGTATACAGAAATCAAGTGCCTTCCCCATCAAAGCACTGAACTTGGCCTTGCAGGGGGGGAAGGACCAAGAAAAATAATGAAAAGTCCCTTGCTTCAGGGAACTTACTCACATGTGACTAGGATTGAGAGAGAGGCACAGACACAAGGTGAGAGGGAAGGATCAAGAGGAAGTGATATTTTAGCACAAGAGGAAAAGACATCTCACTCATCTGGGGCATCTCAGGAACCCAGGGTGGAGAGAATTTGCTAATATCCTAGAGGGCTGCACTCAAATGCCAGAGGCAGAGACAGCTGCCAGCAAAGAGAGTAAGCATCATGTACAAATGTCACCTTGATTCAGTCTCCCATTCATTCATGCAATAAGTGTTCTTATAAGTGTCTACTGTATGCACTGGGGCTACAAGGTTAAGTCTTGCTACTAGTTGTTCACAGGCTGAAAAAGGAGGAAATGTAACCAGTAATGGTAAACTGGGAAATAGCACAATCAGAAGTTCAGCTCAGGTGGTACAGAGAGATCCCCTTTACCCAGGCAAGGAAAGCTTAATGGAGAGAAAGACATTTGGAGCAGATCTCAAGGTATGAGTGTTTAATACATAAACAGAAGAGCAAAGGACATCTCTGGCAGAAGGAAATGCCAATGCACAGGCACAGATATGGGAAATGGCATGATATGGGAGACGCAAGTCTTTAGATCAACTGGAACACAGAATCAGAAAAAGGATGGAGGAGAATGAAGTGAGGGAGACACAGGCCTGGGTAAATCCTCAAGACCTTCTTGGACACCTAGGAAAGGCTAGGTTTTCTCTGTGAGCCCAACAGAATGGCTTCAAGTGAAAACAGGAACATCTGGTTTTGATTTAAAAGAACCATAGGAACTGTACAGAGGATTGAACACATGGCAGAGATGGGAAGACTGGTTAGGAGAAAATGGCCAGGGTCACAAGAGGAGGTCGGGGGCCAGAGTCAAGGGCTATGAAGATAAGGAAAAGGAATGAAAGGAGACAGGTGCAGAGATGCTGCAAGAAAGTCAAGTGAGCCAAGAGAGATAGCCAGCAGATCAGGACATCTGGAGGTCTCTGGTAACCTCAGCTAAAGAGGTCTTGATGACATGATTGGATGACAATCCTGAAGAAGGGCTGGGAGGTGAGGAAGTGGGGGCTGTGAGCACAGACTTTATTATTATTATTTTTTTACATTTGACAGTAAAGGGATACAGTGACAGTAAGAGCTAGGTGGGGTCAGAGTCAGAAGTTGGGTATATTATTAAGAACATAGATATCTTAGCATGTTTGAAGAGCCTCTAGTCAAAAGAGGGGAATGAAACCCTAAATAAATAGTTAGATTTAGAAAGAGGGAAGATACAGCTTTAGAACCAGACTTCAAGTACATTCTTTCAAAGAGGAACAATGCAATCAGGTGCAGTGGTGCACGCCTGTAATCCCAGCAACTCGGGAGGCTGAGGCAGAAGGATCACAAGTTCAAAGCCAGCCTCAGCAACTTAGCAAGGCCCTAAGAAACTCAGTTAAGACTCTGTCTCAAAATAAAAAAAATTAAAAGGGCTGGGATGTGGCTCAATGGGTAAGTTCCCCTGGGTTCAATCTGTGGTTAAACCTCCTTTCCCAGCAAATTAAAAAAAAAGAAACAAACAAACAATGCATTCCCCAGACTTTTCACATAGAGCCCAGCTCCCCAGAATCACTCTTAGACTCAAAGTAATTAAAGACCCTGTTCTTCTACAGATGACTGTTCTTTGTGTCATTAAGAGCCTTGGAGATGCCGCATTTTATTTATTTATCTAGTTATTTATTTATTTATTTTAGTTGTAGATGGTCACAATATCTTTGTTTTATTTTTATTTATTGTTATGTGGTGCTGAGGATCAAACCCATTGCCTTACACATTCAGGCAAGTGCTCTACCACTGACCCACAACCTTAGCCCAAGAAGCCATATTTCTTAGATATACCATTGCTGTCTCCAGGGCTTTCTTCTAGCTTCTTACCACTTGTTCTTTGGACTCTAGCACTTTCTGGATTTTACCAGAAAGTATCATCAGAAAGTTACCAGACATCACCCAGGATTCATTAGGGTTCATATTCCTTCTTTAACTTATCTTTACATGGTTTATGGTTGGGAATGTTGAAGGACTGCCCATTTCCAGTCACACCACTCAGATATAGTATCCAAGTTCTTAAACTTGTGCACTTGTCCTTTAAGTATTCAAATACATGTTCATTAAATATATAAGGAATCAGGGTTGGGATTGTAGCTCAGCGGTAGAACACTCGCCTCACATGTGTGAGACCCTGGGTTCAATCCTTGGCATCATATAAAAAAATAAATAAGTGAAATAAAGGTATTGTGTCCAACTACAACTGAAAAATAAACATTTATGTTTATATATATATATATATATATATAAATATATATGTTTATTTATATATATATATGGAATTAACATTCTTTTTTAATTATTAATTTTTAATTTTGTTTTTATTTGTAAATTATAATTATACATAATAGTGGGATTTATTATGCCATAGCCATACATGCATATAACATAATTTGATCAATATCAATCCCCATTACCTTCCTTTTCCCTCCCCTCCTCCCCCATTTTATTGCTCTGATCTCCCTTCTAATTTTATTTTAATACTGCATTGTAAATATATATATGTATATGCATATTCATACATGGACATAGCATAATTTGTTAGATTTTGTTCCCCAGTACTTTCCCATGTCTTCCCCTTTCCCCTCCTTCTCAATGCCCTTCCTCTACTCTCTTGATCTCCCTTCTATTTTCATGAGATCACTTTTCTTTTATTCCTCCTCATCCTCCTTGTCCTCCTCCTCCTCCTTCTTCTCCTTCTCTCCCTCCCTCTCTCTTTATCTCTCTCCCTCCCCTCCCCCGACTTCTTCCACACATAAGAGAAAACATTCAACCCTTGACATTCTAAGTCTGGCTTATTTCACTTAGCTTGATGTTCTCTAGCTCCATCTATTTTCCAGCAAATGACGTAATTTCATTCTTTTTTATGACTGAGTAAAATTTCATGTGTGTGTGTGTGTATGGGTGTGTGTGTATACTCATATTTATATACACATAACATTTTCTTTATCCATTTATCTGTTGACAGGCACCGAGGCTGATTTCACAACTTGTCTATTGTGGATTGTGCCACTGTAAATATTGGGATGCATGTATCACCATAGTGTGATGATTTTAGTTCTTTTGAATAAATATCAAGGAGTGGAAGAGCTAGGTCATGTGGTGGTTCCATTCCTAGACTTTTGAGAATCTCCATACTGCTTTACAAAGTGGTGGAACCAATTTTCAGTCCCACCAACGATGGGTACCTCTTTTCCCATATCCTCACCAGCAATTATTGTAATTTGTAAGAAATCAACATGCTTGGTCATTTGTATAGTATTCAAAGATGTTTATTTCAGATAACTATAAGCCAGTCTGCTGTCAATTGAGCCATCATTTATCAATCTACTTTGTTTCTTTTTTAATGAATATTTTTATATAAATTTTCGTGTGGACTAGAGATAGTGACAACTTTTGGCCAGTGCAATTGTGTATAGCATTACATTAATATGCTCTTTCCAACCCATAATCAACTTCTTCAACTCTTTAGTAATATGAGCATAAATTTGTACACATGCCAAAAACTCAACCAGCTAAATTCAAAAGTACTAAAGCAAATTCTTTCTAGACTGAGGAAAGATGGGGCCACATAGGAAACATGTCTACCCTAAATGGGCAACAATAGCGCCCGAGGATTGGTTTCTCCCAGAGGTTCCAACAGAAGTGACAGTGACAGAATCCCTACAAACTGTACAAGAGTTAATTGCACTGTCATGGACTCATCCAGACCCTTTTCTTTCTTTGCACCATTTGGTATGTCAGTATGATTTCTCTGCACTTGTGTAGCTCTTGTAAAATTCTGGCTGAGAGGGGACTGAAAGGAACAGCTTAAGCAAACAGATGACAGTCAGGTCCAGGCAGCACCTGTGGTCTGTACTGTGACATTTTTGAAGAGGTGGATATAGAGAGTGAAATGAGATAGACAAGCCTGGAGCCTGCAGGCTAGCCATAAATGAAAAGAGGTTTGAGGTCCACCAAGACCAGGCCAATATTTAATGATAATTACCACGTGGAAACCAGTTCAGACTAGGTGAAGTAACTGGGATAAGTCCAAAGAAGACTCTGGGGAGGAAAAAGTAAAATGACTGTGCCACTGTCAATCCAAACAGAAATGGAGAGAAAGATATTGTGGACCTTAACACCCCATTTCCTTTCCCACCACTTCCTCACAGCATAGAGGATTCATTTGACTTTCACATAGCCTTCAGAATTTTGTCAGCCTCATGATTCAAGCTGTCAGACATCCCTTGAGTCTGTCTTCCTTCTCATTGGCTCTTCTGGAAAATCCTGCATTGAGGCTTTTGATTTCATCTCATAGTTAAATCTCCCTTGATCACATCAAACACGCTCTCTTCCTTTAAAAACTTTTCCACCCCTCAAATGGTCAAGCAGTTCTGATCTGCCCCCGATGAAATCACTGCTTGGCTAAGCTCCAGGGTTCTGGTTCCCTTCAACTTTGCCCTCAACAGGTCCTGCCCTCCTGGATCAACACAGCTGCTCTGCCCTGAGCTTTGCACTCTTAATCACATTCATATTCATTCTCTCTCTCTCTCTCTCTCTCTCTCTCTCTCTCTCTCTCTCTCTCTCTCAACTTTAGCTTCCCCGTGTCTAGAACTGATTGCAAATGACCCCTGACATCACAGCATGGCACTCCACAGTACAAGTGTCACCTTTCCAGACATGGTTTTCCATCAGCTAACAACTGTTTTGCACGGATGTTGTTCTACACCACACAAAGTTGGTAGCATTCAGCCCAGCATTTGCCAAGTGTCTGGCACAGATATAACCTTCCCCCTACCAGAATCACCTCCACTTCTGGCTCTCTTCAAGGTCAGGAATAAGATCCTAGTGACTAATGCCATTCCATTTAACCTACAGATGGGAAAAACGAGAGGCCCAGAGGGGCAGAATGGTTGAGCTAAAATCTTGCAGTCAATAGCCTTGAGCATAGCTGTTCCATTTCTTGCAAGCATCCTGATGAGCTGGGATTTCAGGTTCTGAATTTCTAACAAGCTCCCAGGAGATGCTGCCCTGGTCCCTACACTTTGGTGACTTCACTTGTCATCTTCTCGTACCTGCTTCTTAGTCTCTTGAAGTTCTCTATTTCAATTCTGAGATAAATGTACTTTCTCAACACAAGGTGACCTGAAATGATTCTGGAGCTATGAGTCTAGCATCTACATTCTGGTTTTAAGAACCCAAAGTTTTCAATGAATTTGAATTTCAACTAGTGACTGATAGAGGTTGGGAAAGGGTGGGGAATAAAGGAAGGATGGATTTGATCATCCCATACATGTATAAATAGCACACTGAACCACATTAATATATGCAATTAGTACCAATTAATTTTTTTAAGTTAAAAAATATGAAGTTTTCCATTCACCCCTTCTTTCTTCAAACATTAAATGAGCTTCATGAAGATATTTACTTGTAGCCCTAAGACACATTTTAATGCCCAAAGTTAACTTTTTTTTGCCACCCTTTGCCATCTTTGTCATTATTTTCCTTAGGAAATTCTTGCTCACTTTAGTGAATGTTTTTAGCTTTTTGTTTGTTTGCTAATGTGGAGGGTGGGGAGGGAAAAAATCCTCTCTAGCATTAGAACTCCTCATTACAGTTTTGAGAGTCTGAACCACAATTAGTGGTGCTAAAACTTTGCCGAAAGTGCTTTATTTCTTCCAATTACTCCAAAAAACTTGTGCACATAAGTTCCATGTCTTTTATTCAGTGTGTTGCCATTTTCATCCTCTGAATTGAAAGGACATTTTCAGTGCCCATGATGAGGCAGGTGAGAAATGTCAGTGCTCTCTGAGAAGACCCAACCACAGATCCTGCAAGACAATGTATTTCATAAAGCAAATTGACTACTTGTGGCTTTAAATTACAAATATTTTCTTTCAAATCTCCTAAAGGTAATTCACAAATAGTCTCACTGAAAATGGCATATTAGTTAAGGTAAATGACCCTAAAAATGAAACATAATACCCTCCCCATTCCCACTCCATCTCAGTAGGGGGATTAAAACAATGGTTTCATTTCAATAAAAGGTAAACCAGGAAGATAGTTTGTCATTGTTAATATGAGATCATTATTCCTGACTTTATAGCACATATTAATCATCTTTACCCAAGGAGAAATAACTTTCTCACCAGCAGAAATACTGAGAGCATATTCATAATTTAATCTTCAAAATCAAAATTGTTTTCCGAGCAATTTAATCAGGAGATCGTATCTATTCCACCCAATTTTAACTCTTTTTTCTACCTCATAAAGTTTCTTAACATATCATCTATTATTGGAATATATTTAAGAATTTCCTAGCAGTGGAATGAACATTTCTTTGTCCTTCAGTACAATATGTAATTACATGCAGAGTGAATCTGAGCCTTCATAAACAAAAGGATATTGTTTAGGCACTGGACAAATAAAGATTATTAGTAATAATCAACTATATAAAGCAACAGCCAATAGGATACCTATTTTGGTTACTCATTCATTAAAAATTATTTGAATGCTATTATGTGATTGACACTATGTGAGTCAATTGGGATCCAAAGATTAATGGGACATGGTCTCTATTGGAAAAGTGCTTAAGAGCTACTGAAGAATAAGATTAGTAAAGAAAACTGTCTTCAGTGTGACAAGTGCACTGTAGAGGGATTCTGTGGTTCTACAAGAGCATGTTGAAGGAGCGGCTGTCTCTAGAAGTCCAGGAAATATCACAAGGAAGTTAAGTGAGCTTGATGTATGGGAGTTAGCGATACCTACGGAGGAGAAGGTGGTATGGGCTTTTGTGACTGGTGGATTACAATCTGCAAAGGTAAGGAATATATGAGAGCAACACATATGAAGGTAGGTCAGGATACAGGACTAGAAAAAGAGAAGGTAGAAGTAAAAAGATGTGCCTGGAAAAGCGTTGAAAAATAGATGAAGGAACATTCAACTCCAGCCTAGTCTTTCTAACTCTACACACCATCCCAACCTGTGCAGGGCAGGGATACAAAAACCAAATCATTTGTACATTCTAGAGGCTGGAGGCTGTTTAAGAGATCACTAAAGGTTATATGAGGCAAGGAAGGATCATTTTCCTTAGGAAATTCCTCTCTCTCTCTCTCTCTCTCTCTCTCTCTCTCTCTCTCTCTCTTTCTCTCTCTCTCTCTCTCACACACACACACACACTAATCCTCTCCTTTATCATTTCTCCAATAGCATATAACAGGCTCAAGTACTTTTCATCTTTAGAAAAATCTTCCTCTTAAGCCTCATGTTCCCCCATCCCATCCCACTCCACCTAATTTTTCTGTTCCTCTTCCTATGTAATTTCTTGAAAAGATATTTTAGACAAAGCAGTCTCCACTTCCTCACCTCTGGTTCTCACCTCAACCACTCTAATCTGGCTTCCCTCCATCCTCCCATTGAACATCTCTTGTCAAGATTACCAGGGACTTTCATAGTTACTCTACCACTCAGAAAAATTCAAAATGGTGGCCTCCTTCCTTGTTGAATAACTCTTTACCCTTGGCTCTTTCTCCATTTTCTATCTTCTTTCCCTATATAATCTCAACAATTATTTTTGGAGTTGAAGAATAGTATTAGACTGTTGACTGTGAAACTTTTATTTCTAACCCACACTTGAAATTTGTAGGAAAATATCTAAATTCCTACTTGAAATCTTAATTTGAATATCTCACAGAAAATTCAGATTAATATTCCTAAAACAGAATTTATCACCTCTCTATTCCTGCCCATCTATCTCGACTCTTACCCATCTAATTTGCTTTTCACCCAGAAAAAGCATGTAAGATGGAACTGAAGAAGACAGAAGTTTATTTCACACTGATGGCACTGTCCAAATGTACAATGGAGCCTGTAAACTATCTTCACACAGTAATTTAGTGCTTGGGTAACTTTCATCTCATGACTTCACCATTCCCTGGGACTTCAGTGTGTTATGAATCCAATCACTGGTCCAAAGAAGAAATGGCAAAGAGTGTACAACCATTTCTTAAAGCTCCAACTCAGAAGTGAAGCACATCACTTCTACACACTCTGTTGCTGAAGATGAGTCATATAAGTCTGTTTTGATGCAAGGGGAGCCAGGGAATGTGGTCTCTGGCTAGACAGTTTCCCACTGTGCGGAGGGGAACACACATCTGGGGTGGAAAGCTGGTTGTCTCTGTCACAGCCAGCTGAGCCAAAGAAACCAATTTTGTAGCTGACCTGAGAAAAAATAAAGATCTAAGGAGAAATTACACATTTAAAAAAAAAAGAAAAATACTTTTTCATAGGAAGAAAGAAAGGAAAGAGAGGAATATGACAGAAAAAAGAATAGAGAGGGTAAATAATGGGTTGAAGTACTGCCTTATATTTACAAAGGAATTTCTTATCTTAAACCTTCACTAGACAGTTCAGCTGAGGTCCCTGGATACTCAAATTCCTGTGGGCTATATCTCTCAAGAAAAATCAAGAAAGCCATCATTCCATGAGACCACCATACAAGATAAACTGAAAAATGGATTTCTACTAACTCCCTCCAATATTTGAAACAAATGTGCCCACAAATATGTTCTGACAAGTTGCGAGAAAAAGATAATGAAGTAGATCCAGAAAAAGATACTGTTGGCTAATTGTTACCTGCCACTCTCCTAAGTTCCCTTGGATATCTGTTACAAATGAAGTTTTTAGCAAATGCAGCTTTTAAGGTAGCCTGACATCTTACCTTGGTGCTTGACAACATTGTATAATAAGCTACCGGAAAGGATGGCAGGCGATGAAGAATTGGGTGCTCTAAACCACCCTTCCTCCTCTTTTACTTCACATTCTTATTATGCAGAAGTGGGTCCTGAACATGAAGAAAATATTATTCAATTCAAGTGTAGTGACAGATCAACTAGAAAAGTCTATCCCTGGCTTAAAGAAGACACAAAATAACAAGGTCATGAAAAAGCAAGCATCACAGAGGGCATTGGGAGCCATTGGAAGCCACAAGCCCTTCTGCCTCTGATAAGTCTGGCTTCCAACAGAACCATGGAACTGGGACACTGGCCACACCAGACTAGAGAATATGGGCTGGAGGAGACAAGTACGTACGTGTCAGGTGGGACAAGACAGTAGAAGCCACAGCCCTGAACTCTAAGGGTGTCAATCTCCTCAGGTTAGAGAGTTGAAGGATAATTCAGTGCTAATGAGATGCTCCTTGACTTTTAAGAATTAAAAATAAACAGCTACTAGAAGTTTTCCACAAGTCAGGGTGGCTGGGATACAAGTTCTAAACCATTTAGCTTCCAAAAAGACTTCCAAGTAGGTTACCATGGAGACAACCTGGAAATCAAAAGCACAGTTTAAATTATTAAAACCTACTAATCCAAGAAGGAGAAAGACTCATCATTTGAATAGTTTACCACTGAGACTGGCAATACCAATCTTGGGACAAGATATTTATCTCAGGATAAGATAAATTCACATCTTCTTCTACATAATTTGTGAGCTGTGGTGCTATGTTGATATCACTATTTGAGTTCCAGAACTTTCAGTGTACAGTTGCTTCTGTAGCTTCACCCTGTCAATATATCAATGTGTGATTTATAATCTATATTAGACTAGCACATATAACAAATACATTAACTACCTCCCTAAAATAATCTGTTTTACTCTGACTCACTGTCAGGAGGTGGCATGAAAATAATTTGCTGGCAGGAAAATCTGCCATTTAGGAATCCAACATGGCCGCCGGCGAGGAAGCAGCGATTCCAATGTCTCCACATTAACGGGATCAGAAAGACCCTTTGGAACAGCGGCAGTCTACCTACTGAGGAACTTCTAGCAAAATTCCGTGAAGAGGGGACCTGCCGGGAATTGGTAGGTTTATTAGAAGTGTCGGTTTGTGGCCGCTGGGACTCGGGGCCCGGGAACTGCGGTACTTGCCGGGGAGGGGCTGTCACCTCCCCGGCCCCGTGCGCTGCTGGAGCCGCGAGCCGGAGAGACACAGAGCGGGCTGCGGCACGGCCAGAAGCCGGGAACGCCGGGGGCGGAGAGAGCGGCCGGGGCGGCGCTGGCTGTGGAGGCCACGGCGGAGCGAGGCGCGGGAGCCCGAGGCTGAGACACACCGGAGGGAGTGGAGCGAGCGCCCCGCCATCATCCCGAAATAGCGAGAAGAGGAAGATGGCTGCGGGAAGTGAGTAAGCCGCTCCATGCTCCGCACCCCGCGCCGCCGCGTCTGAAAAGATGAGACAAACAGCTGTGACTCAGCATTAATCCATCCAGCTGAAACAGCTGATCAGCCCTTCTCATCATACGGAGGTAAATGCCTACCAAGCCTTCATAAGTAGTGGCCACAGGTTCCAAACGGGGCTTGAGAGAGACAGTAAGGACCCACCCGTTGCATTGGTCGCCCGGCAAAGGGAAACGAACTGTCGCCATTTGCAAGAGACACCACTATGGCAGAGAACTGACGTCACCAGACTGCGGCGGAGGAGATACCTTCATTGAAACCTGCTGCTACAGGTGTGTAACCCCCTAGCTTTCCCTCTCCTCACATCGGGGAAACCTTAAGGGCCCCTCCCAGTTCTCCCGTGAGTGCTACAGCCAGCCCGAGGGAATCAGACGTGGTGTGGGACCTGCGGCGCGGGACTACCGCTCCCACCAGGGCTGACTGCTGAGGTCTCTTGCAACAGCTACGGGGGAGTGGCTACCGGAGTGCAAGTAAAATTCGCTGAGGATTCTCAGCCCCAAGCTCTACAAACTTAGGGTCTGAGGGAATGGCAAACTGGAAGAGTGAGCCCAGTCGTTCATGAAAACAGGGCTCCCGGGAGCAGCAGACCTGGCGAGTAGCCAGTATTGTGGTGAGCGGCACCCGTGAGAGGGGCCTGGCTAGAGGAAAAGTGGGAAGTGACTAGACACAAAAGGAGGCCCTAGGCACTCAGGATTGGAGACTCGCCCAGTCTGGGAGGAGCTGCTGCACAGATATTGGTTCCCGCGTACTAACAGGAGAAACTTGACCTGGTGGGCACAGCACCACCTACTGGAAGAGAAGTAAATCAAACTCTAAGATGGCATTTATTAGTTTTTTTTTTTTTTTGATTTGGGTTTTTCTTTCATCTTCATTTTTCTATCTCGTTGTCTTTTTTCTTTCTTTTTCTTTTTTCTCTTCTAATTTTAATTTTGATTTTTTAAATTATTATTATTTTTTTTTAATTTTTTTTCTTTTTTTAGTTCCTATTTCTTTCTTCTTTTCTCTTTTCATTTTTCTTATCCCCCCTTCCTTGAATTCTACCTGCCTACTCTCATTCTCTTTAGTGACTTCTTCCCTTCCCTTCTAATACCTTTCCTCCCAAGCATCAAATAAATTTATAGGAGTAAACAGTAACTCAGCAGTCAAACCGAACAAGAAGCAACATGAGCAGCTTCAAGAAGCAAGGAAGAAAAGGAGTACAAACAATGAAGGACAGCCTAAATATTCAGGAGGACCTAGAGTCATCAGAAAAATGGTCACATAAAGACCTCAAGGAACACCTTAGAGAGATGGAATGGAACCTTAAAGATGATAAAAGACAGCAAATTCAAGCAGCGAAAGAACACATTGAGAATGAATTACATAAACAGCTAAAAGAAGAAGTTAAGCATCTTTATCAGGAGATAGAGATTATAAAAAATAATCAAACAATAATTCTAGAAATGAAGGAAACGATAAACCAAATTAAAAACTCAATCGAGAGTATCACTAACAGAGTGGAGCAAGTAGAAGACAGAACGTCAGATAATGAAGACAAAATATACCATCTTGAAAAGAGTCTAGCCAACTCAGAAAGGCTGGTAAAAAATCACGAGAAAAACATCCAAGAGTTATGGGATAACATAAAAAAACCAAACTTACGAGTCATCGGGATAGAAGAAGGTACAGAGATTCAAATCAAGGGAATGAGAAACCTGCTGAATGAAATAATTACAGAAAACTTTCCAGAGATAAAAAAGGAAACAGATATACAAATTGAAGATGCATACAGGACACCGAGCACACAAAATCACAGTAGACCAACACCAAGACACATTATTATGAAGATATCCAATATACAGAGCAAAGAGAAAATATTAAAAGCTACAAGAGAAAGGAGAAAGATTACATTCAGAGGTAAACCAATAAGGTTAACAACGGATTTTTCATCACAGACAAAGAAAGCAAGAAGGTCATGGAACAATGTATTTCAAACACTGAAAGACAATGGATGCCAACCAAGAATTCTGTATCCAGCAAAATTAAGCTTCAGGTATGACAACGAAATAAAGATCTTTCATGATAAACAAAAGTTAAAAGAATTTGCAGCCAGAAAACCAGCATTGCAAAGCATTTTGAGCAAAACAATACACGAGGAAGAAATGAAAAACAATAACCAAAACCATCAGTGGGAAGTGCCTCAGTAAAGACAGAGGGCGAGGGGAAAGATAATCACGGAGAAACAAAATAATTTTTTTTTAAAAAAAGGATAAACAATCAAACATGGATGGAAGTTCAAACCATATATCAATAGTAACTCTGAATGTTAATGGCTTAAACTCTCCAATAAAGCGACATAGGCTGGTATCATGGATTAAAAAAACAAATCCAACAATATGCTGCCTCCAGGAGACACATCTGATTGGAAAAGACATACACAGGCTGAAGATGAAAGGATGGGAAAAAATATACCATGCACACAGTTCTCGTAAGCAAGCAGGGGTGGCCATCCTCATATCGAATAAAATCGACTTCAAGACTAAGTTAATCAAAAGGGATAAAGAAGGTCATTATATACTGTTAAAAGGAACCATTCACCAACAAGACATAACAATTATCAATATTTATGCACCAAATAATGGTGCTGCGACATTCATAAAACAAATTCTCCTCAAGTTCAAGAATCACATAGACCACAACACAATAATTATGGGTGACTTCAACACACCTCTCTCACCATTGGACAGATCCTCCAAACAAAAGTTGAATAAAGAAACTATAGAACTCAATATCACAATCAATAACCTAGACTTAACTGACATATATAGAATATATCAAACATCATCAAATGGAAATACTTTTTTCTCAGCAGCACATGGATCCTTCTCAAAAATAGACCATATATTATGCCATAGGGCAACCCTCAGTAAATATAAAGGGGTGGAGTTAATACCATGCATTTTATCTGATCATAATGGAATGAAAATGGAAATCAATGATAAAAGAAGGTAGGAAAAATCCTACATCACATGGAAAATGAACAATATATTACTGAATGATCAATGGGTTACAGAAGACATAAAGGAGGAAATCAAAAAATTCTTAGAGATAAATGAAAATACAGACACAACATATCGGAATCTATGGGACACAATGAAAGCAGTTTTAAGAGGAAAATTCATTGCCTGGTGGTCATTCCTCAAAAAAAGAAAAAACCAACAAATAAATGAGCTCACACTTCATCTCAAAGTCCTAGAAAAGGAAGAGCAAAACAACAGCAAATGTAGCAGAAGGCTAGAAATAATTAAAATCAGAGCGGAAATCAATGAAATTGAAACAAAAGAAACTATTGAAAAAATTAACAAAACTAAAAGTTGGTTCTTCGAAAAAATAAATAAGATTGACAGACCTTTAGCCATGCTAACGAAGAGAAGAAGAGAGAGAACTCAAATTACTAACATACGGGATGAAAAAGGCAATATCACAACAGATGCTACAGAAATACAGAAGACAATTAGAAATTATTTTGAAAACCTATATTCCAACAAAATAGAAGATAGTGAAGATATCGATAAATTTCTTAAGGCATATGATTTGCCCAGACTGAGTCAGGAGGATACACACAATTTGAACAGACCAATATCAATGGATGAAATTGAAGAAGCCATCAAAAGACTACCAATCAAGAAAAGCCCAGGACCGGATGGGTATACAGTGGAGTTTTACAAAACCTTTAAAGAAGAATTAATACCAATACTTTTCAAGTTATTTCAGGAGATAGAAAAAGAGGGAGCTCTTCTAAATTCATTCTATGAGGCCAACATCACCCTGATTCCGAAACCAGACAAAGACACCTCAAAGAAAGAAAAATACAGACCAATATCTCTAATGAACCTAGATGCAAAAATCCTCAATAAAATTCTGGCGAATCAAATACAAAAACACATCAAAAAAATTGTGCACCATGATCAAATAGGATTATCCCTGGGATGCAAGGCTGGTTCAATATACGGAAATCAATAAATGTCATTCACCACATCGATAGACTTAAAGATAAAAACCATATGATCATCTCAATAGATGCAGAGAAAGCATTCGACAAAGTACAGCATCCCTTTATTTTCAAAACATTAGAAAAACTAGGGATAACAGGAACTTACCTTGACATTGTAAAAGCTATCTATGCTAAGCCTCAGGCTAGCATCATTTTGAATGGACAAAAGTTGAAGGCATTCCCTCTAAAATCCAGAACAAGACAGGGATGCCCTCTATCTCCACTTCTATTCAATATAGTTCTCGAAACACTGGCCAGAGCAATTAGACAGACGAAAGAAATTAAAGGCATAAAAATTGGAAAAGAAGAACTTAAATTATCACTATTTGCAGATGACATGATTCTATACCTAGAAGACCCAAAAGGGTCTACAAAGAAACTACTAGAACTAATAAATGAATTCAGCAAAGTGGCAGGATATAAAATCAACACGCATAAATCAAAGGCATTTCTGTATATCAGCGACAAAACTTCTGAAACGGAAATGAGGACAACCACTCCATTCACAATATCCTCAAAAAGAATAAAATACTTGGGAATCAACCTAACAAACGAGGTGAAAGATTTATACAATGAAAACTACAGAACCCTAAAGAGAGAAGTAGATGAAGATCTTAGAAGATGGAAAAATATACCCTGTTCATGGACAGGCAGAACTAACATCATCAAAATGGCGATATTACCAAAAGTTCTCTATAGGTTTAATGCAATGCCAATCAAAATCCCAACGGCATTTCTTGTAGAAATTGATAAAGCAATCATGAAATTCATATGGAAAAATAAAAGACGCAGAATAGCAGAAGCAATTCTAAACAGGAAGTGTGAATCAGGTGGTATAGCGATACCAGATTTCAAACTATATTACAGAGCAATAGTGACAAAAACAGCATGGTACTGGTACCAAAACAGGTGGGTGGACCAATGGTTTAGAATAGAGGATACAGAGACTAATCCACAAAGTTACAACTATCTTATATTTGATAAAGAGGCTAAAACCATGCAATGGAGGAAGGATAGCATCTTCAACAAATGGTGTTGGGAAAACTGGAAATACATATGCATCAAAATGAAACTGAATCTCTTTCTCTCGCCATGCACAAAAGTTAACTCAAAATGGATCAAGGAGCTTGATATCAAACCAGAGACTCTGCGTCTGATAGAAGAAAAAGTTGGCTCCGATCTACAGATTGTGGGGTCGGGCTCCAAATTCCTCAATAGGACACCCATAGCACAAGAGTTAACAACAAGAATCAACAAATGGGACTTACTTAAACTAAAAAGTTTTTTCTCAGCAAGAGAAACAATAAGAGAGGTAAATAGGGAGCCTACATCATGGGAACAAATTTTTACTCCTCACACTTCAGATAGAGCCCTAATATCCAGAGTATACAAAGAACTCAAAAAATTAGACAATAAGATAACAAATAACCCAATCAACAAATGGGCCAAGGACCTGAACAGACACTTCTCAGAGGAGGATATACAATCAATCAACAAGTACATGAAAAAATGCTCACCATCTCTAGCAGTCAGAGAAATGCAAATCAAAACCACCCTAAGATACCATTTCACTCCAGTAAGATTGGCAGCCACTATGAAGTCAAACAACAACAAGTGCTGGCGAGGATGTGGGGAAAAGGGTACACTTGTACATTGCTGGTGGGACTGCAAATTGGTGCGGCCAATTTGGAAAGCAGTTTGGAGATTCCTGGGAAAGCTGGGAATGGAACCACCATTTGACCCTGCTATTGCCCTTCTCGGACTATTCCCTGAAGACCTTAAAAGAGCATGCTACAGGGATACTGCCACATCGATGTTCATAGCAGCACAATTCACAATTGCTAGACTGTGGAACCAACCCAGATGCCCCTCAATAGATGAATGGATAAAAAATGTGGCATCTATACACAATGGAGTACTATGTAGCAATAAAAAATGACAAAATCATAGAATTTGCAGGGAAATGGATGGCACTAGAGCAGATTATGCTTAGGGAAGCTAGCCAATCCCTAAAAAACAAATACCAAATGTCTTCTTTGATATAATGAGAGCAAATATGAACAGAGCAGGGAGGAAGAGTAGGAAGAAAAGAGTAACATTAATCAGTGACATGAGATGGGAGGGAAAGGGAGAGAAGAGGAAAATTGCATGGAAATAAAGGGAGACCCTCATTGCTATACAAAATTACATATAAGAGGTTGTGAGGGGACTGGGAAAATAAACAAGGAGAGAAATGAACTACAGTAGATGGGGTAGAGAGAGAAGAAGGGAGGGGAGGGGAGGGGGGATAGTAGGGGATAGGAAAGGTAGCAGAATACAACAATTACTAATAGGGCATTATGTAAAATTGTGGATGTGTAACAGACGTGATTCTGCAATCTGCATTTGGGGTAAAATTGGGGGTTCATAACCCACTTCAATCTAATGTATGAAATATGATATGTCAAGAGCTTTGTAATGTTGTGAACAACCAATAAAAAAAAAAGAAAATCTGCCATTTAACTAATATGTAGTACAGTTGGTGTCTCATTGATTATAGATGGTCATGACCATAGGACAGAAAGTTTTTGCAAGGCAGGCCTCCCAATTCAAAACCTATTCCCAGGAATTTAGAGAGCATCCACATGGGTCCTGAATAGACACTACCACGAGAATGAGTTTAAAGGGAGTCTACACAGCCAAAACAACTTTGTTTAAGCAAAATAGTAAATTTCCTAAAGAGTGTAACATGGTACCTTCCCAAGTCCCAACCAACTAAAAATCTTATCAACCCTGCATTTCCTAAATTCAGGCTAAAATCATCACCAGGAACCATTTTTTTTTGTTTGTTTTAGACAAAAAATAGAGCTAATGTCTCTGGAAGAATAGGAAAATGGAACCCAAACCCCTAAGAGTCACTTTGGTTGCTGACAGAAAAGACACAGGATTACCAAACTGGTATCTCAGGCCAAAGCAAATCCTCATATGACTCAGCTAGCAATAATGGGAATGAAGAGGGTCTTCAGAGAGGAAAATCCGGACAAGTAGCATGAAGATTAAGGAAGCCTTATTTCCCAGGCCCCCTCTCTTAGAAAGATGAGAGAGTTTACACACCATGCAAATTCATTAGGTTTACTGAGCACAAGGAAAGCCATTCCTCTAGCACCCAGATCCTCTTTTTGACTGCCCCTTCCTCCTCTTCCTCTTCCTTGCCCAGATCCTCAATCTACTTCTAATTCCTGTCCACAATTCCAATATATAAGAACTTAAGAAAAAATCGTGAGTAGTAGAAATTTCCTGTACCCATTCTTTCTTTTTCCCTTCCATAGGAGAACTCCAAATTTGTTTTTCGAAGCAATAGACCCAATTAAAAAAATTCATCTCTCCAGCCTCTCCTACAGTGTGAAATGGCCAGAACTGAGTCAGATGTGATGTCAGCTCCCAATCAGAGAAGTCAGAGAAGGAAGCTCTTGTTTTCCTCATTTAAAAAAGATAAGAATTCATAGGTACACCTTCCATTCCTGCCCTTCCTCCTCCTCCTCCTCACTCCAAAGCAGGCCTTCTTTTTGCTGTTGTGAACAAAAGACCTGACAAGAACAGTTAGAAGAGGAGAAGTTTATTTGGGGGCTCACAGTTTCAGAGGTCTCAGTCCATAGTCAGCAGGCTTCATTTCTTGGGGCTCAAGATGAGGCAGAACATCCTGGCAGAAGAGTGTAGTGGAGGGAAGCAGCTCACATGATGACCAGGAAGCAGAGAGAGAGAGAGGTTCTACTCACTAGATTCAAAATACATACCCCAAAGGCACAACCCCAATGACCCACTTCTTCCAGCCACATCCTACTGGCCTATAGTTACTACTCGGTGAATCTCTTTCAGGAGATTAATTCACTGATTAGATCAAGGCTCTCAAAACCCAATCATTTCACCTCTAAACCTTCTTGCACTGTCTTACGCACGAGCTTTTGGGGGACATATATCTAAACAAGGTCCAAAGCTGTATAAGGGCAAAGGGTTAGCAGCACCTTGCTATTTTCTTAAGTTCAAGAGTAGGAAAACCATACCATAGAAATGGTAGTGGAAGGCTAGAAGGAGCCCTGACCCTGAAGTTTACTTTGAGGACCCAGCCTGGACTTCCATCCTTAGACTAATTGTTATTTGAGAATATTAAAGTTCTCTTTGGTAAAGACATTAGTTTGTTTTATGATACTAAAGATGATCTAGTCTAATATACTGTGGCTATTTCTTAGTAGTGTGAGAGTTTCAAGGCCAGGAGACAAATAATGGAATATGAAGGGATGAGGTGAAACTAAAAGCTCAACAGAATCAGGGGCCAAGAAACAGTCAGGGTTTCACCAGAGAAACAGAACCACAGGAGACATGTAAGAAGAAATTTATTGCAAGAAATAAGCTTAGAGATGATGAGAGCCGACTAGGTACATACAAAAATGTGCATGGGAAAGACATCAGGAAGGGCAGGCTGAACACTCTTAAGCAGGGGCCGATTGTGCATTCACAGGTAAAGCATGCATGGATACCATAACACCCAGAAAAGCCACTTTTCTGAGCAGTGCCCAGAAAAGAAAAATCTCTGCAACAGGTCTATGTTCTGCTCCTTGAACTGTATAAACCAGCAAATCCAAAAGTTCTTGAAGTGGCAGTAGTGGATAAAGATGCAGTATTGGCATCTTTGTCAGGCTCTTAAGGATGAATTGCAGAGAAGATCCATAGGATTCTGGAGCAGAGTTATGCCATCCTCTGAATATAATTACTCGTTTTGAGAAAAAGCTTTTGATTTGCTCCTGGGGCTTAGTAGAAACTAAATGCTTATCCATGGGATACCAAGGGATACCAAGTTACCATGCAAACTGAACTGTGCGTCAATAATTGGGTATTGCCAAACCTACCAAGTTACAAATTTGCTTTCACTCAGCTCTCTGTCATCAAATGGAAATGATATACATGAGATCAGGCTGAATCAGGTCTTCAAGATACAAGTAGGAACACCAGGAAATGGTCCAAATGCCCACAGCCCCTAATCCTACTATATTATCTCTCCCCTCAGCTCTCCACTGAACATCTATGGACTCTTGGGAGAGTTTCCCTGTGACCATTTCACTGAGGAACAAAATCAATCTTGGATTATAGGGAAGTTCTGCCAATATTCAGGCACCACCCACAATGGAGAGATATAATATGATAATCCCACTCCAGAAGACCCCTGAGGATGAAGAGAGACCTTTGCTGTGGGTAGAACTTCAAGCCATACATCAATTTCTCATCTCTTTCAGGAAAGAGAGATGCCAACAGGTGGGTGGTGTGTGTGTGTGTGTGTGTGTGTGTGTGTGTGTGTGTGTGTGTCTGTGTGTGTGTGTGAATTACTATATATATATATATATATATACACACCCACTAATTAAATAGTGTATATGTATATACACTAATTCAGGAGCTGTGGCCAATAGTTTGATGGGATGGTCAGGGACTTGAAAGAAATACACATAGAAAATCAGTTACTACAACATCTAAGAAAGAGGTATTAGAGAGACATTTTCAAATAGACAGACTATAGAGATGTTTGTGGCCCATGTGAAGGCTCATTAAAGAGTGGTCTTGGGGAAGAATTTTAATAATCAGGTGGGTTGGAAGGCCAGTCTGTGGAAGTTAGTCATCTGCCTTCCTCATCCACCCCTGTCAACACACAAGAGGTTCATTACACAAGTGGCTATAACAGCAGGGATGGAGGTTATACATGGGCACAGCACCACAGATTTCTGCTTACCATGAGCAGCCTGGCTACAGCCACTACTGAGTCCTGATCTGCCAAAGGTCAGCAACTATGTGAACTAGCTTGGAAGAGATTCTCCCACAGCAGAGCTTGAGATGTCTGCGACCCCAGGCGATAGCTTCTCTGCAACCTCAGGATAACCACGCAGCTAAGCCACTTCTCGGATTCTGACTCACAAATACTCTGATATAATAAATCTTTATTTGAAGGTGAAATCTTGGACTAATTTGTTATACCACAATAGAAAACATATGCCTAAGAGTGAATAAAACCTGGTTAGGAAGTCCCAGACAACCTAGAAGGGATAGTAATGGAAAGTGCCCAGAAAAATCACTCACTATTTTCCTTATTTTAGTTTTCTAGGTTGGTGCTTACTTTTTTTCTTATGTGGCAAGAAGAATCATGCTTTGTATTTAGAGTTGAGAAGCTGATTTCCAAAAATTACATGTTCATTTTTTGTCTGTTTCTCAAGTAAATTATATCTTGACATTAGCACTTTGGGGAGAGGGACAGTTCCCCCTCTATGTTCTGTTCCTTTCACCCAAGGGCAATGATGTTAATAGGAACTTACAAAAACAAGAGAGAGAGAGAGAGAGAGCCACAGGGACAGCTGACCAGAGCTACTATAGAGCTGTGGGATGACTCTGACCAGTAACAGCCATGAAAAATAGGATGATGGATATTACAGTTAAAATTTTAAAATTGTGACAAAATAGGGATAAACAGGAACATCTCCGCTTCTATTTTTTGCTCACCTGATTGATTTGCCCTTCCTGTAGAGCAGAACTTGGCCACCTCTCTGTGGCCAATGACTGACCTGAGATCAAATCAACTTGCTTAGCTCTTCCTAAAAGTAATATTTTTTATTTATGTGTAAGTTCTGCATTACCTGGTGCTCAAATAGGAAGCACCATCCTTTCCAAGAGATTTATTCCCAGGTCTAAATCTGTCATTTTAATTGCATTCTGTTGTTATTGTTGTAGTTCAGCAAAAGATTGATTGTGCATCCTTGAAACATAATTTTCCTCTCAGATTTTCTAATACTGAAAATAGGCCTTTAGAAAAATCATCACGGTGGACAGGTTTCTTTTATCAGAAAGCCATTCTCCTTCTTCTCCTATCTGGTAAGATACAGATCTTGTACCACATTAGCTCCAGAACAGGATTCCTTATCTCAAGTCTTTAAGGTTTAATTTATTTTATTTTCCATCTTAAGTCTTCAGTTATTCACTGTGAGTCACTTGCAAATAACTGTTGGTCACTTCATTCACTTCTTGATGTCAAGAGATTACTCTAATTTTTACCTCAACATTTGCCTACAGGAGCTTACCCTAATTTTCCAAGGATTCACATTTTTCACTGTGGCAGTTGTCACAACCTGCAAAGGGTGAACTGAACTACAGACTGGCATGACTTTCAGATCTAGTGGCAGCAAGTTGCTGGTGAGTTAAAATCAGCTTGCCAGGAAATGAGACAACCTTCTTTGCCCATTGCCCTAATTAGTGATTAATTTTTTAAGATAAAAAATTTCCATTAAATTTTCTATATTTAATGGAAACTATGACCTCACCTTTCTTTCTTTAAGCAAGTGATTAAAGACCAAAAGAGAGAAGGGGAAAAAAAAAAACCACGAACTGACCTTTTTCTAACCTCTCCAATTTTCTAAACTCTCCAAACTCCAAACCAAAGTGTCACCTGACCTCTTTCTATTCAAGAGTGGCTAGTAGAGGCCCTTTAGCTATGCCACCAGCTGAGTAAGCCACTGCATTAAGAGTGAGGATAGGAAACTAAGCTAATAACATTGCTTCCAAGTGTGAAGTGATGTCTGAGATGCAATCATAGGTACTCACACAATGTGATTTTTTAAAAATATGTTTTAGTTGTAGATGGACACAATACCTTTATTTAATTTATTTTTTTAATGTGGTGCTGAGGATCAAACTCAGTGACTCATATGTGCCAGGCAAGGGCTCTGCCACTGAGCCACAATCCCAGCCCACAAAATGTGATATTTTTATCCTTATATTTAACACATGCAGTGACAAATTACCTCAAACTTGGTGGCTGGAAACAACAAAAACTTATTCTTTCACAATTCTGCAAACTGGAAGTCTGAAACCATTGTCAGCAGGGCTGCACTCCTTTAAGAAGCTCTGAAGGAGAATCCTTTCTTACAAATATTGAGGTAAAAATTAGAGTGACCTCTTGACATCGAGAAGTGAATGAAGTGACCAACAGTTATTTGCAAGTGATTCACAGTGAATAACTGCAGACTTAAGGTGGAAAATAAAATAAATTTTAAAGACTTGAGATAAGGATTCCTTATCTCAAGGAGCTAAATGTGGTACAAGATCTGTATCTTACCAGATAGGAGAAGAAGGATTCTCCAGACTGCTTTTCCAGCTTTTGGTGACTCTAGGGATTCCTTGACTTGAAGCTACATACTCAAATGTCTTACTCCCCTGGTCACATCCTCCTCTCCCTGTGTCTTCTGTTTCAGAGTTTCCTCTTCCTTCTTCTTTTTATAATTTATTTTTTATTTGTTATTTTTAGATATATATAACAGTAGATTATATTTTGATATATCATACATACATGGAATATAATTTATTCTACTTATGATCCCATCCTTGTGGTTGTATATGACATGGAGTTTCACTGATCATGTATTCATATAAAAACAGAGGAAGGTTATGTCCAATTCACTCTACTGTGTTTCCTATTCCCATTCCCTCTCCCTTCCCTTCATTCCCCTTTGTCTAATCCAATGAACTTCTATTGTCCCCTCCCCATCATACCCACTTATTGTGAGTTAGCATCCACATTTCATAAAGAACATTTGGCCTTTCGTTATTTGGGATTGGCTTATTTCACTTAGCACAATATTCTCCAGTTCTATCCATTTATTGGAAAATGCCATAATTTAATTCTTCTTTATGGCTAAATAATATTACATTGTGTATACATACCATGTTTTCTTTATCCATTCATATATTGAAGGGCACATAGGTTGGTCCATAGCTTGGCTATTGTGAATTGAGCTGCCATAATCATTGATGTGGCTGCATCACTGTAGTATGCTGATTTTAACACCAATGGGTATATGACAAGGGATGGAATAATTAGGTCAAATGGTAGTTTCTTTGCAAGTTTTCTGAGGAATCTCCATACTGCTTTCCAGAGTAGTTTGCACCTGCCTTCCTCTTATAAAGACACTTATCATTAGATTGAGGATCCACTTGGAAAACCTAGGATGATTACCTTATCTCAAGATCCTTAACTTAATTACATCCACAAAGACCCCCTTTTTCAAATAAATTGCATTCATGGTTCCCATGAATTTAATAGAGACATCTTTGGTGGAGGGCATTTTTCAGTTGACCACACATGGGTATATGTGAAAGTGAAGACAAATGGCACAAAGGAAACCCATTTCTGGTGCTGATTGAAGGATGGGATAGTGGGTCAGCAAAGCACAACCACAGCAGATTTAGTGTGTGTTTAGTTCTCTGTGTCCATCATGTGTGATTCTGTGAGAACACAAAACTGAAAAAAAAAATTGATCCTGTTTTCAAAATTTTAGAATACAGAAAATTCTAGAAACTTGCTAATGTGACAGAGAACAGAAAGAGCATGTGAGCATATGAATTAGAAAGAAGTGGGTTGGAATCCTATGTACCTTGAATGCCAGTTCTATGACTGTGGAACAGCAACTTGAAGTCCTTCAGTTTTTTCACTAGTAAATAAAGACAATATGTCTTGTAGTAATAACAATAATCTGGAGAGATGCATGGAGAGGCACACTGACTATGGAGAGGCAGGGTCAGTGGTCTGGGAGAGCAAAGTGATTCAACAAACATGCAGCATGCATTTGGTAGCACTCTTGCTTTCTACTTTAGTGTATCCTCACAATCAAGCCAAGACTTACCTATGTCAATCACAATTTGTAGGTGAGGTGAGGAGGCTCTGAGGAGATGAGCAACTTGACCAAAATCTATAATTATGAACTAGTAAAACCTGAATCCAAATCTAGGTCTTTCTGACCACAAAGTCCATTGAAATTAGAAAAGTAAGTGACAAAGTTGATAGATTCAGGCTCAATATCTGAAATATTCAGGTATTTATTCAAGTGCTGCCTTGACACATTGATTGTGTTTGAAGCCCAGTGAGAGGTGCAAAGACATGTAACAGGGGAGGGCAGCATGGATCTTGTCTTCAAGAAGCATCATCCCACTCTGGCTACTGAAAATTGGCTAACATCAGTTATCTGGAAGAATGGCCATGGGTAATAGAGTCCAGCCTAGCACCAACTTAGGAAATGTTTAGTTATCTCCTTCCTCAAATCTGAGTATCTAGGAGCAGATCATCCCAAGTACAATAAAAGTCTAAGGTGACAGCTTATCTACATTATTTCCATCCCACAGGGGGCAGGGCTTCCTGCCCTCACCGCCTCTCTACTAGCCTCTCACTAACCTCTCTACTAACTTCATCTTCCCCCAACCACCTACCACCAGTTCAGAGAGAGGAGACAAGTAGTGGGCCTCAGTTGCAACCAGTGTGCTAGGCAATCAAACATAATTTTCCTAGTCCTTGCCAATCCCTTTGGGAATTGTAAATAGGTACCAATCTTTCTCACTAGGAGGCTAGACTGAGATCTTGTTCAAGATGGGTAATTTGGCCCTTTCAGATTTCAAGTTGGTTCCTTGGATAGTGACATCAGCCTGGATTTTAGAGGTTTTCCAACATTTGTTCAGGCTTTGCTGTAAGGGGTATTGTTTCCTATACCCATTGAACCAGTCTTCTCCCAGCACACTGACTAATGGGACCAGACAGAGGTTTATATAACAAGTGCACCTGAAGAAGGAGATGAACAACAAATAAATGAAAAAAATGAGGTATGTGAACAATGCATTAAATGAACAAGAGGTAAGTAACAAATGATAGGAACAGGGGAAAATATGAAATGAATGAGCAGGGTTGTGTATAACCAGTGAACCAAATGAACAATGAGATATGCAAAAAAATTAAGTGAACAGAGAGATGCATAACAAGATGAAGTATATATGGCAGGAAAGTATTTGGAAGTCTCAGTGAGGGTAGAGAGATGGAGATAGGCTCAGGAAGGTATATGGCGCTGATACAACAACAAGTAGCTGAATTTAGAGGGATTGTTTCTTTAAATGTTTGCTCCCACATTAGTGAGTCAAAATCCATCATGTATTTGAAGAAATTATTTTGTCAAATGATTTTTCTCAGGTCAGCTTAAATAAAGGTAGGGTCAGCACTCAAAAGAACATGGTATTGCTGTGATTAAAAGATAAGCTTTTTTTCTAAGGAGAGACAGATATGTTAAAGGATTCTGTGGATATGCTGCTTGACCATATTGATTTTACACGGGGCGGGGGTATTCTTACAACAGTAGAGAAAGTGACCCCAAGATTCTCAGAATCTATCATGGCAAATTTCAATAGTATGCTATTCCAGGAAATGCTCTCATCTAATAAAGTTTTTTTTTTCTTTCTTTTCAAATGCAGACTCAATTGTCTAACATTTATACCTACCCAATGCACTGTGCCTCCCGTGAGTCTGTGTCAGTGGCAATTTTCTTGAGTTGTATAAGCTTTATTATTAACGGAGTCAAATCCAAAGAGGAAGCAAAACAGGTGCAGGGTACATCTTCCCTGTCACATTTCACAGACCGTCAGCATAAATCACCCAGATGCCTACACATAATTATAAACCAGTATTTATAGCTAACTTCAGGGCATTCAAAGACTGATGATCCAGTTATGCATTAGACTATCCTGTCCCATTACTTTACCTATTTCTTTTCAACTCAGTGCTTTAATCATCCCCAAGTTTTAAATTGGCAAGAATTAAAAAATAAAACTCAAACTCGTCTATTAAGAATTTAGAGTCAGACGGGTGCAGTGGCGCATGCCTATAATCCCAGTGGCTGGTGAGACTGAGGCATGAGGATCATGAGTTCAAAGCCAGTCTCAGCAAAAGGTGCTAAGCAACTCAGTGAGACCCTGTCTCTAAATAAAATACAAAATAGAGCTGGGGATGGGGCTCAGTGGCCAAGTGCCCCTGAGTTCAATCATCAGTACCAAAAAATGAATAAAATAAAATAAAAGAACTTAGAGTCTGCCCAGTATGGTGGTACACACCTGTGATCCCAGGTAGGCTGTGGCAGGAGGATCACAAGTTCAAGGCCAGTCTGAGTAACTTAGAGAAATCCTATTTCCTAATAAAAAGGATGACAAGAACACCCCTGGGATCAATTCCTCGTACCCTCCAAAAAATAATAAAATGAAATACAAAAGGAACTGAGATCTCAGAGAAGATGGCTTGTGAGTATTAAAACAATTAACTGAAGTTTTTGAATTTTGTGTGAATTTCTACTATCTATGCTTTCCCCAGGCCAGGTTATATTGAAAAAAAAACTGCATTTATTTGCATAGTCATAACTTCCAGACACTTCTCATAGTGAGTGCTTGAACATAGACTCTTCTCCACTTTTAAGGTGCAGTCATGGTGAAATTGCATGATATAGGTTTAGGAAAAGTCATAATTTATTCTAGTCCCACACCAAAGATAAGAGGGGTAGGAGTGAAGTCACACCTTCCCACGATCTACAGACAATATGAAAACCATAGCCAAGATCTATATCCTGCCTCAAACTACTAAAGAACCCCAAAAGCTTTGTGAAAGGACTGTCCCAGGAACACATCTGGAAAATTTCACTCAAGGTGGCTCAGCCTCACCCTACTGCCCTGGGAAGCATGGCTCACTTGTTCAATACAAGCTTAAAAGATTTCATCTTTCCTACTTCCTTCTTAGGTATTTTTCAGGCATGGGGATCTGAGGCTGAGCTATGAAATATAATTTGATCTCGATATTTTCCTGGAATTTCACACTGTCATCAGGCACTGCTTCACTCTTGTGAGCGCAGCCCCTCTGAGTCCGCAGAATGGTGATTTGGACCTGACTCACTTGATCTGCAGGGAGGACAGAAATAATGATCATCAAAACAATCTTTTACTTAGCATTTACCAAGAATTTGCCATTTACAAGGCACTATGCCAAGCTCGACGTGGTTTCATATGAGCTGATCACAATAAAATGCAACTAGGAAGCAGCTTCTTTTTTCCCCCCTGCTGGCCCACTAGGTCAAAGCTTCCTGTTCACCTCCATCCCCAATGCCAGACACATCTCCGTAGCTCCCACCACCTCCATTCACTTTAAGACTCACTCTCAAGTATTATAGTCAAGTAGACTCATATGGAAACATCAGGATCACTCTTTGGCCAGCCTCCTTCAATCTCCCCCACTTCCTGTCCTCAGAAATCCAACCTCCAGTTTCTAATTGCTGGCACCTCCCTTCTTTGCAAGGTGTCTTTGAAGCAGATCTCCTGTGACCTTCTGCTGGGTGGGCGTGGTCCTCAGGAACTCACACATCACTACAGATTGGCCTGGCTGCATCCCTCCCTCCCTCTGCGTCTAAGCCTGACACTCTCCCACTTTAAGAATTCTCCATGCAAGACACAAAGGTCAGTCTTAATGTTCACTTCTGGGGACACCCAGCACCACTCTCTCCCTGCTCTGTCCCAATGACAGGGACTAGGTAACCAGTTACCCCCTTCAATAGCACTTCCATCTCTAGGGGGGACCCCTTGAGAGGCTTCACTTGCTGGGGATGAGAAAGACCTGTTGGGAGAACCATGGAAAAAAGAACTTTCTGTTCACATGGGTTCCTTCCAATATCACTATTTCATGTTTCTTTTCTTTTTTATAAATTGACATTGGGTGGTGAAGGATCTCTATTTGCTAGATCAGATTTGTCCTCTGACTTGCCAAGACTGGCTTGGATGGACTGACTACTTGTTTTTGGAATGTGAGGCTACATATCCCCTATTTATTCTAAGGCTGGGCACTTTGACCCCGTTTTGAGACTGATGCTCCATTGATCTTCTATGATATATGATATATCCGTCTCACAGGAGAAGACCAGGTGTTCCTTTTCCTTTCTTGCTTAGATTCTCAAATTCTAACAAAAAGAGACCGCACACAAGGCTTTTATTTTTTTTTTATTTTTTTTTATTTTAATTTTATTGTTGGTTGTTCAAAACATTACATAGTTCTTAATATACCATATTTCACACAAGGCTTTTTACAGCCCTAAGTGGCTGCTGAGGACCAGTCCTTAGCATCAGGGACTGTTTTCCGCCCTGCCCAAGTTACATGAGCAACTTGTAGCACTAATGGCTACAGGAGGACATCCTGAACTGACAGTGTGAGCTCAACAGGACGAGGTGTGAGCTTTCCACCTCCCCCAGACTGTCATAAGAGGCTGAGCCTGCACAAGTCTCTTCACTAAAGATTTAGGGCAAATTTTGAATGGGAATAACAAGAAGAGAGAGAGGGGTTAGGTTTTCATGAACTGTTTCCAGAGATCAGCGGGAAACTCTCCAAAGAAATCAACCTCTTTCATAAGAGGATGGTCCACAGATACTCCCCAGATTCTGACCTGGTTGCCCTGCCCTGAGCCTTCTGCTGATCTCCCCCCCCCCGCCCCCACCCCCCAGCAGTCACCTTTTTTTTTTTGCAAGCAAATACCATCTGCCTCTGAGTAAAACCACCCTTCTCCATAGGGAGGAGTTTTCTTGCCTGGCTTTTTGTTATTTTTTTTAGTATGTTTTATTATAAAATATCTCAAACAATGAGAGAATTATGAAGAATCATATACTAAATACCAATACACTCCCCCTAAACACTCTACTACATGCTTGATATTTTTATTCTGAAGATGTAACAATGTAATTTGTAAAATATCATCAAATCCCCACAATCTCACCGCTTCAACCCTGTGCCCTTTAAAATCCCAACTCATCTCTGCACCCCCCAGCTAGAAGAAACTGCCCCATAGGACACTATGTTGTGCCTCACACCCTTTTCTTTATATCTGAATTATCTGGACACAGACACATCAACGTTTATATCAGCTCAATTCACAATAATCAAGCTATGGAACCAACCTCTGTGCCCTTCAACAGATGAATGGATAAAGAAAAGGTGGTATATATACAGGATGGAATATTACTCCGCCATAAAGAAGAATGAAATTGTGGCAGTTGCTGGTAAATGGATGGAACTGAACACTATCATGCTTATTGAAATAAGCCAATCCCAAATAACCAAAGGCTGAATGTTCTGTCTGTCATGCAAATGTTCCAGGCAGAGGGAACCACAGATATCAAGGCACAGAGTTGGAGTGAGTCATGAAATGGAAGGAAACCCCCAAGCATCTGGAACCTAACAGGAGGGAAAGGTAAGGGAAAGAGGCAGGGCCAGAGCCTGGGGACTTGAAGGTGACAGCTGCAGGCCACACTCTAAGGCCTGACACTTGCATCTGTGTGGGTGGGGTCCAGAGTGGGGGTAGGTAAGCAGTGCGGTCTACACCTGGCTCAGAGTGGACATCTGTCCTTCCTGTCTCCTAACAGCAACATACCCTCTCTGACCCTTGGACCCAGGAAGCACTGACACACAAGACAAAGTTCAGCTTTGTTTCCTGCTTGCCTGGAATCATATGGGATTGAGAACTAGGATTTCATTCATCTTAATCATTTTCACAAGAGGCTCATTAAATGTCCCATCCTGGAAAGGCTCTATGAAATCCGTTCCATAAGTCATAGCTAAAGTAGGACAAATAAAGATCACAGATTCCATCATATCCATCTGGTCAAGTATTCTGATGAAATAAATTGCTTTAAAAAAAAAAGTCTTTTGTTTCCAGTGCTTTTTGGCATAAGAGATTATGAACACTTATCCTCAGGTGACCACAGTGTATTTATCTGTTAAAGAAAAAAATAAATATGTCCTGACTGGAACACAGATTCTCTAAGAAGCACAAACAAACCAAAAGCTATTATAAATACTTACTGTGTATGAACTGTGTCCTGAGCCTATATTCTTACAGTCCTATGAAGCAGGCAGGTATTTTTTTTAAAGAGAGAGAGAGAGAAGAGAGAGAGAGACAGAGAGACAGAGAGACAGAGAGACAGAGAGAGAGAGAATTTTTTAATATTTGTTTTTCAGTTTTCGGTGGACACAACATCTTTATTTTAATGTGGTGCTGAGGATTGAACCCAGCACCCCGCGCATGCCAGGCGAGCACGTTACTACCACTTGAGCCACATCCCTAGCCCCAGGTATTTTTATTATTATATTTTTACCAGGGAAATGAGGCACAAAGAGTTGAAGTAAACTGCAGAACCAGATTTGAACTTGGGCAGCTACCATCAGAGATGGGGGTGCTTCCACCACTGTTGTGTGGTCTCAATCAAATTGTGGGAAACAATCAAAACAGAAGACCCAGGTTGAGAAGCTGCAGGCTGCAAAGCATTCAAGGAAGAGCAATGACAATGGCCACCTCAGGAAAGGTACCCTGCTGTGTCTCATGAGTTGGCTGCCAGACAGGCACTAGCAGTAAGGTGGGGAGGTTAGCCAGAGGTCAGGCTCACACCTGTGACACTAGGAAGGGTCTGAATGTGTATGTGTGGGCCACCCCAGAGGCCCTCCCTGGTGAGAAAGAAAGGGAACCTGTGACATAGGAAGATTTGGGAATAAAATAGGGGCAATTAAGAATATGCATATCACATATTTCAAACTGGTTATATTTTACTCCTAAATGAAAAAAGTGGCATCCCCTCATGCAAGCCAAAACCCTTCCAGAGTCACATCCATCATAAGGAGATGTTGCCTGAAAATACAGAAATTAGCGTCTGGTCATGGTCCAGCTTGCTCAACCTATTAAACAAATGACTTCAGGAGAAGTCTGTGTCCTCTGGTAGAGATGTTTGTGTTCCTGCCTCTCCCTTTCAGGTTTCGTGTTCCGGGAATGAGGGAAGAGTGTGTGTGTGTGTGTGTGTGCGCGCGCAGAAGGGTTCCTGCCCTTGTAAATAATCAGAAATCCTTGCTGGATATCTAGTCCTGATCTATGAGTTGAAGCACCATTTGTTGAACCTCAGCTAAATCCTTTAGGGATTATGGTGAAGTCTCAGAATGCTGCCAAGTGAGTAACATTAACAACATTTTACAGAAAATAAACTGTCCTTTCACTCCAGGTGCCGAGCCTGGCACTTTGCATGATTATCTCGCATTTCATGCAATGACACCAAAACCCTGAGGTACAATTATTTCTGTGAGTCAGGCAAGCATGCAGAGGCCCAAAGAAGGAAGGTAACTATAGTGATGTGCAGGGCTTTGGAGGCAGGTGGCTTAATTCCACTAGCTAAACGGACATCCCAGTTACTGACACCTCTCTAAGCCTTACTTTTCTCCCCTGTGAAACGGGCTTAAACAGTTCTGTACAGCAGAGCATCTCTAACTTCAGTGTTTCTACACATCACCTGGAGTCTTGTTCAAATACAGGCTCTGACTCAGGAAGTCTGGAAGGAATTGAGATTCTGCATTTCTAACAAGCCCCCTGGTAATGCTCCTGCTGAACTGCAGACCACATTTTAAGGAACAAAGATTCTCTGGGTTTTAAGAGTTAAGTGACATAATGCACATAAAGTTCTCAGCACAGTGCCTGGCACAGTGTAGTAAACATTCGGTAACTACTAATGGATCTTGCTGTTGTTACAGACTCCTTCATAACATCCTGGCTATTTCTCAAAAGAGCCTGGTAATGAGCAAAGCAGTGTGGCATAAGGGGAAGAGCAGAAGATCTGAATTTGAGTCCTTCTCTTACCTTTGGGCTCATCTTGAAACCTCTGTAAGATCTCTTGAAACAAGAACAAGTGTCTTACTTACAGGATGGCAATGTTGTGGGAATTCAAAGTAACAATACCTGGGAAGGTTCTTTAAAATAAGCATGAGAGTGCTGTGTGCACAGGAAGTAAAGGTACTTCTGCTTAGGTGCAAATATTTCCCAGTCACTCTCCCTCACCAGCCTCCTCCCACCAAGGTGGGGACTGCTGGTGGGGTGGCCACCTATGTTAGAAGGCACAAAGAGAAGTAAGATATAGCCTTTGATATCTGGTGAGAGACATAGGTTCAAGCCATGTTAAATGCTTCTACACAGGTCAGAGGAGAAAAGGAATTGTAGGAGAGGATGTTGCAAAGAAACCCAGGCCAGCTGACCCTAAGCCCATACTCCCCACCCTACACCACACTACCTCCTGAATCCTGGGGTGATCAGGCTTGCAGAAGATAACAAGTGCTGAAGGCTATGAGCAGATAGCCCAGGCCTCAGTTCTCACGCTCAAAGGAATAAGAACCCAAGAGTCAAGTTCCAGTTGGGGCCAGGAAAAGCAATACAACAGGATTTGAACTTGATTCCCATTTAGGTCCTGGGTTAGTCCCCTCCCAGCTCCTACCCTCCTCAGCACAGGAGCCCACATGCAATCCAAAGCCAACTCCCTAGGCAGCAATGACATGGGACTTGACAACTTCAGGGTTGCTCTGTGGTCTCCATGACACCCTCAGAAATCAGCAATACAATCAGGTGGCTGAATTTTTTTTAAGTGTATGGGATGGTTCCCAGTGTTGTCATAAGAAGGTCTTTCTAGCCCACATGGCAGGTAGCTTAGCAGAAAAGGAACGCTGTATTTACAAATAAATAATCACGTTTTCTTAAGCAAAAGTTTCCACTTAAAAATGAATGGACATCTGGGCTGGGGATGTGGCTCAAGAGGTAGTGCGCTCGTCTAGTATACGCAGGGCATGGGGTTCGATCCTCAGCACCACATAAAAATAAAATAAAGATGTTGTGTCCAACGAAAACTAAAAAATAAATATTAAAAAATTCTCTCTCTCTCTCTCTCTCTCTTAAAAAATGAATGGACATCTGATGATATTTTATGATATTTGGTAGAACAACAAAATGTCAACCAGCTTGAGTATAGAAGTCAACATTAAAATTAAAAACGTGAAATGGAATTAAAATCTCAGGCTTTATTGCTAATTAATTACAACAAAACCTAATGGCTAATAAAAGCTGCCTGGCCTGGTTATGTGCAAGGGTTTGGAGGCCAGCGGCCTTCATGAATCAGACTATGTGAATTCAAATCCTAACCCAGTTGCTTCATAGCTGTGAGATCTTGGTTATGTTAATAACTTTTGTAGGTCTTAGCTCATCTGCAAAGTATGAGGCTGTTAATGGAATCTACCTCGTAGAGTATTAGGATTAATGAGTTCATCTGTGTAAAGTACTTAGAATGGTAACTAGAAACAGTAAACATTAAAAATAGATTTCTATTATAAAACCTTGATCAATCAGATGGCGTCTCTGGGGGGCATTCCCTCAACAGTGACAGAATAAGTATATGCTAAGGATGAAAAGAAACAATGTAAGCAGGGGTATTCTGAAAAGTTAAAAGGGCTAAGTCAGTTGTGAAATGACGTGATATTTTTATTACAAAGGTGATTTTTATTTTGTCACACTTCAGCTTCGTAAGCTGAAGGAGAAGAGCCTGGGTCTACATTGCCTCTGAAAGGAATATTCTCCAATACCTCTAAAGGTGTGACATCTCCTCCAGGATCTTGACCTGCCAATGACACACCCAGAGGACACTGGGAGGAGGAGTTAACACAAATCTGAAAGGAATATGAACTCATAGTGTACCCACTGCCTGGAGCAGGAACAAGTCTGTGACAAAGTACGCCCCTCCCAGAGGTGTACTCTCAATAAATTCTCTTCATCCTCTACATAATTCCAGATCCTTAAAAGGTACCAAATATTGGTGCTACAGGTCTGCTGAGCTGAGGCTCTAAGTCCACATGAGCCCCTGATGTCACCAAATTGACATACAGAGTGATCCTGAGTGATCCTGAGAGTCCCATGTCTTTGATAGAGAAATTGACATCATGACTCTCATGAGCAGGGAGCTTATTCTTCCCACAGTGCTGATGGATTTACACCACTTCCTCCACACTGAGGAGCACCTCGAGTTATTACACAACACATCTACAAAAATACCAAGAGGTGGTGTGGAGAAGCAATGGTTATGGGCTGTAGGCACAGACCACAGTGTGCACCCCGATTCCACTACCTAAAAGTTGTGTCAACTTGGGAAAGTGAGATGCTTATTCTGTTCTTCGGAAAAATGAAGAAATAGTGGTATCTATTTATATTAGTTAACTACTACCATGTTAACTATTTATCCCCAAAACTTAGCAGCATAAACTAAGTCTCTGAGGGTCAGGAATCAGCAGAGGCTTAGCTGGGTGGACCTGTCTCAGTATCTCAGGAGGGTATAGACATCTGGGATGGAAAATCTGCTTCCAAACTGGCTCATGCATTGTGTGCAAGTCTTAGTTCCCTGGGTGTGGGCTGGAGTCCTCAATTCCTCTCAAGAAGGTGGATGCAATCTTCTATAGCTTAATCTTCAGAGTGACATACCATCCTTTCTGCTCTCTGTTGTTGGTCCCAGATCAACCCCAATACAATGTTGGAAGTGACTGAACAATGATGTGCATACTTGGAGATGGGGATCTCTGGATGCTACCATGGAGAATGCTCCCCACTACCTGATAGGATTTTTCAGGAGAATTAGAAGTTGATGCATATAAAGTTCTTAACAACAGGATCTAGCATTTCATAATTACCCAGTAAAATGTTAGCTATTATCATTTGTGTGTTGTTAGTATTAAGGGCTTAATTGGTAGCCATGAAATAGAAACACTAGCTGCCGCAGCCGGGCTGGCTGGGCAAAGTAACCAGGGGGGTGACAAGCAACTTGTGTACATTGATACAGCAGGAATGGGAGCCGTTTATTGTAGGACAACAGAGGTATTTATACATTATACACAGCTTATCTTAATTAGCATAAACTAGATACAGCAGTCAACCAATAAGGAATCTCCACACTTAATGGCTCGCTGGCGTTACTTCACAAACCACTCCCCCTGGCAAAATGCCAGGCGCCAGCTTGACTTGTTTACAGACCTTAACAACTAGCCAAAATTCACTCCCAGAACTGGCCTTATTAGCAGTTTGCTGTAGCCCAACAGTCAACATAAATGATTTTCTCCATAACTTGCCACTCGGCTTCTTCCTTTGTTTTTAAAATAGATGTTTACCAAGGAGCAAATCCAGCACACAAACCTTTAAAACTAGCACCCCCAATCACTACTACATTACTTGGGAAGTTTATAGGTACAAATATCAGAATATCAAGGATGACCCTTTGGTTGTTTGAATCTCTCACACAATGAATAATGATGGTAGCAAGTTTGGTTCAGGGACTCAACTCTGTCATCTAGTACTCAGGACTTGGCCTCTCTCCTCTGCCATTTGTGATACATGAGTGATATGTCCCAATGCAAAGGCAGGAAAAAGCGGATGGGGACAAGGACAGTGAGAAAACTTTCCTAATGTGTCTCTGTTTTGTCCAATTTTTTTTAAACCAAGGGTAAAGTTCTTCCCAGAAGCTTCCCAGCTTACTTTCCCATGCATCTCATTAGATGAACATCAACCACATGCCCACCTCTAGCTGCAAAGGAAACTGGAAAAATATCTGGTATTTTTTGGGTGGGCGGTTCCCACAGAGCCATCATGGAAAACAGGGAAGGGAATGGCTATTGTCAGCTCAAGTTCCCATGACACAATACCACTGACTGGCGATAAACACATTTATTTCTCACAGTTCTGGAATCTGGAAAGCCCAAGATCAGTGTGACAGCTGATTGAATTCTTGGGAAGGGCTCTATTCCCGGCTTCTACCAATGTGCTCACATGGTCTTTCCTTGGCATGATATCACTCTCTCCTCTCTTCATATAAGTGCAGTAATCCCATCACCAGGATCTTATGCTCAAGCACTCGTCTAAACCTAATTAACCTCCCAAAGACCCTCCCCCCAATACCATCACATTGGGGGTTAAGGCTTCAACATAGGAATATAGGGGACCCAGTTAACCCTTAACAAGGAGATAACCAAGTGTCTTCCAGTCCCTCATACAGGTTCTCTCATTTAAAACACTTTAGGATCATTGCTCCTACCTAGAATAGAAACATGCAGAAACTGGGAAGGCTGTTAGCTGATGAATCACCTGCAATTGATTAAGGCTTGTTAACCTGGCATCATTCAGAAATAAAGTGTCAAACATAACTTAATTTTGCAGATAAATGTTCCCCAGAAGTGCTCATGCCTTACTTGGCAATATGTCTCAACATAGTGTAACATTTACTGAATGACAGAGCTGCCACTAAAGGCATTGATTATTGCACTATGCGTAAACACCCTGGTGCCTCCAGAGACTCCAAAACTCTGCTCCAAAGCTGACTGTCCCCATCTTATGCAACCTGCTGTGGATAGTCTATACTATATAAAAAAAAATCTGCAGTCCCTTAAGAAAGTACCTTCTCCCTTAGAGTTATCTTGGTTTTCTGCCGCTACTTCAGTAATAATTTAGAGCAGCACTAAAGAATCAGGAGGAGCCCCCCAGCTTCTCTAAATGTACATGGCAGTAAGGAAGGATGCCAGAGGCAGATCAGAAGTGTCCAAACATTTTTCTTTCTGCAGGCCAAGAATTCTCCAAATGCTAGCCCTTTGGTGATTCTGGAGAAGGCTGGAGGAGCTTCAGACAGCTGGTTTATTCTAAAAAGCTAAAATTGGGCTAACATAGGTCATACTCTGACTATTGCTGTGATTTGAATATGTCCTCCAAAATTTCATGTATTGGAAACTTGGTCCCAAATAAGCAGTACTGTGAAATAAGGCCTTTGGAGGTGATTCACTCATCAAGGCCCTGCTCTCATGGATTAGAGGATCAATGGCTCATCATGGAGGTCACTTTGTTATAAAAATTTGTTCTCTCTGGTATGCTTGCCCTGTCTCACCACAAGATGCCCTGCACGATGTTATGATGCAACAAAAATGCCCTCATCTGATGCTGACCAGATGCCAGCACCATGCTCAGGACCTTCCCAGCCTCCAGAACTGTGAGCTATATAAACCTTCTTTTATAGTAAGCTTTCCTGGTGCTGTGATTAAAGGACCAGAACAACTGTAAAGGGGGAAAGGTTTATTTAGGGGCTCACAGTATCAGAGGTCTCCATCCACAGAAGGTCAGCTCCATTCCTTGGGGCTCAAAGGGAGGCAGAACATCATGTCAGAAGAGTGTGGCAAAGGAAATCAGCTCACATGATGATCAGAAAGCAGAGACAGAGAGATCTCCACTGGCCAGGTACAAATATATACCCCAAAGCCACACTCCAAATCTCCACTTCCTTCAGCTACACCCTACCACTTCAGTTATCACTCAGTTAATCCCTATCACGGGATTAATTCGCTGATTGGGTTAAGACTCTCACAACCCAATCATCTCTCTTCTGAACCTTCTTTCATTGGCTCACACTTGAGCTTTTGGGGGACACCTTACATCCAAACCATAACACCTCCACTCTTCATAAATGTCCCAGTGTGTGATATTCAATTACAACAACACAAAGTGAACTAAAACTAGTTATTTTGGCAGAGCAGGGAGGGACAGGTGGTTGGAGGCATGGGACCCTGCAAAGAGGGCAGGCCCATAGGGATCAGCAACATGGAAGCCTTTGAGTACTGAAGGAGGCAAGAGATGATACCCAAGAGGGACTTTGCATAGTCTCCACTCTGCTAGATAGGACTGAGAACTAGCCCTGGGACATAATCCCAGTCTCCATGTTTGGCAATTGCTTTCAAAGTCTGAAATGACCTCATGTGTTCTCATGATTCAAAAGGACCAATAATATATAATGATGGGGCTTTTGGTAGCTTTCAAAATTATACCACATTTTGTAATTAACCAGCTGAGTCTATGGAAATTTAATTTGCCAACATTTAATAACCAGCTGTTTTAAGCAAAACACAGGTTAGATATTCTTGCCGTGTCTCTATCTAATTCCTTGGGGTGCATCAAACTGCATCTGCCTTTGCAGGTTAATGGGTGGTCCCATCTTGGGAGATATGCAGGTTAGATTTTGTAAATTTCCTATGTTCATGACTGTCTTGGAATGGAAGTCCTGTCAAAACTAAAACCCTCTCCTGCTTTACATGCCCTAACTCTAGTAAGTGATGCTGGGAGAGCAAATGTAGGTAAAGGCTGTGTGAGTTCTCTTTAGTAGGGTAGTTAGTAGCTGTCAGTGTCAGGCTGGTGTTGATACCAGAACTAGCGAAAGGGCCTTTGCTGTTTTCAGGATTTTAGATTTACAAAGTAAGCACTAGGCCCAGGAACTCCATGAAAATCACAACAGAGCTACATGGGGTCAGTACTCCCTCAAAAGGGGGTTAGCTAGCTGGGTGCAGTGGTGCACACCTGTAATCCTAGTGGCTTGGAAGGCTGAGACCGGAAGATCACAGCCTCAGCAACAGCAAGGCACTAAGCAACTCAGTGAGGCCCTGAGTTCAATGGCTCAGTGATTGAGTGTCCCTGAGTTCAATCCCCAGTACTTAAGCATGAGTGGGGGTACTTAAGCATGAGCTAGCACATAGTTAACCGAATTACAAAAATAATGTCATTCATAATCATGTATAGCCAACCCTTTTTATTCATGGATTCTGTATTTACAAATTTGCCCTCTGACTGAAATGTATTGCCCTCTGACTAAATTGTATTTGTAACAAAATCAATATTCATGGTGTTTTCATGGTTCTTAGTGGACATATAAAGAGCATCAAAATTTTGAGTACCCTGATGTGTACAGGTCAAACAAGAAAATATCCTGCCAAAATTGTTTTGGCTCTCTTACTGTAAGCAAGTGTCTATGTAGTGACACATTTTTTTTTTTGCATTTTTTTGTTCTTTTTATTGTAATTTTGCTATTTTAAATGATCCTTAAACCTAGTATTGAAATGCCATGTGGTGTTCCTAATCCCAAAAAGACTGTCTATATGGAGAAAAGACACATGTTGGATGAGCTTCATTCAGTCATAAGGCACAGTGCTATTGGCCATGAGTGCCATGAGTCAACCCTGTGTGTTAAATAAGATGTCTTTAAGCAGAGGCACACATGAAACACGGTTATGTTTTGATCAGTTGATGAAAATGTTGAGACCAGAGGCTCCCAGGCTAATCCTGCAAGTCTCCTAGGAGAGATGGTTCAGTGTTTACTAATTTGGTATTTTACAAAGACTTCACATATAAAGCCTGACTACTACAAATAATGTGAATCAACTGAATTATGAATATGTCATGATTTAAATCAAGTTTGGATAAATACAAATAACTAGGTACAATTGTTATATGTTCCTCATTAAAAATACCGAAATGTCTGCCTCATTCCTGGGCCTTTCTATTAATAACAGCCTTCCTGGTCATAGACAGGTCTCTAACGCTGAAACATGAAGGGCCTGTGAATGACTATAGCAACAACAACTTGACTTTCTCCCAGCTCTAAAAAACCTCTTAAATGAATAGTTCCTTTCTTTTCTGCTTATCTGGCAAAACCCACAAAAGTATTATAAAGAAAAAGTCCTTTGGTCATACACAATGAAGGAAGATTGCAATGTATTAGTAACTGGAAGGAGATTAAGCTAAAGTTCTCAGTCTTTACATACATTAAAAGAGCCCTGGCAAGACTAAAGCAAAGCACAAATAACTGCTGCCATAGTCACAGGAACTTCAAGGAATGATGTGTCCTATTTCCCATTTTTATTGTGGCACATTGCCCAGTATCTTCTGGATATTGGAAGATGAAAAATTCAGCCAGGGACACAGAAGTAAAGGAGAGGGACAACCTACATTCTCCACTAAAATTAACCTAGAAATATCTTTAAAGGTCATTATTTGGAGAAAAAAGATTTGTGATTTTTTATTATGCACCTTAAAATTTATAGCATCTTAGTTTGAACCTTTATCATGGTGCTCGATTACCACAACATCCTGCCAAATCTTCTTCCTTGTCTTGCCTCTTCCCATACTCTCCAATTCTTCAGAACTACCTATTTATTTTTATCATCCAATTTCTTCACAATTTTTAGGATCAATCTGTTGTGGTTTGGACCTGATCCTAGGTGTAGCCGTGTTGAAAGGTGGGGCATTTAAGAGGTGGGGACTAGTGGCCCTTAGGTCATCAGAGGTACTTTCCTCAGAAGGGATCAGGCATTCTTTATGGAACTCCTGAACTTGTTCTTAGATGACAATGTCTATAATAGGATAAGCCTAGCCACTTTCCAGCCTCTTAGGCTTCTGTATCTCCCCTCTTGCAAATTTTCCCACCACTGTGATATTATCCTATGTGAGGACCTCACCAAAGCCCAGGTGATGCTAGTGCCATGCCCTTTAATGTCTCAAAGTATTAGCTAAACAAACCTCTTTCCTTTTAAAGTGACACAGACTCAGGTATTTCATTACAGCAACAAGAAACAAACAAATGCCAAGTCTGAAATCCATAACTTGGCATTCAAGGCCAATGAAATTTATCTTCAGTCCTTCCTACAACTAGTTGGACTGCCCCTGTTTCTAAATGTCACTGGTTTCCATTCACCATGGTGATTGAGTAGTTAACCTTAGATTCTGAGGTTAGACTGACCTGAGTCCAAATGTTCAGTCAGTTGTTTATCATATAATTTGGGGCAAATAGCCTCAGTGCCCTATTTTTAAATGGGGTTAATAATAAAAGGTGATTCAGAGAATTGCTCTGATGACTAAATATTATTATGCATAGAAATTACCTTGCAGTACGTGGCATGTTAAAAGCACTGAATAAATATTGATTAAAAAAAATCAACACTGTGGACTCAGAGTTTCATGCTTTTACCTCACAACCTTGAAATATTATCATTTCTATAATATCCATTCTCTTTTTTCTGAGCCACCCAATTCTTTCTTTCTTCCCAGCCTTGACCAATGGACTAAGTCTCACATCTTGGGGATAAGGTTGAGGAAGAGGAAAGAGGAGAAGAAACGGGAAGAGAATAACTTACAAAATTTTCTTGAGGAAGTGGAAATAAAAAGAGTAAAAAGAAACAGAATGGTATAGAACAGGTGTTGGCATTTTTTGTTTGTTTGTTTGTTTAAGGCCAGAGAGCAAATGTCTTAGGCTGTTCAGGCTATTCATTTTCAATCACCAGTACTCAATTCTTCTGTTGTATTCTCCAGCAGCCATTTTAAAAAGTAAGTAAGCAGGCATGGTTGTGTTCCAATAAAACTTTATCTATAAAAACAGCAACAACTCAACAACAACAAACAGCTCAATTCAAAAATGGGCAAGGGAGTTTGGCAAGATGGCGGAGTGGAGGAAGGAGGCACTTCCCACTTGCTCTGCTGTTTAGAATTTTAATGACAAAGGCTGAATTTTTTTTTTTTTTTTTTTTTTTGGACAGAGATGCTGACACATAATGGTGATGGGGGCGGAGCATGGAAGAAATGGAGAAACTTTAGATAAGTCAAAGGGGAAGAAGGGGAAAGGAGGGGGCAAAGGGGTAGGAATAATGGTGGAATGAGTTACACATCATTACCCTAAGTACATGTATAAAGACACGAATGGTGTGAAAATATTGTGTGTATAATCAGTGACTTGAAAAATTGTGCTCTATATATGCAATATGAAATGAATTGCATCATGTATAACAAATTAGAATGAATAAATAATTTAATTTAAGAAAAAATAATTTTAATGATATAAATACGGCTTCATAACAAGGCTATTCCTCTAAGGAATGGAATAGGTGGTTGGGAGGAAGCCACACTGTCATAGCAGAGTTTCCCAAGAGTAAACTAAAACAGCAACTCAGCACTGGCAAACTGAGTCTACAAACCTGAGAAGAGTGAAGAACTCTTTCACTTGGAACAGGTTATTTGAGCTCTGGGATTAGGAGCCGGGTAGATACTGGTGGGGTAGTGGGACTGAAACCAATTAAATTCAGACCAACTATGGTGAGCCCTGAGTCATCTCTTCCAAGCCCAAAACGGGCTGGAGGAGCTGGGGATAGGCTGATGCATTCTACTCTCCTCACCCCAGCACATGGTCTGAGACTCCCAGGGAGTGGGGGGACATCAGAGCTGTCCAGCCAAGAAGCAAGAGAAATGCTGCAGTGAAACCTACAGGCTCCCCTAAGGAGTTTGACCACATTGGGTCAGAGCCGAGAATAAACAAACTGCACAATAACTGAAACCCCAGAAAGAAAACAACCTACTTAAAAAACATGACCCCAAACAATAGATAAGTGGACTGCTGAAGAACATTGCTAATACATTGTTGTTGTTGTTAACAGGTCTTAGTATAAGACACTGTTCTGAAATGGCTGTAATTACTGGGGACTAATATATCTTTTTCAATGTGATATTAGACTGGACATAGCAGCAAGTTCAAACTGAGTGAAAATACAGACACCAAGACATTTGCCCAACCCAGGACACACAGTAAAGAGAAAGCAACTCCCCCCCCCCAAATAAAATCCCTTATGTAAAAGTAGAAGAGAGAATCATCCTCAAAGATGGATAGAAATACTAACAATATTAAAAATCCACTCCAAATAACTCTTGGACCCATAGTATAAGAAATACCTGAAAAAAAGAATTTTAAAGTCAATAATTAAAATATTCAATGAACTAAAAGAAGATCTAAGGAATGAACCAGGGGAGAGTATATAGGAAGTTAAAGAACAACTCAATAAAGAGTTAGATTCTAAAAAAAAAAAAAAATAACAAAACAGAAATCCTAGAAATAAAAGACTCAATAAATCAAATTTAAAATTCACTTGAAAGCATCACCAATAGATTAGACCACTTTGAAGACAGATTCTCAGGCCTCAAAGACAAAATACATAACCTCAACAAAATACATAACACTGACAAAATACATAACCTTATTAGATACTGGCTAAATTCCTTTGTTAACTTGAAAATAAGGCCACCAATAAAGAAAAGATGCTAAGAGATCTTGATCAGAATTTTCAAGAAATCTGGAATAACATTAAAAGGCCACATCTAAGAATCATTGGCATACATGATGGAACTGGAATACAAATTAAAGGAATATGCCTCGTTTTCAACAAAATAATATCAGAAAATTTTCCAAACCTTAGAAAGGAGATGGAAATCCAAATACAAGAGACATTTTGAATTCCAAATAGGCAAGATCAAAAAAATATTCTAAGACACATTATCATTAAAGTGCCTAGTATATAGAATAAGGATAAAATTCTAAAAACCACAGAGAAAAATGGCAAATCAAAGTTAGAGGTAAGCCAATTCATATTTGTACTGATTTCTCAGTCCAGATCTTAAAAGATAGAAGGGCTTGGGATAATATGTACCAATCACTGGAAAATAATGAGTTCTAACCAAGGTCACTGTATCCAGCAAAACTGTCCTTCAGAATTGAAGATAAAATACTTTCCATGATAAGCAGATACTAAAAGAATTCTTATCTACTAACCCAGCACTACAAAACATACTCCATGAGATATTGCACACAGAAGATATGAAAAATAAGTATTAAAGCCAGCATATGGATGAATATCACTAGACTAGCCAATTAAAGAAGAATCAAGCCTGGATGAAGCATTAGAAATAAATCAAAATGTCCAGAAATAAAAGTCAACTCTTTATAATAACACTGAAATAGATGGTCAATCAAAAGATATAGAATGGCAGAACAGATCAAAAACAAGACCCAACCATATGTTGTTTATAAGAGACTTGTCTTAAAGGCAAGGACATCCAGGCTGAAAATGAAAATACAGAAAAAGATATTACCATACAAACGGAAACCAAAAGCAAGCAGAGATATCAGTTTTCCTACCTGACAAAGTAGATTACTTCAAGTCAAAATTAATCAGAAGAGACAAAAGAGTTCATTTCATACTGGTTAAGGGAATCATTCAACAAGATATAATGACTGAAAAGTTTGTGCCCTAACATCAGTATACCTACATACAAATTTTTAAAAATTTTTTTTAAATAATTAAAAAAACTACTTAATATAAAGAATCAAATAGACCCCAATACAATAATACTGAGTGATTTCAACACAAGTCTCTCACCGATAGATAGGCCAGTCAGAGAAACTAAACTAAGACCTTTGGAACTAAAAAATAACCTCTTTTATTTATCACTTTTTTATTTCAATGACATGTATTAATTAAAAAGAAAGAATAAATAAAAATATTTTACATATAGTACTACCAGGGGAGTTATCATTCTTCTAAAAAGAAATAGTATTGGAAAGCAAATTTTATTAGATACTGGCTAAATTCCTTTGTTAACTTCTTTATTTTGAGATTCTATGAACCTAACAAACATCTGTAGAATATTTCATCCATTGACAACTGAATTCAGTTTCTTCTCATTTGCACATGGACCAGTTTCTAAAATAGACCACATTTTAGGTCACAAAGAAGTCTTAGCAAATATGGGGAGGGGGGGAGGAAGGAGAGACGAGGAATTCCTTTCACCTATTGGGTCATAATCAGATGATAGTGGAATGAAATTAAAAATCAATAACAAAATAAAAAATAGAAATCACTTTGACACCTGGAGATTAAATAATAAACTTTTGAATGAGGAATGAGTCATAGAAGAAATCAGGGGAGAAATTTTAAAAATTCTAGAATCAAATGAGAACAGAGAAAATTTCTGAGACGTATAAAGGCAGTTCTAAGAGGAAATTTTATAGTAATGAGTGCCTATAGTAAAAAATAGAAAAATTCCAGATAAATAGTCTAATGCTACACTTCAAGACCCTGGAAAAGAAAAAACAAGCTAATCCTAAAATCAGTAGAAGACAGGAAATAATATCAGAGCCTAAATTAACAAAATTGAGAAAAAAATACAAAGGATTTATGCAACAAAGTATTGGTTCTTTGAAAAGATAGTCTAATACCATTGATAGACTCTTAGCTAAACTAACTAAAAGAGAAGACCCAAATCAACAAGATTAAGAATGAAAAGGAAGTTAACACCATAGACAATTCTGAATCCAGAGGATCATTAGAAACTATTTTGAAAATATATACTCCAATAAACAAGAAAGTCTAGAAGATATTGACAAATTTCTAGAAACATATGGCCTACCCAAACTGAACCTAAACAGACCAGTATCCAGCAGAGATTGAAGCAACTATTAAAAGCCTTCCAATAAAGAAAATGCCAGAACAAATGGATTCTGAGCAGAAGTCTACCAACTTTTAAAGAAGGACTTATGCAAGCCTGGGATGTGGCTCAGTGGTAAAGTGCTTGCCTTGCATGTGTGAGGCCCTGAGTTCAATCCCCAGCATCACCATGAAATAGAAAAGGAAGGAACACTCCCAAATTCATTCTATGAAGCCAGTATCACTCTAATACCAAAAACTGATGAAGACACATCAAGGAAAGAAAACTACAGACCAATAACCATGATGAACATAGATGCAAAACTTCTTAATAAAATATTAGCAAACCACATTCAGAAACACATCAAGAAGAAAATATACCACAATCAAAGGGGTTTCTTCCAGCCAAAAGCTATCTTGTTAGGAATTTCCAGCAAAATTGGGGTGCACCAAAACCTAGAGGAAGGATTTCCATCACCCGAGGATCGGTTACTGGGGCTCAATCGCGAGTGAACTGTGCACCCGGAGATTCAGGCTGATTGATCAGCAGCCCGCCCCTCTGCTATAGACTGCGGCGTGCAGAGAAACGCATGCCAGCAACGCAGAGGAACAGTGCAGCAGATTCTGTGGGGTCCTGCCAGCTGTGCCCTCGCTGTGCTCCGGGCTGAGTTCTGGGTTTGAGACGGGGGAAGGAAGCGGTCCAGTTCTGTCCTCCACACCTGACAGCCCACCGAGAAAGCCAGCGGCCACCATCTTGGAGAGCTGACGTCACCATCGCCAGTTTCCGACAGATTGCAGCAAGTTCAGCGATAGAACAGATGTGTGTCATTTAGCCCATCTCCCATACAGCAGGGAAATCGAATAAAATCTCTCCCTTGCTTTCCAGGGGCGTGATTAACAGAGTGAGCATGAATAGAGGTGTGGGGAAAGGTAAAGGCACCTGACCTCCAACTCCCCCCTCCCACCAGAGGCAAAAACAAAACCTGTCTCGCCAGCGCTCAGAGGAGGGGCTAGCGGAGGGAATCAAAACAATAGGGGCCGGTTCCCAATAACCGCACTCCACATCCAAGAAACTGCAGGCCCAGAGTGTAGCTTGAACTGCCGAGAGGTATCCCACTGGGAAAGGCCTGCCTGGCAGGAGAAGCCAGGAGACTAGAGACCAAGAATAAACCTAAGCTAACGGGTTTTGAGAGACAGCAGAGGCGGGAGGAGGGAGCGGCCTCACACGGATTGTTTCCTACAGCCAGAGGGCAAAATTTTGGCCTGGAAGACACAGCACCACCTACTGGAAGCAAAGAAAATAGAAGCCTAACAGTGCCTTTTTTTTATTTTTTTTTATTTTTTAATTTTAATTTTTTTAATTGTAATTTTTATTACACTTCATGTTATTTTTTAATCATTTCTTTTTCTTTTCCATTCTTTTCTCTTTCTTTCTTCTCTCCCTCTCTCTTTCTTGGTTTGCTTCCTTACCTTTTCCCCATCTTTCCTCTTAAGCATGACCACCCAGATTACATATAACTTACTAAATGCAAATAGATGAATACTATGAATTGGTCTATAGTCTGCCTAAGCCCTTAACTACCCCCAAGTACTCCTGTCTATTCTCTTGTTAATATCTACCTGCATTTGAGCAACCCCCCAAAGAAGCTAACATATACTAACCTCCATACCATCAAATCGCCCGACCTTAACATAAAATCCTAAGTTCAAACCTCAATTCTCTATATGCCATCAAAATCTGTAGGCCTTTAATGAAACTAATGAATTTACCTTAAATCACAATTAAATCCAACATCTCTAAACATTGTCTCCCAACACAAAGGAGAGATATTGGAACTATAAAAACCAAAACAAATTTAAAAGAGAAAAGAGAAACACAGCTGTCAAACAGAGTTGGAAAGTAACATGAGCACCATGAAAAAACAAGGGAAAAAAGGATTACAAACAATGCAGGACAACTTAAATTCACAGGAGAACCTAGAGGCATTAGAAAAAATGGACAGAGAAAGAACTCAAGGCATATCTAATTCAGATGGAACAGAATCTGAGAGAAGACACTAGACAGCAAGTCCAAACAATGAAAGTATACTTTGAAAACGAATTACATAAGCAAATTCAAATGGCAAAGAATGAGCTCTACCAGGAGATAGAGATTTAAAAAAAAAACAAACAGTAATCCTAGAAATGCAGAAAAACATAAACCAAATTAAAAACTCAAATGAGAATATTACAAATAGACTAGATCAAATAGAATTCAGAACATCAGATAATGAAGACAAAGTTTATCAACTTGAAAAGAATATAGTCAACACAGAAAGGATGCTAAAAAATCACGAGCAATCCATCCAAGAGACAGGGGATGTCATAAAAAAAACCAAACTTGAGAGTCATTGAGATAGAAGAAGGTATAGAGGTTCAAAACAAAGGAATGAACAATCTTTTGAATGAAATTATCTTAGAAAACTTCCCAGATATGAAAGATGGAATGGATTGCCAAATCCTGGAAGCCTACAGGACCCCAAACGTACAAAACCATAATAGACCAACACCAAGACACATAATTATGAAGATATCCAACATACAGAACAAGGAGAGAATATTAAAAGCTATGGGAGAAAGGAGGCAGATTACATTCAGGGGTAAACCAACTAGGTTAACGGCTGATTTTTCCTCACAGATGTTGAAAGCGAGAAGATCCTGGAACAACGTATTTCAAAAATAATGGATTCCAACCAAGAATACTGTATCCAGCAAAATTAAGCTTCAGATTTGACAATGAAATTAAAATATTTCACCATAAACAAAAGTTAAAAGAATTCGCACTGCAAGGCATTTTGAGCAAAACACTACAAGAAGAGTAATTGAAAAACAGCACCCAAAACTAACAGTGGGAGGTAACTCAGTAAAGGGAAGAAAAAAATAACCAAAAAGGAAAAACTAGCCATTTTAAAATAAATAAATAAATAAGCATGACTGGAAGTACAAACCATATATCAATAGTAACCTTAAATGTTAATGGCTTAAATTCACCAATCAAGAGACGTAGGCTAGTAACCTGGATTAAAAAAATAAATCCAACAATATGCTGCCTTCGGGAGACTCATATGATAGGAAATGACATACAGAGGCTGAAGGTGAAAGGTTGGGAAAAATCATACCACTCACATGGTCCTCGGAAGCAAGCAGGAGTGGCCATACTCATATCAAATAAAATCAACTTCAAACCTAAGTTAATCAAAAGGGATAAAGAAGGACACTATATACTGTTAAAAGGAACCATCCACCAATAATACATAACAATTATCAATAAGTATGTACCAAACAATGGTGCTGCAACGTTCGTAAAACAAATGCTCCTCAAGTTCAAGAGTCAAATAGACCACAACACAGTAATTATGGATGACTTCACCACACCGCTCTCTCCATTGGACAGATCATCCAGAAAAAAGCTGAATAAAGAAACTATAGAACTCAATAACACAATCAATAACCTAGACTTAACCGACATATATAGAATATATAGAATATATCAACCATCATCAAGTGGATACACGTTTTTCTCAGCAGTACATGGATCCTTCTCAAAGATAGACCATATATTATGCCATAGAGCAACTCTTAGTAAATATAAAGATGTGGAGATAATACCATGCATCTTATCTAATCATAATGGAATGAAACTGGAAATCAACGATAAAAGAAGGAAGGAAAAATCCTGCATCACCTGGAAAATGAACAATATGTTACTGAATGATCAATGGGTTACAGAAGACATAAAGGAGGAAATCAAAAAATTCTTAGAGATAAATGAAAATACAGACACAACATATCGGAATCTATGGGACACAATGAAAGCAGTTTTAAGAGGGAAATTCATTGCCTGGAGTTCATTCCTCAAAAAAAGAAAAAACCAACAAAAAATGAACTCACACTTCATCTAAAAACCCTAGAAAAGGAAGAGCAAAACAACATCAAATGTAGTAGAAGGCAAGAAATAATTAAAATCAGAGCAGAAATCAACAAAATTGAAACAAAAAAAATTGAAAAAATTGATAAAACTAAAAGTTGGTTCTTCAAAAAAATAAATAAGATTGACAGACCCTTAGCCATGCTAACGAAGAGAAGAGCAAGAACTCAAATTACTAACATATGGGATGAAAAAGGCAATATCACAAGGGACACTACAGAAATACAGAAGATAATTAGAAATTATTTTGAAACCCTATATTCCAATAAAATAGAAGATAGTGAAGATATTGATAAATTTCTTAAGTCATTTGATTTGCCCAGATTGAGTCAGGAAGATACACACAATTTAAACAGACCAATAACAAAGGAGGAAATAGAAGAAGTCATCAAAAGACTACCAACCAAGAAAAGCACTGTACTGGATGGGCTTAAAGCGGAGTTTTACAAAACCTTCAAAGAAGAATTAATACCAATACTTTTCAATTTATTTCAAGAAATAGAAAAAGAAGGATCTCTTCCAAATTCATTCTATGAGGCCAACATCACCCTGATCCCGAACCAGACAAAGACACTTCAAAGAAAGAAAACTACAGACCAATATCTCTAATGAACTTAGATGCAAAAATCCTCAATAAAATACTGGCAAATCGAATACAAAAACATATCAAAAAAATTGTGCACCATGATCAAGTAGGATTCATCCCTGGGATGCAAGGCTGGTTCAATATACGGAAATCAATAAATGTTATACACCACATCAATAGATTTAACGATAAGAACCACATGATCATCTCGATAGATGCAGAAAAAGCATTCGACAAAGTACAGCATCCCTTTATGTTCAAAACACTAGAAAAACTAGGGATAACAGGAACTTACCTCAACATTATAAAAGCTATATATGCTAAGCCTCAGGCTAGCATCATTCTGAATGGAGAAAAACTGAAGGCATTCCCTCTAAAATCTGGAACAAGATAGGGATGCCCTCTCTCACCACTTCTATTCAATTTAGTTCTCAAAATACTAGCCAAAGCAATTAGACAGACAAAAGAAATTAAAGGCATAAAAATAGGAAAAGAAGAACTTAAATTATCACTATTTGCAGATGACATGATTCTATACCTAGCAGACCCAAAAGGGTCTCCAAAGAAACTACTAGAGCTAATAAATGAATTCAGCAAAGTGGCAGGATATAAAATCAACACACATAAATCAAAGTCATTCCTGTATATCAGCGACAAATCTTCTGAAATGGAAATGAGGACAACCACCCCATTCATAATATCCTCAAAAAAAATAAAATACTTGGGAATCAACCTAACAAAAGAGGTGAAAGATTTATACAATGAAAACTACAGAATCCTAAAGAGAGAAATAGAATACCTTAGAAGATGGAAAAATATACCCCGTTCATGGATAGGAGGAACTAACATCATCAAAATGGCGATATTACCCAAAGTTCTCTATAGGTTTAATGCAATACCAATAAAAATCCCAATGGCATTTCTTGTAGAAATAGATAAAGCAATCATGAAATTCATATGGAAAAACAAAAGACCCAAAATAGCAAAAGCAATTCTAAGCAGGAAGTGTGAATCAGGTGGTATAGTGATACCAGATTTCAAACTATACCACAGAGCAATAGTAACAAAAACAGCATGGTACTGGTACCAGAACAGGCGGGTGGACCAATGGTACAGAATAGAGGACACAGAGACCAATCCACAAAATTACAACTTTCTTATATTTGATAAAGGGGCTAAAAGCATGCAATGGAGGAAGGATAGCATCTTCATCAAATGGTGCTGGGAAAACTAGAAATCTATATGCAACAAAATGAAACTGAATCCCTTTCTCTCACCATGCACAAAAGTTAACTCAAAATGGATCAAACAGCTTGATATCAAATCAAAGACTCTGTGCCTGATAGAAGAAAAAGTTGGCTCCTATCTACATATTGTGGGGCCGGGCTCCAAATTCCTTAATAGGATGCCCATAGCACAAGAGTTAATAACTAACTCAAACTAAAAAGTTTTTTTCTCAGCAAGAGAAACAATAAGAGAGGTAAATAGGGAGCCTACATCATGGGAACAAATTTTTACTCCTCACACTTCAGATAGAGCCCTAATATCCAGAGTATACAAAGAACTCAAAAAATTAAACAATAAGATAACAAATAATCCAAAAAACAAATGGGCCAAAGATCTAAACAGACACTTCCCAGAGGAGGACATACAATCAATCAATAAGTACATGAAAAAATACTCCCCATCTCTAGCAGTCAGAGAAATGCAAATCAAAACCACCCTAAGATACCATCTCACTCCAGTAAGATTAGCAGCCATTTTGAAGTCAAACAACAAGTGCTGGCGAGAATGTGGGGAAAAGGGTACACTTGTACATTGTTGGTGGGACTGCAAATTGGTGTAGCCAATTTGGAAAGCAGTATGGAGATTCCTGGGAAAGCTGGGAATGGAACTACCATTTGACCCAGCTATTGCCCTTCTCAGACTATTCCCTCAAGTCCTTAAAAGAGCGTACTATAGGGATACTGCCACATCGATGTTCATAGCAGCACAATTCACAATAGCTAGACTGTAGAACCAACCCAGATGCCCTTCAATAGATGAATGGATAAAAAAATGTGGCATTTATACACAATGTAGTATTACACAGCACTAAAAAATGACAAAATCATAGAATTTGCAGGGAAATGGATGGCATTAGAGCAGATTATGCTAAGTGAAGCTAGCCAATCCCTAAAAAACAAATGCCAAATGTCTTCTTTGATATAATGAGAGCAACTAAGAACAGAGCAGGGAGGAAGAGCAGGAAGAAAAGATTAATATTAAACAGAGACATGAGGTGGGAGGGAAAGGGAGAGAAAAGGGAAATTGCATAGAAATGGAAGGAGACCCTCATTGTTATACAAAATTACATATAAGAGGTTGTGAGGGGAAAGGGAAAAAAACAAGGGAGAGAATTAAATTACAGCAGAATGGGTAGAGAGAGAAGATGGGAGGGGAGGGGAGGGGGGATAGTAGAGGATAGGAAAGGTAGCAGAATACAACAGTTACTGATATGGCATTATGTAAAAATGTGGATGTGTAACCGATGTGATTCTGCAATCTGTATTTGGGGTAAAAATGGGAGTTCATAACCCACTTGAATCTAATGTATGAAATATTATATGTCAAGAGCTTTGTAATGTTTTGAACAACCAATAATAAAAAAGGGGGTTTCTTCCAAGGGATACAAAAATAGTTCAACATACAAAAATCAATAAATCTAATTTATCACATAAATATAATTAGGAACAAAAACTATATGATCATCTCAATAGATGAAGAAAAGATCTTTGATAAAAATTCAATACTCATTCATGTTCAAAACACTGAACATGTTAAAAACTAGGGATACAAAGAACTTACCACACTACTATAAAATCTATTTATAACAAACTCTCAGCCATCATACTGAATGGAGAAAAATTGAAAACATTTCTCTAAAATCAGGAACAAGGCAAAGATGCCCACTCTCCCACTCTTATTCAATATAGTTCTTGAAACTTGAGCCAGAGCAATCATACAAGGAAAGGAAATTAAAGGGTTACTAATACGAAAAGAAGTCAAATTATCTCTGTTTGCAGATGACATGATTCTATGTCTAGAAAACCCAAAAAAACTCCACCAGAAGACTTCTAGAGCTGATAAACTAATTTTGTAAGCTGAATATAAGATCAGCATACAAAAAATCAGTAGCTTTCCTGTACTCCTATAATGAGCCTGTTGAGAAAGAAATCAGAAAAACTATCCATTCACAGTAATCTCAAAAAAAAAAAAAAAACCTTAAGAAAAAAATCTAACCAAAGTGGTGAAACACTTCTACAATGAAAACCACAGAACATTTAAGAATGAAATTGAAGAAGATTTTAAAGGATGAAAAGGTCTCTCATGGTCTTATATGAGGCAAAATTAATATTGTCAAAATGTTCAAACTACCAAAATAGATTATACCTATTACAGATTCAATGCAATCCCTATCAAAATAACCATGATATTCTTCATAAAACCAGAAATAACAGTCCTAAATTCATTTAAAAGAATAAAAGATGCATAATAGCCAAAGAAATCCTGAGCAAGAAGAGTGTACTATTGGAGGCATCACAATACCTGATTTCAAATTATACTACAGAGCTATAGTAACAAAAACAGCATGGATATCAATGGAATAGAGACAAATCTACATAGATACAGTCATCTGAAACTAAACAAAGGTTCCCAAAACATATAATGAAGAAAAGATAGCCTTTATAACAAACAATGCTTAGAAAAGTGGATATTCATAGGTAGAAAAATAAAACCAGATCTCTACCTCTCACACTGCACAAAAGTCTAATCAATATGGATCAAAGACCTCTGAATTAGACCAGAAACTGTCACTGCTAGGAGAAAACACAGGGTCAACACTCCACATATTGGCACAAGTACTGAACCTTAAAAAGATCCCTAAAGCTCAAGAAATAAAACCAAGAATCAATAAGTGGGGTGTCACCAAATTAAAAAGCTTCTGTACAGCAAAGGAAACATTTAAGAGCACAGAGAGCAAACCTACAGAAGGGGAGAAAATCTTTACCAGTTACTCTTGCAACAGATAATTAATATCCAGAATAGATAACGAACTCAAGAAACTTAATACCCAAAACATAAATAACCCAATCCATAAATGGGTGAAAGAACTAAACAGACACTTCTTAAAAGAAGAAATACAAATGGTGAACAAATACATGAAAAAGAGTTCCACCTCCATAGCAAACAGGAGAATGCAAATCCAAACTACATTGAGAGTTCGTCTCGCTCCAGTTAGAAAGGCAACCATCATGAATACAAATAATAGTAAAATGTGGCAAAGATGTGGGGGAAAAGGTATACTCAAACATTGTTAGTGGGACTATAAATTAATACAACCACATCCTCAAACGACTAGGAGTAGACCCACCATATGACCCAGCTATTCCCCACCTTGGTATTTATCCAAAAGAACTAAAATCAGCTTCCTATAGTGATACAGGCACATCAATGTTTACAGCAGCACAATTCACAATAGCCAAGTCAAGGAATCATCCCAGACACCTGTCGACAGATAAATGGACAAAGAAAATGTGGTATGTATACACAATGGAATTTCACTTGGCAGTAAAAAAAGAATGACATTATGGCACTTGCCAGAAAATACCTGGAACTAAAGAATGTCATGCTAAGTGAAATAAACCAGACTCAGAAAGTCAAAGTTTGGATATTTTCTCTCATATGCAGAAACTGGAACAAAATAAGAGGGGCAAAGAAAGAGGCACCATGAAAATTGAAGAGACATCAGTGGAATGGAAAAGGGGGGGGTGGTGATGAGAGGGGATGGGACAGAAAAGGGGAGGAACAGAGGAATGAGGTGGCCCTAATTATGCTGTGTGTGTGTGTGTGTGTGTGGATGCCAGAGTGAATTCCATCTTTATGTATACCTATTAGGTACCAAGTTATAAAAACAATAAATAGATAGGGAGAAGGCCAACAGAGTACAGGAGGGAGATGAGGGGACAAAGGAAAGGGAGGGAGAGAGGAGGTCCTGGGGACTAAAATGGAACAAATTATATTCCATGTATGTGTGATTACATCAAAATGAACCCCACTATTATGTATAGTAATAATGCACTAAGAAAACATTAAAAATTTTTTAAAATGCAAAAGACTTGAATAAGCACTTCTCAAAAGAAGAAATAAAACGACAAGTAAATACATGAAAAGATGTCCAAGCTAATCATTAGATCAACGCAAACCAAAACCACCACGGTGGGATACCACTCACACCTATTAGGAGGGCTATTATGTTTTGAAATACAGAACACAGCAAGCATGTAGAAATTGAAACCCTTGTTCATTGTGCTCTAGCTCACAAGTGGCTCAGGTCTTCTGCTCACAACCCACCAGCACCAAATGATTGCCTAACTGCAAAGCAGCAGGAAAGTATGACGCTCCTATGTTCCCAGAAAGAGAACTGAATTTGGGAGAAATTAGGAGTGTCTACCAGAAATTGTTTTCCACAAGATACTGGAAGCCCAAGATAATAAATTTAAGAACACATACATTTATTATCCAAAGCTTCCTCTAAGTCCTTCAATTGCTATGATAACATTCATTCCACTTTAATTAGAAATTATAAAAAAAAAATATTTCTGAAATGATTAATTCTAGCACCTGGGAGGAAATCCTAGAAGCTCATTATAGTATCTTAACTCTAATGAAATTAGAATAACTATAAAGACTTCCACAAGTTACCAGCCACCTGAAGAGATAGGAAGAGACTAAAGAGGCTAGAACCTTGGCAACCATGATAGCCCTGCACCCAACACACCTGGCTGGTGAAAAAGGAAGCATGATCAAAGGCTGAAATGCCTCAAGGATGCAGGGTGCTGCTTACAACCACCAGGAAATACCTTACAAATTAGTACAAGCCCATACTTCAAAAATCTTCCTAGAACTTATGTAAGAGCCATCATTAAAGACTAACTCTGATTGTCCTGGATATAAGACAAACTCTTTGAAATACAAAGTCTTCATTTCCTAAGTGAATGTTTTTAAATTGTTAACTAAACAAATACATCTAGGCATGTGAAACACTCATTTCCTTACATCCCATAGTAATCAGAAATGACAACTCCTCTTCCTTCTAATTTAGCCTCCAACCTCTTGAAATTGAAGCTTGTATTACTGCTATCCTAATGTAAATTAAAGTCCTTCCCTAGTAGCTCCCAGCCAACCTGTCTTGGACATCTTTTCTGACTTACGCAAACTCACAGAAATTTTACTTTCAATGTCCAAGGTCTCTTGGAGCAAAGCATTTTTAAGCACAACATTCATCTATTTTCACATGTTACAAAAGAGATTTAAAATATTTGGCACTTCCCATTTTTTTAAGGATGCCCTGAGTCCCCCACCTCTTACCATGCGTTCAAGTTTTGAGGACTTTTGGATCAGAAGTGACTGAGTTACCACTGAAACAGAGTGACCTAGGCCTTGTCTTGAGGGGGGATTCCTGACTAACCATCAAGGATGGTTTCTTTTATTTTTTTTAATTTATTTTTAAAATTCTGTTAAGGAGACATGCCCTATTTTCACATTAGTTTGGACATATCATCAGATTCTTTCTGTCCGGTTTTCTCAACATGGAGGGAAAGGAGGAAGACTGAGTGGTAGAATTGGGGGTGCAGAGGCACCCTCAGGAGAAGGGTCTAAAACATTGGTATGCAGAGTGGTGGATGAGGTCCTGCAGGATCCCCGCTCACTGCTTGGTTCTTGAAAATACCCAGAAATTGGTTCCTCCAAAGCTGTCCCTTTAACCTCAGATTTGCAATTCCAAATCTCTTACTCTGCCTTTCCTCTTCGTCTCCTTTTCCTCTCCAGTGATCACTCTCCTCCCTCTGTATTGTATTAAACTGAAAATAACTGTCCATTTGACCTTCCTCCCAAAGCCCTGTAATCAAAAGGAGGAGCTACATCACACAGTGTCAGGTGTCCTTTGTAACACAGAGTTGGGGAAAGTATAATTTATCTCCTGACATCCAGATATGGAAGGAAGGCTAAGATTCCTAGCGTAAGTAGCCAATCAAGCTTCACTTACACTGGAGGATGAAAAGAAGGAAACATCCTTGCTTCACTTCTAGCTTTACAGAATGCAAGTGATGCATGAAGGCACCACGGTTGGTTTATTCTGTAGCAAACAAATCACTGACTTCAAACCCCTGCTGCTGGCTCCTCAAGAGGAATCACCGGAAATCGTGACTACTACACTTCTCTGGGCCATAGAACCAATTCACTAGCCATTAGTCACCTTGTCTGTCCCTAGCTCAAAAGTCAGATAATGTATTGCTCCGGAAATGTCATCAGAGCTTTTTAACATTTGAGTTCTTTGCTGAACTGCACTTTGAAGTGGTGTAGTTGGAGGAATGAAAGGATAAAGGAGATTTTTTATTTCCTGCAGAGAGGGAAGAGTGCAATTATCTCAGCAGGCATACTCCTTCCTTCTATTTCTTCCCTTTCTTCTGTCATCAGATAGGGGTAACAGCAAAAGGAATCAATTTGCAAAATGAAGCTAGTGGCTGAGTTGATGGGGAGTATTTTCAGCGGACTGCTGACATAGAAGGTGCTGCTGCTTTGGTTGGAGGTGTCTGTCCCCGTGGAATGCTGGTCATGTCATACAAACACCAGCATCATCTAGCTTATAAATATTAGGGATTTTAAGACAAGAGCAAAATGATGATTTAGAGGGAGGATAATCAGCTCTACCAGGTGTCCATTTGACAGTGCCTAAAAGTGGGGGATGCACTAGGTCAGAAAGACTCTGTCGCTATGGCAATCTGTGATGGCCCCTCCTCACAACCATGGCCCTTGGAAGGTAAGGAGGACTTGGTGGCTGCAGTGATGACTCATCATGCTTTGCCTCCTCTCTAAAGTGTGGTGCTTTAAAAGGAAAGCCCTGAGCTAAATTCCCCAACAGAGTGGAACCATCTTAGGAAGGACATCTCCCTCTCCCGCTGTGGAGAGAGACGTGTGGAACAGTCAGCAGAGATGATGGTGAGAAACTGATGTGACTCTGTTTTTGAGAAACCAGCCTCTACCTCAGAGCAAAGCCTGTCCAAGAAAGGGGGCGTGGCCCTTGTCCTTGGAAAAACCCACAGAGCACTCCTAGGCACATACCCACCCTGCTGAGTTGTTTGTCTGCAAATAATAGGAGAGATCTGCAGCACCAGGTGTCCCTGACTCAGTTAGGCTAGGTGAGGACTCATAGCAACCCCCTAGCAACCACCAATCAGCATAAGACAGGGAAAATACTTGGGATTCCAGATGACCCTCCCAGTAGCTTATGGTGGTTGATAACACATTGGGAAACTGTTAGACCAGGATGCATGAAAAGACCACTGACTCCAATTAAAATCAAATTAAAGCAAGCTTATTATTTCGACCAGCAGGGCTGCTTCTCCCACCCAAAACTGAGGGAACAAGACAGCAGCCACATCTTTCCTGCAGCCCAGCTTTATAGCCCAGAAAGTTGCACAAAGGGGGGTTACAGATAACAGAACTCTGAGGAGCATAACACTAATGGTAGTTTACATTTTTGCTGGCCCCGACATCAGAATTTATGAAGATCATTAGAGCCTCAGAGAGGGTTGTTATCTGGCCAGGGAAGGCCAAGATTTGTGAGGCATCACTAAAGTTTCAGAGAGGGCTGGTCAGAGAGCCAGGCATGGGTGAGTTCAAGGCACGGGCGGGCATTCCAAGCTGGTTCAGAATTTGCAGTAATTTATAGTAAAGCCGAAATTATCTTTTCATGGCTTTGTGGTGAGATGGCTCCCAATTTTAAGAAAAGATCAGGTTGGGTCTATCAAAACCACAAAGTTCAGCAGGTACTCCCCTCGTGGCTTAAACCAATCAGTTCAAAGGAATCCCCCTCTTGTACTAACCAATCACCCTTACCCAACTTGTTCCCTCCAGTGAATGTGCTAATCATGTTTTAGAGTTGTTTTATGATTTTCCCTAGGTGTGTGATGATTTGTTAAGAGATGCTATGATGTATGTAAAGTCCCTGCCTTCCCCCAAAGAGTGTATAAAACTGCTGTAAACCCTGGGCTTGAGGCCTCTCAGCGTCACTAGTTGCTGTGTGTGCAGAGGACCGAGCTATCTCACAATAAACGTCTCTTTGATGCTTACATCCATCTTGGTCTCTGGTGGTCTTTTGGGTCCCGAACTCAAACATATCAATGGGAACACCAAGTGATTCCCCATAGCTAAACAAGTATGTTTCATTAAGATATTAAGGTCACCAAGACATTAAGGTCACCGATGAGCTGCTATTAAGAAATTTCTTACTCATAGAGAGGAAACCAGAATATAATTTTAACTCTGACAAAGTCAAGTTGGTAGAGAAGGGCAAAATCCAGAAAATGAATAGTTATATTCAAATTTATTTATGCTTCTTTTTAACCTCCTTCAATAATAGTCTTTTTAAAATCTGATTGGGAACTTGTCAAAATTTTCTTTTGTAGAAGACTCCACAGAAGATTCTTTTACCTCTGTTATCATCTGTTTAATATGTTCTAGACAGAATTTTTAAAAATTTATTTCATCCACCTATTTTAAGTTCAGAAGGTATCATTTGTGAGACAAAACTTCACAAGCAATTAACTATTAGAAATTATTTTGATGAATTATAATACTACCTACATTTAAAATAAAGGATCCTTTTAAGTATTTACTAGGAAAAATAAATATCCATGTAATTGCCTTTTGTGGCCTTTGGTTGATTTCTCCACTTCAAAAGGATATTTATTATCCCGGTATTATCTGCAGCCGGCTGTTCGGTGGTGTTGATGGTGATGATTATAGCAACAACATGATAGCTTTGTTTGAGAAATACTACTTTTTGTCTTACGCTAACTGCTAGATGTCAGATATTCTACTGAAAGATACAGAACCCACTCACTTTCTTTTAAACACTCACAACAGTGCTGCGTCTACAGGCACTGCCCTGGAAAAGCTTAGGTCCTCGGAAGCAGACTCCGTTAAAAAATGATCCTGACTACCTGAATGAAGAAAGTAAATCTTTTCAAAACATTGATCACTCCCCCTGGTTCCAAAAGTCAAGATGTATTAGTCATTCATAACTACATGACAAATTACCTCATAACTTAGTGGTTTTAAGGAATAAAATGCATTCCTTCTACTTTAGGAACTTAGAAGCAGCTTAGCCTATTGGCTCTGGCTCAAGGTCTCTCACAAGCCATAGTGGAAATGACAGCTGGCTCTGCTTTCTGCTTCCATCTGGCTCCCTCCCTCCCAATGACAAGTGAGTCCTGGTGGTGAACGGGAAGTCTCGGTTCTCCCCACATGAGCCTTTCCTCAGGCAGCTTGAATGGCCCTGACCATGGCTAAGGGCTAATCCATAAAGATAGCAATCCAAGAGGATGGGGTAGAAAGGCAGCTCCTGTTATGACCCAGCCCCAGAATTCACATCCCAGTCACTTCTGGTACATTCCATTTGCTACAAACCAATCACTAAGTCCACCCACAGGCAAGGAAGGGAAATGAGAGGGGGAGGGCAATAAGGCACAATCTTTTGAAGGGAGGAACGATGAAGAACTCTTGGACGTGTCTTAAAACCACCACACAAGATCCTGACATCAATAGCCCCCCCCCCATGGAACTGCTGTGTTCAGTAAAATAATCTCACTTTTAAACACACACGTGTACACACTTGTTGAGCAGGTTGCCAGCATGCCTCGAAAGTGATGAAGTACCTTGGTCACACTCATTTTTCATAGGTGGCATGCTTATTGCTTCAAACTGCAGAAGGTGAATGAGAGTCCTTTATAGATGTTAGCATTTGTACAAAGATAGCTCAATGTGCCAGATATCAGCCTCTCACCTCTCAGCTCAGAACACACCCTTCATTCTCTTCTGTGTGCTGCTGGGGCTGAGATTCTGCAGCCACAATTCTCCATTGCCAGCTCTTCCTTATAGGTTCTAGCAATAGAGGAACCAACTGGCGATTGCCAAGGTAGAGATTGGCTCCTTCCGGCTCACTTCCTATTTTGTCTGCTGATTCTCTACCCTAGCAGCTGTAGCTTCTTCCCAGTTCAAGAGCAGCAGTTCAAGACAGCATATATTTATCACTGTCCAGTACCACCACACCCCCTCAGAGATACCTATCTGCCAGGATCCCTGCCTTAGATACCAGGACCACACCTCTAAGCTCAGAGACACCAGTACCAGATATATAGTGGCTCCTTCTCAGAATTCTAGGTTTCAGCTCCATGAAATATCTCTTCCGTGCTTCTGAGTTTTAGTAATTCGACTCCTTCTCTTTGTTCCCCAGCTCCACAGTGGTAGCTGCTTCCTGCAGTTGCTACCTCCATGATGGCTTACTTTTGCCTTTGATCTGCTTCCTTAACCACTCTTTACATTAAATTCTCTCTGTTGAAATAAAACAAGTGGTGTGGTTTCTGTCTCCTGACTGCACCCTGATTGCTACACTCATGAAATTGCCCAAAAGAACAAGGAGAAACAAATAATGGAGGGCGTTTCTTGGAACATGTAAATTAGGTAGAGTTACATGGGAATAATGCCTTCATTGGTAATTGGGTTCATTGAAGGCCATATAGCAAATGTATCAGTCATGGAATGGGGAAACATCGTAAGTCCAATCTATTTAAATATAAATAGATAAATCTATTATATCGGGATATGAGTCTTTAAGGATCAAATCAGATGCACAAGGAAACCATGAGTACCTCCAGAAAGCCTGTTATGGTTTGGATCTTGAATGGCCCTTTAAACTCTCATGTGTTGGCAATGCAGGAATGTTCAGAAGTGAAATGCTTAGATTAAGAGAGCTGTAATCCAACTGGTGGCTGGATCCATTTGAAGAATTAATCTGAATAGATTACTTAGCAGTAACCACAGGCAGGTGGGGCAGGACGGGAGGAAGTTAGTCACTGGGAGATGCCTGTTGGGTTTATATTTTATCCCTGGCTCCTTGTACTCTCTCTCTTCTTCCTGCCTGCCACCACCTGAGGAACCTTCCCCTGTCACACTTTTCTGCCATGATGTGATGCCTCACCTTGGGGCCCACAGCAATGGTGTCAGCCAACCATGGACTGAACCCCTGCAAACGTGATCCCAAATAAAATTTCCCTCCTAAAAAATTGTTCTTTTCAAGCATTTTGGTCACAGCAATGGGCTCATGGGAAAGGAGGGTCCTACTTATGAAGAGGGTGCAGGAGGTAATGGAACAGGCTCTTCTGGTGCCCAACCTTTCATGCCAGACAAAAACTCTGCTGTGGCTTCACTATAATACAAAAATTAGGAATCTTCTATCCTGCAATCAAAAGTGAAGCCCTTGTGCTCATGGAGCCCAGGTGTGACAGGTAGATAAAATGCAATCCTGCGTCAAATTTCTGCATGTGGAGGAAGTGTTAACTTCATCCTCATATATAAGATTTTCATCAAGCTAAGATAATACTATCCTAAACTGGCAGTTATAAAGAAAAAATAAGTTCAAAAGTCTGAATTAGATATAAACTGTTAACTGAATTTTTCTTTTTTAAAAAATGCCACTCTGAGAAGGAAAAAAGCACACAAAGGTAAGGTGCAGAAGGTAACATATAAAACTGACTCTTTTTAAGATTAAGCTAAAGATGAGTCAGACCATCTGATTGTGATTTCTATAGAAATACTGTGTTAGTCAGTTTTCTGTTACCATCACAAAATACCTGAGTTAATAAACTTATAAAAAGGAAAGGTTTATTTTGGCTCACAGTCTGGGAGGTTTCGATCCATGACCAGTTGGCCCCAGTACTTTGGGGCCTTTGGTGAGGCAACATATCATAATAGAAGCAGATGGCAAAGCAAAACCATTCACTTCATGGCTGGGAAGTGAAAGAGAAAGAAGAGACCATGGTCCCACAGTCTCCTTCAAAAGCACTCCCCCAGTGAACAAAAATCTCTCATTGCCCTTCTCCCCTTAAAGTCTTCACCAGCATCTAACAGTGCCATGAGCTGGGACCAAACCTTCAACACATGAGCCTTGGGGATACATTCCAGATCCAACTACAGCAAATACTAATAAAGAATTCTCTGACGGGCTATCTCACCATGGGTCTGTCCAAGTAGGGCCACGTCCATCTGTCAGTCTCATGGAGGTAGGGTTAATTTTCCTTTTGTTCTTTTGATTTTATTCCTCAGATATGACTATGATTTACATGTGCATTTTTCTAAATACATTCTGGGGAGTTAAAAAGACATGATTACCACAACTACAAATTAGCCAAACCAAGGCAGTCGGTCCCCTTGGCCCCAATATATATAAAAGAGAGACCATGAAACATGAGCACAGAGTCATGATAGGAGCCCAGAAGTCAAATAAGCAGGAATTTAATGTGAATTGGGAAAAAAAAAACAGAATATTAAATCAACCATAATAGCATGTATTATGAAGTTATAAATATATACACAGTAACTTCTAGAGAAGAACTACTATAATTTAAATTTTATTATATAAATGCTTATTTCAAAATTGCTGGGGCTGAAACTAAATTAGCTCTTCAATATGGTTAAGTGGTTGTTCTTAGTTCAGGGTGATATCTTGCTACCAGACTAAGTATAAAATCTGTTTCAATAAATTTGCTTTAATTGCCTGGGTCTCCTAACCAAGCAGGATTTTTAGACTTGGTGCTAGACGTTGATAATTTACCACCATAAAAACTTTTGAGTTTGGTTAAAGGTTGTTAAATATGTGAGACTTGTGATGTTCTCAGAAGGCCTAGTTCTTCATCTGTGCTGTACTCCAGGGTCAGAGCGCCAGCACTCCACCACCCACAACGGAAAGGAGAATGAAGCATCAGGGAGGAGGCAGCAAGCTGCGACCCTGTGCACCTTCTCAGGAGGAGGAAACATCAGGGTCATCCATGGCACATACACTGAGCTGCAAGCTTGCAAGAGAAATAGTTTAACTTTCTTTCTAAACTCAATTTCTTCATCTGCAACATACAGCCACCAGAGCAACCACTCTTCTTAAGGTTTCCAGAGCTGCCACATTATCAAACTGAACGTGTACTTTTTAGTCCTAGGTCTCCCAGCTTCACCTGACACAACTAAAAAAGACCGTCTCCTTTTGGAAACAATTTCCCCCAAGCTTGGTAGAAAGAGACGCTTCTCTCTAGATGCTCTTCTTTGGTTCACAGCAGAATAAGCCAGTTCTTTCCCAGAATTCCTGACTTCCTTTGGGCTGTGGTTAGCAGGAATGAGGATGCTGTTCCTCAGGGTCTCTCCTGGGGTGGGGGCAAGTCATGAACTCTGATCACTCTGCCATGGCAGCCCCCAGCCAAGACACAAGCTTCTCAACACTAGTGTCAAGCACTGAGCTCCCTCCCCACCCCCAGCAGGGCCCTGCACCAGAAGGACATCCACAGGCATGTGCTCTCTCTTCTTGCTTCACCCCCTCTCTCTCCTCTCACCTCCAGTCCCTTCTCTCTGCCCACCCACTGCATGTGAGTCGTTGGAGAAGACAGGGCTGCCCTTTGCTTACACCAGACACCCACGGGATGTTCTTGCTCCTGCTTCATATTCCTATCCACTTTCACCCCATCATCAGACAACACAAGATCTGCTCGTTCTTTTCTCAAGTCCAACCACTTTCTCCATCCCCCCTGTTCATCCTTATCTACCATCATCTTCCTCCTGGATGCCCAGGGAAGACCCTGTGATGGTCAACTCCAAGTGTAACCTGGCTAGGCTGTGGTGTCAAACTGTCTGGTCAACACCATCCTGGATGTTGCTGCAAAGATATTTCCTGAGACGGGATTAACACTTAAATCAATAAATAGTGAGTAAAGCAGATCACCCTCCATAATGTGGTAGCCTTGTTCAATTAATCAAAGGCCCTTAGAGAAAAGACTGAGGTCCCCGAAAGAGAAAGGAATTCTGCTCCCAGACTGCTGTGGACGCAAGGCTGCAACATCAACTCTTACTGGAGTTTCCAGCCTGGTGGGCAGCCCCATAGATTTCAGACTTGCTGACCCCACGGTCAAGTGAGCCAACCAATTCCTTTAAATTAATCAGTCAATCTCTTACACATGAGCATGCCCTCTCCCTCTCCCTCTCTAAACACACACACACACACACACACACACACACACACACACACACACACCCTGTTCTCTGGAGAACCCAATATGACAACCCCTGCGTGGTTTTCCCACCCCAGCTCTCCCATTCAACCTCTACCACATATCCAGAGTGATCTTCTTAAAGCACGTATCATGGCGAGTTTCAGTTTAAAACATATCTGACTTCCCACTGCCCATGAGAGTAAAATCCAAATCCTTCAAATGCTCTTCCAATCTCAATGTAACATGCCCCTCCCACGGTGGAGCTTCATCTCAGTCCTCCATACCCGAGATGGGCTTCTTCTCTGCTGCTCGTGGTGTATGGAGCTCGTACCTCAGACACTTCCCTCTGCCTGGAGCCCACCCCCAACCCTATTCACGGGGCTTTCTCCTAATCATCCTCCACCATCATGTCCTCAACAAAACTGTCCCTGATGCCCTGGGTGCCACTAGTTAAAGGTTTACTCTGTTCTCAGCTCTATTTGAATCATCTTGCATATATTAATTCACCCAATCCTCACAACAACTCTATAAGGTACTTATTATTATTTTCCTTATTTTACAGATGAAGAAAGGGAGGCACAGAAAGCAATGTGCTCAAGATCACACAGCTAACAAATGGCATTGCTGGGATTTGAATCTAGGTATTCTAGCCCCAGTCTGTGAACTTAACACATGAGTGTTAAGTCCTCCCCTAGAAAACAAAATTGAAAAGCTTCCTCAGTGCCTCTCTGAGGATCCTTTTCTTTTCATTCACAATATTTATTAAAATTCATATTATACATACACATATGTATGTGTACATATATATGCGTGTACACACACACACACACACACACACACACTTTGGTTACTTGACAGGTCCCACCACTATTCTTTCAAGTGCCATGAGGTCAAGAACACTACCTGTCTTGCCCACATATGTACCTAGTATGAGGTACATTGACACATAATGGCACTCAATAAATATTTGTGGTTATGCCTTTCTTCCCTCCTTTCCCAAGCTCCTCATTTGTATTCTCAAACTTTATTGTCATTGTACCCAAAGAAATAAAAGTAGCAATTAAGATGAAGAATTAGACTAGTATCCTCAATGTTGGACCTTGGCTGTGATGTTGGATCAATGGTTTCATTGTGTGGGCCAACCTCCGTATCAGCACAGGTAAACTTCTATCTATAGAGTGAGATTTGAGAATTCCCTAACCATCAAACTTTCACCCACCGTCTACTTGAAATATAATTATTAGCTATGCTGTTCCATCCAATTCTTCATTAGAATTTAAATATCTCTTAGAAACTTTCAGCCTACAGTTATTATTACCAGTTGAGTATTCCTTATCCAAAATGTTCAAGGCTAGAAGTATTTCAGATTTCAGAGGTCTTCAGATTTTAGAATATTTGCATGCACACTATGAGATATCTAAGGGATGGGACCAAAGTCTGAACCAGAAATTCATTTAAGTTTCCTAGACACCATATATATATCATGAGGATAATTCTGTACACTATTTTTTAACACACCTGTTTGGCCTGTGACCCATAACATGGGTCAGATGTGGCATTTTTTCACCTGTGGCATCATATCGTCACTCAAAAAGTTTTGGGTTTGGGAGGATTTTGTATTTTAGATTTGAGGGAAAATGATGCTCAACCCGTAATTAACCCTAGTAGTACAGCACAGAGAGCCCCATGGAAATGCAACAAGGGGCAGGTGTTTCCATTCCAGATGTGCTGGTGCCTGAAGGAGTGGCCAGGAAAGCCTAGAGGACCCAGAGCTAATTTTGCTTTTCACAATGTTCAAGTGCTCCTGAGGTGGCTCTGAAAGAGCTACTTCTTTAGTCATCAATGTCTCCTGCAGTTTCCAGGAAAATGCTAGTAGTTTTGTTTCCATTAACCCTGGATCCATGCAACAAGAAAGCTACCAATTTTAAAAGCAAGAAATTTCGTTGAACAAGGAGTTCTTTTGCCTTCAAGACACCAAATCATTTTGACTTATGCCTCACTAATTTAATGAAAATTGCTGGGGTCATATAGCTGCAATCTAATTAAACATGGTTTCTTTCCACTTCTCTCCCACTGCTGACACTGGAAGACAACTCCATAATAAGTATAAATTGGGAAAATGTTGATGATAGTTATCAAGAAGATTTTGAAAGAAATTAGGTTATTCTCTTTCAACTTTTAAAATTCCCCCACATATAAACTAACTTTGCATTTGAGCTATTTCAGGAAAGAATTAGCCTTGGATTGACTAGATTGATCACTTTTTTAAATTTTATTTATTTATTCTAATTTGTTATATGTGACAGCAGATTGCATTTGAAGTCATAGTACACATATAGAGCACAATTTTTCATGTTTCTGGTTGTGCACAAAGTAGAAGTCACACCATGCGTGTCTTCATATATGTACTTAGGTTAACCATGTCTATCTCATTCCACCATCTTTCCTACTTCCATGTCCCAACCCTTCTCCTCCCTCCCCCTTGCCCTCTCCTCCATTCCTCCCATGCCCCCCCCAGCTCCATTATGGATCAGCATAGATTGATCACTTTTTGAGCAAAAAAAAGGAAAAGGACCAAATTTGTTTTCAGAACAGTGCTAAAGAGTTTTTGATTCACATCTGCTAATCCTAAAAACAAAATTAGTTTAAATTTTTGGGGTTTCATTTAGATGAAGAGTAAAATATAATTCAATTATACTTACCAATGGGAAAAACAATACAATTAGCCATCTCCAAAAGTCTTCTAGGAATTCTTAGAATGCATTTTATAGTATTATGGTTTAGATATGAGGTATCCCTCAAAAGCTCCTATCTGTGGAGTAATTCACTGATATGCATTAGTGAGTGGTTACTGTACACAAGCAGGCGGGGGCTGCAGGAGGCAGGCCACTGAGAGTGTACCTTTGGAGTTTATATTTTATCCCTGGTGATCAGAGAGAGCTCTCCACCCCACCTTCTGTCCCTCCTTCACTTCCTCTTTCCCTCCTGCCCTTCCTCCTTCCCTACATCCCTCCCCCATTCACACAATTCTCTAAGCTGGATCCCTCAGCCATATCCTTCCGCCATGACATTCTGCATTCACACTGGTCCAAAGCTATGAAGTCAGTTGACTGTAGACTACGCCTCTGAAACCATAAACCAAAATAAAGTTTTCCTCCTCTGTGTTCATCTTGTCAGGTCTTTGGGTGACATAAAAGCTGACTAAAACAGAAATTATCTTTTAAATTCGGGGATAATCTTTTATAAAGTGAGAATCTGATCACCGTTCATTAACAATATCATAGAGAAGGAGAAGGAGAAAGGGGGAAGGGGGAGGGGGAGGGGAGGGGGCCATGTAGATAGTCGGACCTGGTTTCTTGATTCAATTCTACCACATTTTGCTAGTGATTTTGAAATAATCACTGCATTTCTCTAAAGTCCAGAGGGAGAATTTTTAGAAGACGGTCAATGGGCACAATTATTTGACTATTATTACTATAAATTAAAATAAAGTTAAAATGTTCCTGATTCTAGTTTCATGTGCAAAGTTTCCAAGTTAAATTGGCAAATTATTGCAATTACACCCAGGTAACCAGAAAAAAAGTCCTGGCAGATCTTTAGAGAAGAATCACAAAGTCTGCTGATCCTCAGAATCCTGCTGTTCACAGCTCCTTTCTGATTAGACTCACTAAAATCAACTCACTTTCAATCTCTTGCCCATTGTTTTACATATTATTTATTTTTTAAATTTGACTTTTACAAATAAGGTTTAAAAGAGATTTCAGAGATATGAAAAATTGTGTTCTGTATGTGTAATATGAATTTTAATGAATTTTGCTGTCATATATAACAAATTAAAAATTTTAAAAATGAAAAAAAGATTTATTGTACCACATGATGACTATAATTAATAATAATACATTATATCCTTGAAAGATGCTAAGAGAGCAGCTTTTAAGTGTTCTCATCACACAACAATAACTATGGAAGGTAATGTAGATATTAATTAGCTTGATTTAGCCATTGGACAATGTGTGTTTGTGCATATAAAAATATCAGAATGTGGGGCTGGAGTTGTGGCTCAACAGGAGAATGCTCATCTAGCACATGTGAGGCCCTGGGTTTGTTTCTCAGCACCATATAAAAATAAATAAACAAAATAAAGATAAATATATATATATTATATATATATAAAGATAAATATATATATATTATATATATATATAATTACAGGATGAATGTATACGACTTTATTGGTTATTTTTTTTTAAACGAAAATATCCCAGACTCCCTTGTAAAAAAAAAAATTAAATGGTGTGGGACTTAAAGTTTTGCCTCTCTCAGTTGGCTGACTGTTCTTTACCACACTTTTATACTATTGTGACATCTTATTTATTGAGTGTTTTCTGTATACCTGGCACAATGCTAAGCATATTGCATGTAGAATTACACAGGGAAAAAGGTTATTTCTACCCAATATGTAATGCCAAACATTATTAAAGTGTCTCTTATGGATTAAATTTATTGAAAGTAAAGAAGAATAGAAAGATAATGATTCATAATCATGTTTTTTCTATAAGCTTTCTTTAAACCATAATCTACCAATCTTTCTACTATTCCAGGTTGAAATTAAAGGAAAAATGTTTAAATATGTTAAGTACATAATAATTCTGGGAACTTCAAATGAAATTTTCCTGTGGCACCAACTCCCAATACAGTTGTAGGATGTGTATATCAAGTGGCAGAACAACTTTGAATATGGGAAGCATTTATGTTTCAGACTGGCACTAAAACGGGTGACCAAGTGATCTTTGAAGTTCTCATTCAGAGTTCCAGAAGATTTAAGTTTTTTACACTGGAAGATTTTAAGATTTTAAAATGGGATTTGTTGTTTCATCACTTCCCCTAATAATCTTTTTTTATTTAAAGATAGCTCAATCTCTTTATTTATTTGTCTTATTAATATATTTATTATACATATGAATGTGGAATTTCAGCATTTGCATACATTGTTGTGCATTGATCAAATCACAGTGATTAACTTTTATTCTTGCCATCATTTCTTTTAATATGCTGTTTCCAAAAAGATGAACAAATCATTTCACAAATGGCAAACGTTGAAGTTGTCCTTATTAGAAAGATAAAAAATAAAACAAATCTGCCAACTCAAACATCAAATTTCACAAGGGTTTGATAATGAATTTGCTCTTGCTCAGACTTCATTCACATGAATCAGTAGCCTAAGGGCACTGTTCCACGAAGTCATTTAAATACCTTCAGATGAAATCATATTAAAAAATCCATAAAGTTGGTTGATCCAAATGAGCAAAGCCCTGTTTTCTTAAGAGCATCCTAAATTGTATCCTGACACCTCTAGTTTCATGTTGAAGCACATCTTTATTTTTCTCTTTTGCCCAATGCCTTTTCCACTGAGAACTTTCACATTTCACCCTGTTATAAATAAATATCTGTAATTCTGTAAATTATTGTGTTCAATTTTATTTTTGTTCCCAAATATTTGCAAATCTTTCCAGTAAGATGATTTTACTTCCTGACCCATTACTGTCAGGTCTGGCCTCATGGCTTGTTTTGGTCCATAAAATATGATAGAAGTCATGATACCATTTTGAAGTTGAAGCTTTAAAAGTCCCACATGTGACCACTGTAGCATGTCTCTTTTCTCCCTCTGCCAGGAGCAAAGTCATATTCTGGTGATAGCAGCCCTCTGTCGATCTCCTGGAGACCCACCACACAGGTGCACAGGTAACAAAAGCAAGAAACAACTTCCGTGGTTCTAAGCCACTGAGATTCAGCAAGCCTTTACCCAGCCTTCCTTAGTCTGTAGTTGACTGAAACAACCAACGGCCTTCAAACTTTTCAACTGTGTATGTATCTCCTGAAATAATTTTGAAAAACGATGGATCTCCTCTAAATTGTTCAAGTTGACAGCTGAAATTTTCTATCTTATGCCTAAAAATGTTCAAAAATTGTCATGTGCGATATTATAAAAATTGACCACTTGAATAAAACTGTTCCATCGCTCTTTTAAATTACCTAATTGGACAAAACATCATAATGTATTCTAAAAGTATAGACAAAGGTTTTCTTTGACAGCTGGAAAGTTCACATGATTCCCTATGTTAGTCAGCTCTTTGTTGCTGTAACCAAAATACCTGAAAAGAACAATTTAGAGGTGGAAAAGTTTATTTGGGGCTCAAGGTTTCAGAGGTTCAGTCCATGATCGGCAGACTGCATTGCTTTGGGCCCATAGTGAGGCAGAACCTCATGGCAGAGGGCATGGCTGAGGAAAATACCTCAGGTCATGGCAGCCTGGAAGAAGGGAGAGAGCTCAAGGAGCCAAGAATAAAATACAAACTCCAAAGACATGGCCCCAGTGACCTAACTTCCTCCAGACACACCCAACCTGCCTGCTTTTACCATGCAATTGTTCTATTCAAATTATTAACCCACTGAATGGATTAACCTGTTGGTTAGATTACTGCTCTCATAATCTAATCATTTCACCTCTGGACATTTCTGTGTTAACAAAGAAACTTTTAGGAGACACTTCAGATCCAAACCATACATTCTCTTTTGTTCTTAAACTTGTATTTCCATTTTAGTTTATCTACAAAGTTGAATCTCAAATCTTATTAGTCATCCTTGCATGCTTTCCAGGGGAAAGATGCATATGATTAATTGTACTTTTTTAATTTGACTTTTAATTTTTAAATTTCCTTTGATCATAAGGCCCTGAAAAGGGAAATTTTTCTTCTGTATTGAAATATCATTAAAATTAATAGTAGCAACCCTTCCAAACTCATTCTAAGAGGCTAGTATCACCCTGATACCAAAACCAGACAGAAACATATCAAAGAAAGAAAATTTCAGGCCAATATCCATGATGAACAGAGATGCAAAAATTCTCAACATAATTTTGGCAAATCGCATACAAAAACATATTTTAAAATAGGGCTCCATGATCAAGTGGGGTTTATTCCAAGGATCCAAGGTTGGTTCAACATACAGAAATCAATAAACACAATACATTACATCAATAGACTTAAAGAGAAGAATCATGATTGTATCCATTGATGCAGAGAAAGCATTTGACGAAATGCAATATCCTTTCTTGTTCAAAACACTAGAAAAACTAGGGATAGTAGGAACATACCTCAACATTGTAAAGGCTGTATGTGCTAAACCCAAGGCCAACATCATCCCACATGGAGAAAAATTGGAAGGATTCCCTCTAAAAATGGGAACAAGACAAGGATGCCCTCTTTCACCACTTCTATTCAACATAGTCCTTGAAACTCTAGCCAGAGCAATGAGACAGATGAAAGAAATTAAAGGGATACACGTTGGAAAAGAAGAACTCAAACTATCATTATTTGCAGATGTCATGATTCTATACTTAGAGGATCCAAAAAATTCCACCATAAAACTTCTAGTATTAATAAATGAATTCAGCAAAATAGCAGGATACAAACTCAATAATACCCAGAGGTATTATTGAGTAATGAATCAGTAATGGATCCTCTGAAAGAGAAATCAGGAAAACTACCCCATTCACAATAGCCTAAAAAAATAAAATACTTGGGAATCAATCTAACAAGAGAGGTGAAAGACCTCTACAATGAAAGCTACAGAACACTAAAGAAAGAAATTGAAGAAGACCTTGGAAGATGGAAATATCTCCCATTCTCTTGGGTAGGTAGAATCAATATTGTCAAAATGGTCACAAAGCACTATACAGATTCAGTGAGATTCCAATTAAAATCCCAATGTCATTTCTTATAGAAATAGAAAAAGCAATAATGAAATTCATTTGGAAAAATAAGTGATCCAGAATAGCGATGAAATTCATTTGGAAAAATAAGTGACTCAGAATAGCCAAAGCAGTCTTTAGCAAGAAGAGTGAAGCAGGAGGCTTCACAATACCAGACCTTAAACTATACTACAAAGCTATAGTAGCAAACAAAAATGGCATGGTATTGGCACCAGAATAGACATGTAGACCAATGGTACAGTGTTGGGGATGCAAATCAAGTAAAGATGGCGCCTGGCAGTTTGCCAGGAGGAGTGGTTTGTGAAGCAATGCCATTGAGCCATTAAGATGATGAGGATTCCTTATTGGCTGACTGCTGTATCTAGATGATGTTAATTGAGTTAAGGTGTGTGTAATTAGTTGGTATATGTACCTCTGCTGTCCCGAAGAGAGGTGGTTCTGCTACCTTAGGAGCCCGCTACTTTGAATTCCTGCTCAGTTCCCGCTAAGTTCACTTGCAATAAAGTAGTTCCCATTTCAACCTTCAAGTTGCTTGTCACCTCCCAGTTATTTGCCCAGCTGGACCGCGGCAATACAGAATAGAAGACACAGAGACAAACCCACATATATTTAGTCATCTCATACTCGACAAAGGCACCAAAAACATACACTGGAGAAAAGATAGCCTCTTCAACAAATGGTGCTGGGAAAACTAGAAATCCATATGCAGAAAAATGAAACTAATTCCCTGTCTCTCACCATGCACAAAACTCAACTCAAAATGGATCAAGGACCTAAGAATTAGTCCAGAGACCCTACGCCTAATAGAAGAAAAAGTAGGCCCAAATCATCATGTCAGATTAGGCCCTGACTTCCTTAACAAGACTCCTAAAGCACAAGAAATAAAATCAAGAGTCAATAAATAGGGTGGATTCAAACTAAAAAGCTTCTTCTCAGCAAAAAAAAAAAAAAATAATAATAATAATGCGGTAAAGAGAGAGCCTACAGAATGGGAGCAAATTTTTGCCACACACATGTCAGATACAGCACTAATCTCCAGGATATATAAAGAACTCAAAAAACTTAACACCAAAAAAACAAACAACCCAAGCAATAAATGGGCTAAGGAGCTGAACAGACACTTCACAGAAGAAGATATACAATTGATAATAAATATATGAAAAAATGTTCAACATCTCTAGTAATTAGAGGAATGCAAATCAAAGCTAATATTTCATCTTGCTCCAGTCAGAATAGTAGTTATCAAGAATACAAACAACAATAAGTGTTGGTGAGGATATGGGGGGAAAGGCACACTCACATATTGCTGGTGGGACTGCAAATTGGTGCAACCAATCTAGAAAGCAGTATGAAGAGTCCTCAGAAAACTTGGAATGGAACCACCATTTGACCAAGCAATCACACTCCTCATCTATACCCAAAGGACTTAAAATCAGCATACTACAGTGACACAGCCACATCAATGTTTATAGCAGCACAATTCACAATTGCTAAACTGTAGAAGCAACCTAGATGCCCTTCAATAGAAGAATGAATAAAGAAACTGTGGTACATATACACAATGGAATATTACTCAGCATTAAAAGAGAATAAAATCATGGCATTTGCTGGTAAATGGATAGAGTTGGAGAATATCATGCTAAGCAAAATAAACCAGTCTCAAACAATCAGAGGTCGAATGTTTTCTCTGATAAGTGGATCCATATTGGGGGAGGGGGTGCATGGGCTAAGTGGAGTAACTTTGGATGGGGCAAAGGGGAGGAGAGGAGGTGGCAAAGGGGTAGGAAGGACGGTGGAATGAGACAGACATCATTACCCTAGGTACATGTATGATTGCACGAATGGTGTGACTACTGCATGCACAACCAGAGAAGTGAAAACTTCTGCTCCATTTGTGTGCATGAATTGAAGAGCTATCTACTGTCATGTATACTTAATAATGTAGAACTAATAAATAAATAAAATTTAAAAAAATTATTAGTAGCAAACAAGTAATCAAAACATGGAATAAAAACATTTTATAATTTTGGTAAGTGATTATCAAATATAAAAAGTAAAATGTTATGGGAAATCATAATGTGAATGGGCCTTTTTCAATTAGTTTGTATAATGGAATGAATGTTATGTACTGTCAGAAAGAGGTTCAGAATTGAATCAGTTTCCCTTTTTTCATTTTTATAGACAAAAGCAATAAAAAAAAATCATATATGTGAGTAAATTAGAAAGGGGGGATTTTTCCTTCTGACTTAAAGGCCCAAAATGATATTGTAATCTACCATCAAAAATTATCTGAGCCAGGCACAGTGGCACACAACTGTAATCCCAGCGGCTAGGGAGGCAGAGGCAGGAAGATTACAAGTTCAAAGCCAGCCTCAGCAATTTATTGAGGCGCTAGGCAATTCAGTGAGATCCTGTCTCCAATAAAATACAAAATAGGGCTAGGGATGTGGCTCAGTGGTCGGGTGCCCATGAGTTCAATCCCTGGTACCCCCCCCCAAAAAAATTATTTGAACTTTTTTTAGCTAACAATCTAATTAAATTCTCTAATTTTGTCCAAAACAAAGAATTGGAAACCACCTATTTGTAAGGTTATTCACTACCCAAGCACTGTGTTTATCCACTTGGTTTCTGAGAAGAATATTTTTAAAGGCTTTACCAAGGCTCATCAATAATAGGTTAAATTATACCTATCATTCAGAATCTTGTGTAGGAAGGATCTTGTGTAACCCAATATAGGAAGAATTGGAAAACCAAAATATTATTAATTATGGTACTCCTTTGCTAATACAATATTTTAGGCAAAGTTTTTATCTGATCATTAAATATATTCACTAAATCTCCTAACTTGAATATTTAGCTTCTTTGCTCTAGGGAGATTTTCCCCATGAAACCTAATTGCCAAACCCAGTCCTCATTACCAAACCGGTCAGCCAGATCGGATTTTCTATCTGTCAGAAAGTTCTGGCTTCATTTTTCAGTTCAAATGGAAGCGTTGACACATGCCCCCATGACAAGCACCTCACTTCTGAATTGCAACGCGAAGTTCTGGAGCAGACATTTTTCACAAGCTTGCTCACGGCACAAAATAAGGCTTCACTCCCTTTGATATGGCCAAGCGTGACCATCAGGAGCAACCACGCTTCACTGCAGTCTCCCTCCTCCCTCTGCCCTGAGCCCAGGCACATCCCAGGTAGGCGCTGCTGTGAGTGCATTCTGGAGGGCAGAGAGCATGGAGAATATTCTCTGTACTTTCCTCTCAGGTGCAGCCCCAGGAAGTACTGCGTTCACAGGTGACAGGTAGGCCACAGGAAAAAATTCTCATCGCCCCTGCCACCCTACTTCACAGTACCCTTGAGTTCACAGCATTGCCCACAAAAGCTGAAATAATGTTTCCATTGCCATACCTTGCACACCATGGAAATTTGTAAAAGACAGAGAAAGGTACCAAATCCTATAGCAGGAACATCAGGGTTTGATAAGTGGAAAGCATTATCCATATTAGTATGTTTCATTTGATCAGAGACTTTTACACCCTTAAACATGCACAGAAGTAAGATTTCAGATGTGGGAAAATATGTCTGGTGGGTGGCAGTTTAGACAGGGAGATGTGGATAGAAAGGCAGATGTGAAAACAGAGGCAAGAAGGACACATCTTCCTGAATTGCAGACACCTCCCCAGCCAGTAAATCACGAGAAAAAAAATATTACGGATTCTGACTGTATGAAAATGAATGTTCTTAAAACTCTCTGTACCCATGCAGCTCTTGGAAAGGCTGCTCTTCCCCAGCAGGGACCTGGATCCTGAGCTCAAGACTGTTGGTGCAGATTTCAAATCCACTGGGCATACTGTGCCTAATTTATAATGCTTGAAAAATAAGATCACTTACTCTCCTCTATTGGAATTAATTTGTTATTACTGCACAACAAACAGTGGCATAAATCAATACTCATTTATTACCTGGCAGTTTCCCAGGGTCAGGACCCAGAGCCCCAGGCCAGATGTTCTGCTCAGTGTTCAAGGCTGCATGGTGATATAAACAAGTGCCGCTCTTTCCCTGAGCCTAGGGCTCCTTCCCCAAGCTCATGGGTCATTGACAGAGTTCAAGCCTTACAATTGCAGGCCCTCCCTCCTAGGAACTGCCTGTTGCTCCCTGCCACATGGCCCTCTCTACACCTTGGCAGTTTGGTTCTTTAAGGCCAACAGGAGGATGTCATTGCTATTTATTTTCTGTATGAGATCCAAACCTGCTTCTAAAGGGCTCAACGGATTGTGTCAGACCCACCAAAGTCATTTCCCCTTTGGTTAACCTAAAGACAACTAATGAGGGGACTTAAGTATATCTGTAAAACATCTTTATCTTTGCTCTAATGTAATACAATCCAGGAAGCTATAGCTCATCATCTTTGTCATGGTCTACTGGATAGAAGTTACAGGTCTGCTCACTGTCAAGGGAGTGTTACAAGGGCATGGGTCATTGGTGGTCACCTTAGAATGCTGCTTCCCATAATATTTAAACAAAAAATAACATCAAGGTTATGAATATGACAACTGTGAAGTGTCTTTCTTAGTATTTAGGATATAAAATTTAATCTGAGCACAGTGACACATGCCTGTAATCCCAGCAACTGGGGAGGTTGAGGCAGGAAAGAATCACAAGTTCAAGAAGGTCAGTCTCGGCACTCATTCTAGATCTTAGGTAGAGGAAATTATTTCAATTTTTCATCATTGAGTATGATGTCTATGGGTCTTTCCTAAATGTCCTTTATAGTGGTGAGGTACCTTTCTTCTATGCCTAATTTGTTGACTGTTCTTATTATGAAAGAGACATTAAATTTTGTCAAATTATTTTTCTGCGACCAAGGAGATGAGACTTTATATGTCCCAGAAAGAATTGAGTATCAAAAGCTGTGCTTGTGAGAACTTGGGTGTAGAACATCGCTAACTAAACCTGAGCCAAACACAGTGGACCACCCACCACTGCAGGCTGTCTTTCAAAGATTCTTGGTGGCCGGCACAGACCTGAACAGGAAGCCGACTGGCAGTGGCTATCAAAATGACCAGTTGTCCACAGCGACACCATGTGGCTGTAAGAAGTAATGACAACATATGACCCTGGCTAACCTTAACTCATAAAATGTAAGCTCCCGAGCTCATAAAATATCAGGGCAGCCTAAAAAGAAGATGTTGAACTTCCTTCTCATCTGGCATGCAAGAGTTTCTCTTGACTTGTTGTTACTCCTGTTGTTGAACGAAAAAGAAAGAATTATGGCCAAAATTGCCCTCTAGATCCAAACTAGGAAAAAAAATTCTGTCTCTTAGCACATAAAGAAGAGCTTTCCAAAAAAATCCCTTTTTACAAGAAAAATATAGGAAACTCTGGAACTAGGTTGACCAGAAACCACCACAGGTGTTCTGGCTGCTGGCCAAGTTGGGACCTGGAGCCCCCTTCTGTCTCAGACTCCCCGTTTACTCACCACAGTCTTCATCGGTTCCTCAACAGAATCCAAGAATCCTGCAGAACATAGTTTAAAACACACTTTTTTGATGACAGAAAGACTATGAAGAATTAAACTCAAAAGATGACATCACCAGATCACAAGTGGAGAGCAGAGGACATTTTTGAGGGTGCCAAGAAGACACATTAAGACTGGGGATGAGACAATCAGACTGTAAGAATTTCACCAACGGACAGACAAGCCTTATGTCTGGGTAATGTTAGACATCAACACACACAAAACACGCTGAACTGAATTTTATTCTAAATATAAAAATCTATTTGTAAGTCGTTATCAAAAACAGGAATCAGGAAGAAAAGCTCTCTCTCAATCGTGGGAAAAAGGACAAATCTCAGGCTGTCTGGGAAATACGTTTATCACCCTAACATTCTTAAATATTTTTATGTTGAAAAGGTTCTTTTACACCAGATTTTTCCCCCTCAATTCCAGCTTGTAAAAATATTTTCATTCAAATAATACCAAAAGGTAGGGGACTTAAACCTGTTGTTATGAAAAACCTTGTTTTAAAACTAACTTTTAGGGGAAAATCTAATAAAATAATTCTGAACAGAAAAGTGCAGAAGAGGATTCCAACATGGCGGCGGGCGCGGAGAGATCAAGTCTCTGACCTCTTCAGCTGTGCGGGCATAGGGAGTCGTAAACAATCTAAATTCTGTTTGCTCAGGATCACTAGGCAATGCTGAGCTGACGTGGATCTGGGGTGAACAGTCTGGGCCTCTCAGAACACACACTGAGCCCGGATCGGCAGAATTCAAGCTCCCGTTCACCTGCTTCCCGCAGACAAACAGCTGTGACTCAGCACTAATCCATCCGGCTGAAACAACTGGTCAGCCTTTCTGATCCTACGGAGGTAAATGCCAACCAAGCCTTCATAGGTAGTGGCCACAGGTTTGAAAAGGGGCTTGGGAGAGACAGTAAGGACCCACCCGTTGCATTGGTCACCCAGCAAAGGGAAACGAACTGTCACCATTTGCAGGAGATACCACCATGGCAGAGAACTGATGTCACCAGACTGCGATGGAGGAGATAACTTCATTGAAACCTGCGGCTACAGGTGTGTAATTCCCTAGCCTTCCCTCTCCACACATCGGGGAAACCTTAAGGGCCCCTCCCAGCTCTCCCGTGAGCGCAACAGCCAGACTGAGGGAATCAGACGTGGCGCGGGACCCGCGGCGGGGAACTCCCGGCTACTGCTCCCACCAGTGCCAACAACTGAGGTCTCTTGCACCAGCTACCGGGGGCGTGGCTACCGGAGGGCAAGTAAAATTCGCTGAGGATTATCAGCCCCAAGCTCTACAAACTTAGGGTCTGAGGGAATGGCAAACTGGGAGAGTGTGCCCAGTCGTTCATGAAAACAGGGCTCCCGGGAGCAGCAGACCTGGCGTATAGCCAGTATTGTGGTGAGCGGCACCCGTGAGAGGGGCCTGGCTAGAGGAAAAGTGGGAAGTGAATAGATACAAGAGCAGGCAATATGCACTCAGGATTGGAGACCCACCCAGTCTGGGAGGAGGAGCTGCTGCACAGTGATTGGTTCCTGCGTATTGACAGGAGAAACTTGGCCTGGTGGGCACAGCGCCACCTACTGGAAGAGAAGTTAATCAAACTCTAAGACTGCATTTATTAGGTTTTTTTTCTCTTTTTTTTTTATTTTGGTTTTTTCTTTCATTTTCATTTTTCTTTCTTATTTTTTCAATTTTTTTCAATTTTTTTTCTTTTAATTTTTATTTTTATTTTTTTATTATTTTTTTTAATTTCGTTTCTTTTTTTATTTTCTATTTTTTTTCTTCTTTTCTCTTTTCATTTCTTTTCAATTTTCTTATTCCCCCTTCATTGAATTCAAACCTGCTTACTCTCATTCTCTTTAGTGACTTCTTCCCTTCCCTTCTAATACCTTTCCTCCCAAGCATCAAATAAATCTATAGGCGTAAACAGTAACTCAGCAGTCAAACAGAACAAGAAGTAACATGAGCAGCATTAAAAAGCAAGGAAGAAAAGGAGTACCAACAATGCAGGACAGCCTAAATATTCAGGAGGACCTAGAGTCATCAGAAAAATGGTCATATAAAGAACTCAAGGAACACATTAGACAGATGGAATGGAACCTTAAAGAGGATATGAGACAGCAAATTCAAGCAGCGAAAGAACACATTGAGAATGAATTACATAAACAGACAAAAGAAGAAGTTAAGCATCTTTATCAGGAGATAGAGATTATAAAAAAATCAAACAATAATTCTAGAAATGAAGGAAACGATAAACCAAATTAAAAACTTAATCGAGAGTATCACTAACAGAGTGGAGCAAGTAGAAGACAGAACATCAGATAATGAAGACAAAATATATCATCTTGAAAATAGTCTAGCCAACTCAGATAGGCTGGTAAAAAATCATGAGAAAAACATCCAAGAGATTTGGGATAACTTAAAAAAACCAAACTTATGAGTCATCGGGATAGAGGAAGGCACAGAGATTCATGCCAAGGGAATGAGTAACTTGGTGAATGAAATAATTACAGAAAACTTTCCAGAAATAAAAAAGGAAACAGATATACAAATTGTAGATGCATACAGGACACCGAGCACACAAAATCACATTAGACCAACACCAAGACACATTGTTATGAAGATATCCAATATACAGAACAAAGAGAAAACATTAAAAGCTACAAGAGAAAGGAGGCAGATTACATTCAGGGGTAAACCAATAAGGTTAACAACGGATTTTTCATCACAGATGCTGAAAGCAAGAAGGTAATGGAACAATGTATTTCAAACACTGAAAGACAATGGATGCCAACCAAGAATTCTGTATCCAGCAAAATTAAGCTTCAGGTATGACAAAGAAATAAAAATCTTTCATGATAAACAAAAGTTAAAAGAATTTGCAGCCAGAAAACCAGCATTGCAAAGCATTTTGAGCAAAACACTACACGAGAAAGAAATGAAAAACAATAACCAAAACCATCAGTGGGAAGTGCCTCAGTAAAGACAGAGGGCGAGGGGAAACATAATCATGGAGAAAAAACTAATTTTTTTTTTAAAAAAAGGATAAATAATCAAACATGGCTGGAAGTACAAACCATATATCAATAGTGACTCTAAATGTTAATGGCTTAAATTCTCCAATAAAGCAACATAGGCTGGTATCCTGGATTAAAAAAAAACAAATCCAACAATATGCTGCCTCCAGGAGACACATCTGATTGGAAAAGACATACACAGGCTGAAGGTGAAAGGATGGGAAAAATATACCACGCACACGGTCCTCGTAAGCAAGCAGGGGTGGCCATCCTCATATAGAATAAAATCAACTTCAAGACTAAGTTAATCAAAAGGGATAAGGAAGGAAATTATATACTGTTAAAAGGAACCATTCACCAACAAGACATAACAATTATCAATATTTATGCACCAAATAATGGTGCTGCAACATTCATAAAACAAATTCTCCTCAAGTTCAAGAATCACATAGACCACAACACAATAATTATGGGTGACTTCAACACACCTCTCTCACCATTGGACAGATCCTCCAAACAAAAGTTGAATAAAGAAACTATAGAACTCAATACCACAATCAATAACCTAGACTTAACTGACATATATAGAATATATCAACCATCATCAAATGGATATACTTTTTTCTCAGCAGCAAATGGATCCTTCTCAAAAATAGACCATATATTATACCATAGGGCAACCCTCAGTAAATATAAAGGGGTGGAGATAATACCATGAATTTTATCTGATCATAATGGAATGAAACTGGAAATCAATGATAAAAGAAGGAAGGAAAAATCCTACATCACATGGAAAATGAACAATATGTTACTGAATGATCAATGGGTTACAGAAGACATAAAGGAGGAAATCAAAAAATTCTTAGAGATAAATGAAAATACAGACACAACATATCGGAATCTATGGGATACAATGAAAGCAGTTTTAAGAGGGAAATTCATTGCCTGGAGGTCATTCCTCAAAAAAAGGAAAAACCAACAAATAAATGAGCTCACACTTCATCTCAAAGCCCTAGAAAAGGAAGAGCAAAACAACAGCAAATGTAGCAGAAGGCAAAAAATAATTAAAATCAGAGCGGAAATCAATGAAATTGAAACAAAAGAAACTATTGAAAAAATTAACAAAACTAAAAGTTGGTTCTTCGAAAAAATATATAAGATCAACAGACCTTTAGCCATGATAACGAAGAGAAGAAAAAAGAGAACTCAAATTACTAACATACGGGATAAAAAAGGCAATATCACAACAGATGCTACAGTAATACAGAAGACAATTAGAAATTATTTTGAAAACCTATATTCCAATAAAATAGAAGATAGTGAAGACATCGATACATTTCTTAAGTCATATGATTTGCCCAGACTGAGTCAGGAGGATACACACAATTTGAACAGACCAATATCAATGGATGAAATAGAAGAAGCAATCAAAAGACTACCAAACAAGAAAAGCCCAGGACCGGATGGATATACAGCAGAGTTTTACAAAACGTTTAAAGAAGAATTAGTACCAATACTTTTCAAGTTATTTCAGGAAATAGGAAAAGAGGGAGCTCTTCCAAATTCATTCTATGAGGCCAACATCACCCTGATTCCGAAACCAGACAAAGACACCTCAAAGAAAGAAAACTACAGACCAATATCTCTAATGAACCTAGATGCAAAAATCCTCAATAAAATTCTGGCAAATTGAATACAAAAACACATCAAAAAAATTGTGCACCATGATCAAGTAGGATTCATCCCTGGGATGCAAGGATGGTTCAATATACGGAAATCAATAAATGTTATTCACCACATCAATAGACTTAAAGATAAGAACCATATGATCGTCTCAATAGATGCAGAGAAAGCATTCGACAAAGTACAGCATCCCTTTATGTTCAAAACATTAGAAAAACTAGGGATAACAGGAACTTACCTTGACATTGTAAAAGCTATCTATGCTAAGCCTCAGGCTAGCATCATTCTGAATGGACAAAAGTTGAAGGCATTCCCTCTAAAATCTGGAACAAGACAGGGATGCCCTCTCTCACCACTTCTATTTAATTTAGTCCTTGAAATACTAGCCAGAGCAATTAGACAGACAAAAGAAATTAAAGGCATAAAAATAGGAAAAGAAGAACTTAAATTATCACTATTTGCGGACGACATGATTCTATACCTAGAAGACCCAAAAGGGTCTACAAAGAAACTACTAGAACTAATAAATGAATTCAGCAAAGTGGCAGGATATAAAATCAACACGCATAAATCAAAGGCATTTCTGTATATCAGCGACAAAACTTCTGAAACGGAAATGAGGAAAAACACTCCATTCACAATGTCCTCAAAAAAAATAAAATACTTGGGAATCAACCTAACATAAGAGGTGAAATACCTATACAATGAAAACTACAGAACCCTAAAGAGAGAAATAGAAGAGGATCTTAGAAGATGGAAAAATATACCTTGTTCATGGATAGGCAGAACTAACATCATCAAAATGGCAATATTACCAAAAGTTCTCTATAGGTTTAATGCAATGCCAATCAAAATCCCAATGGCATTTTTTGTAGAAATAGATAAAGCAATCGTGAAATTCATATGGAAAAATAAAAGACCCAGAATAGCAAAAGCAATTCTAACCAGGAAGTGTGAATCAGGTGGTATAGCGATACCAGATTTCAAACTGTTATAGTGACAAAAACAGCATGGTACTGGTACCAAAACAGGCAGGTGGACCAATGGTATAGAATAGAGGACACAGAGACTAATCCACAAAGTTACAACTATCTTATATTTGATAAAGGGGCTAAAAGCATGCAATGGAGGAAGGATAGCATCTTCAACAAATGGTGTTGGGAAAACTGGAAATCCATATGCAACAAAATGAAACTGAATCCCTTTCTCTCGACATGCACAAAAGTTAACTCAAAATGGATCAAGGAGCTTGATATCAAATCAGAGACACAGCTTCTTGTGGGGTCAGGCTCCAAATTCCTTAATAGGTCACCCATAGCACAAGAGTTAATAACAAGAATCAACAAATGGGACTTACTTAAACTAAAAAGTTTTTTCTCAGCAAGAGAAACAATAAGAGAGGTAAATAGGGAGCCTACATCATGGGAACAAATTTTTACTCCTCACACTTCAGATAGAGCCCTAATATCCAGAGTATACAAAGAACTCAAAAAATTAGAAAATAAGATAACAAATAACCCAATCAACAAATGGGCCAAGGACCTGAACAGACACTTCTCAGAGGAGGATATACAATTTGTCAACAAGTACATGAAAAAATGCTCACCATCTCTAGCAGTCAGAGAAATGCAAATCAAAACCACCCTAAGATACCATCTCACTCCAGTAAGATTGGCAGCCACTATGAAGTTAAACAACAACAAGTGCTGGCGAGGATGTGAAGAAAAGGGTACACTTGTACATTGTTGGTGGGACTGCAAATTGGTGCGGCCAATTTGGAAAGAAGTATGGAGATTCCTGGGAAAGCTGGAATGGAACCACCATTTGACCCTGCTATTGCCCTTCTCGGACTATTTCCTGAAGACCTTAAAAGAGCATGCTACAGGGATACTGCCACATCGATGTTCATAGCAGCACAATTCACAATAGCTAGACTGTGGAACCAACCCAGATGCCCTTCAATAGATGAATGGATAAAAAAAATGTGGCATTTATACACCATGGAGTATTACGCAGCACTAAAAAATGACAAAATCATGGAATTTGCAGGGAAATGGATGGCACTAGAGCAGATTATGCTTAGTGAAGCTAGCCAATCCCTAAAAAACAAATACCAAATGTCTTCTTTGATATAATGAGAGCAACTATGAACAGAGCAGGGAGGAAGAGCAGGAAGAAAAGATTAACATTAAACAGAGACATGAGGTGGGAGGGAAAGGGAGAGAAAAGGGAAATTGCATGGAAATGAAGGGAGACCCTCATTGCTATACAAAATTACATATAAGTGGTTGTGAGGGGAATGGGAAAATAAACAAGGAGAGAAATGAATTACAGTAGATGGGGTAGAGAGAAAAGATGTGAGGGAAGGGGAGGGGGGATAGTAGGGGATAGGAAAGGTATCAGAATACAACAATTACTAATAGGGCATTATGTAAAATTGTGGATGTATAACCGACATGATTCTGCAATCTGCATTTGGGGTAAAATTGGGAGTTCATAACCCACTTCAATCTAATGTATGAAATATGATATGTCAAGAGCTTTGTAATGTTGTGATCAACCAATTAAAAAAAAGAAAAGTGCAGAGGATATCTACTGGGATAGAAATAAAATATTCAAGTAATTTTTTAATTTAAAAATCTGGTAGGAAGCCATATTTCTAACATAAATGTAGAACTTAAGTATGTTGTGATGAATGTCATGTTTTCAAGCTAGTTTTGGTAGCAGAAAATAACTGGAGAAAAAAAAAAACATTTGAAATAGGAACATTTGGAATTTAATTGTGATGTTTTCCAAGCTAGTTTGGAGAAAAATTTTAGTATAAAACATATTCTTTTTTAATTTTTTTATTTTATTTATTCTAATTAATTCTATATGACAGTAGAATGCAATCCAGTTCATATTACACAAATAGAGCACAATTTTTCATGTCTCTGGTTGAACACAAAGTAGAGTCACACCATTCTTGTTTTCATACATGTACTTAGGGTAATGATGTCCATCTCATTCCACCATTTTTCCTACTCCCCTGACCCCCTTCCCCTCCTTTCCCTTTGCCCTATCTAAAGTTTGTCTATTCCTCCCATGCTCTCCACCCCACATCCCCATTATGAATCAACATCATTTACATCAGAGAAGACATTCAGCTTTGGTTTTTTGGGATTGGCTTACTTCACTTAGCATTATATTCTCCAACTCCATCCATTTGCCTGCAAATGCCATGATTTTATTCTCTTTTAATGCTGAGTAATACTCCATTATGTATATACACCATTATGTGTACATACCACTGAGTAGTATTCCATTATAACATTCATCTACTGAAGGGTATCTAGGTTGGATTCATAATTTAGCTATTGTGAATTATGCTGCAATAAACATTGATGAGGCTGTGTCCCTGTAGTATGCTGATAAAATATATACTTAACAAAAAAAAGTGTAGAAGTTGGGTGCAGTGGTGCACACCTGTAATTCCAGCAGCTCAGGAGGCTGAGACAGGAGGATCGTGAGTTCAAAAACAGCCTCAGCAATAGAGAGGCACTAAGCAACTCAGTGAGACCCTGTCTCCAAATAAATATACAAACCAGGGCTGCGGATGTGACTCAGCGGTCAAGTGCCCCTGAGTTCAATCTCTGGTACAAAATACACACACACACACACACACACACACACACACACATATGGTATGATTTAAGCAATATATTTACTTCCACTGACACAGACAAATCCTTAGGAGGTTCTTTGAAGCTGAGATGAAACCATCCCAAATAAACCAAAAGTAACCAGCCCTCTGTCTACCTACCCCTCAGCTGCTCCTTATGACCAGGAATGGAACACAGGCTGTCCCCAGGGGTGGGACACAAGCTTGGGTGAGATGGTTCCCTTTAGTTCAGGGGATTCCCTACAAGGGACTGAGTGGCAGCTGGGGTCTGGGCAAGATTCTGGGAAGTGCTCAGCTCCACCATCCACAAAGAGCATCAGAGCTAGACTTAGGGAATTTAGGAAGAGCTGTGAGACCACAGGCAGGTACATCAGAGCTTCACCATCCATCACCAACTCCAGATCAGATGTCGGAATGAATATTCACGTTCTCAAACCGGCAGCCCCCCCCCAAAATTGTTTTAAATTATTTGAACAAGAAAAAGGTAAAAAAGCTAAATGAGGCAACTTTATTCATTTTTTCCATGAGGAAACTCTAACAAATTCCAAATTCCAACTCCACATGTTGTTGAAATACAAGTGATGACGTCACAAGTTTAGAGGAGAAAGCCAGGGACTGCCCAGAGGCAGCGGTGCTGTAGTGAACAGATGTGGGTAGGAAGTTTCCTTATTTCCCCAGATTTAGAACCTGACATCCCAAATTCAGTCCAAGAAAATACCACATAATACACATTTTGGGGGACACCCCCGTAGACCCACCCCTGCAAATTCAAAGAAAACATTTGGAGTCAACAGAAACACAGTTATTCATAATGAGTTTTCTTCTACCCTTCCACATTCATATTCCTCATCTCAAGATGAGCAAAAAGCTGGCAGGAGAAGCATTGTGCCTGCCCACTGCCAAGGATAATCACACTTTATTTTCTCACTGGGCAGCAGTCTCACTGGTCTCGCCTTTGTGTTCCCAGATAAAATACAGGATGCGTGGGACTTACCAAAAAGTATTCACCGTTTATCTGAAATTCAGATTCAACTGTATATCCTGTGTTTTCTTTGCAGAATCTGACAATTTTAATTGGGAAGAACATCAGGACAGAGGGACAGTGGAAAGTGGACACCACTGAAGGAAGCTGGCTTGAGCCATCGTGTAGTGCCCATTCAAGATCCCTAACAAGGAGGAGGATCCAACACTGAACCTGCGAGGGCTCTCCCTCATCCAGCAAGGAGGTCCATGGAACAGGGTAGAGGAGAGTTCAGCTGTGGAGTCAGGAATCAAGACCTCCAGAGACCAAGCTGGAAGCAGGTCTGATTTTATTGCACAGTTACCATGTTGATATACACCGGCAATAGCTTAGCAGATTATAGGCAGCCACCAATCCAATTTCTGGCTAACTGTCCTTGCAGCAACTAATCAAGAAGCAGGCCATGGAGCAAGTGCTGTGACTGCAACACATGGGCTCTCACCCAGGGCTGTGCCTATGGGTGAGCAGCCTGCCACTCACAACCCTAACACCAGGGGAGTGGGCTGCCACTCAGGCTCCCTTAACGTGTGCCATGTATTCAGTACTCCATGCACTTGTCCCCACATAAACCTGTTGGGTGGACTACTTGGGGTGGAAAGTAGGGAAGTTCCAAAGGGTTCTGCAAAGAACCCATCCACATAGATTCCAAAACAGAGCTATTATGTGTCCTGATGCAAGAACATGAGAACATTCAAAAGGCTCTCCCAGGAACAGAAATAAGGGAGCAAGAGAGTGATGAGACAAAATACATCAGTAACAGTTCACCTCCAGAATTATTTTTGTTTAAAGGAAGAGGTTGAAGAATTATCAGGCAGCTCTCATTCCCTATTGGATGCAGATTTTCTAGGGCAGTGACTCCCCTGGCACTTCTGCCTGTACTTGTGGGCTTCTTTTTCCAGACATTGAGACCCTGGACAGAGAGTGGGATGCTGCCTATTGTAGGGGTATCTGAGATCACATAAAGGCAGGTGTAGGAAAGGATGGGGGGGGAAGGTTCTGAAAACAAGCAGAATATGCATCAGATTTCTACTTAAAAGTTAGTGCTAAAGTTAAATTTATTGTGAATCCCACACAAATGAGAGTTAATTATTAAACAACCAAGAAGTCTTTCTATTAATATGATTCCACCACAGCATGATCTCTATAGTTACGTATAAAATAAAATACCAGAAGCAAAAGCAACGAAAGAAAAACAGGCTTAATTAAAATCTTTTGTGTTCCAAAGAACATGATCACAAAAATGGAAATACAACTCACAGAATAGGAGAATATATTTGCAAATCATATGTCTAATAATAGACTCAAATCCAGAATATATTAAAAATAAATTCTTGCAACTAAATATTTAAAAGACAAATAGCCTAATTAATAATTCAACAAGGATCTAAATACACAATTTTCCAAAGAAGTATTAAAATGGCCAATATAATACATTAGAAGATGCTCTGCATCATTAACCATCAAGGAAATGCAATTTGAAACCACAGTGAGATACCATTTCACATCTACTTGGAAGAATATAATCAAAGATAATAATGAGTATCATGGGCATGGGAAGAAACTGGAACTCTGATGCACTGCTTGTGAGACTGTAAAATAGTACAAGTAGCTTTGGAAAACAATATGGCATTTCCTCAAACCGTTAAACACAAAGTTGCCATATGACTAGAAATTCAACTCCTAGCTATACACCCAAGAGAAATGAAAATGCATAACCCCATTAAAAATCTGTAGTTGAATGCTCATGCAACTTTAATCATAACAGGCAAAAAAGTGAAAACAAATGAGGTGTCTAACAATTTAAAGAACAAGACATGGATACCTACCCTCGCTGCTTCTATTCAACATAGTATTGGAAGTCTTATTCAAAGAAATTGTTTATGCATAAATAAATAATTTCTGAATTTCCAATTCAGAAAGGAAGAAGTAAAATTGTCTAAATTTTCAGGTGACATGATTTTATATAGAAAACCCTAAGGACCACACACACACACACACACACACACACACACACAAAATAACCTGTTAGAACTAAAAAATGAATTTAATAAAATCAAAAGATAAAAACAAAATCAACATACAAAAATGAGTAGTTCTTTTCTATACACAACAACTATCCAAATATAAATGAATCAAGGCAAAAAAAAAAAAACCTCCATTACAATAGCCCTGGGGAGAAAAAAGGAATGAATTTAGCCATAAGATGAACAATATTTTTACTGAAAATTATGAAACATTGATAACAGAATTGAAGGAGATACAAATAAATGAAAGGATATTCTGTTTTCATGGAGTAGAAGAATTCCTATTGTTAAAATATCCATTCTACCCATGATCTACAGATTCAATGCAATTTCTGTCATTTTTCACAGAAATAGGAAAAAATAATCCTAAATTTGTATGGAACAATGAAAGACCCTGAATAGGCAAGCAGTCTTGGGCAAATAGAACTAAGCTGGGAGCATTATACTACCTAAACATCTTTTCTTTCTTCCTTTCTTTCTTTCTTTCTTTTTTGGACCAGGAATTAAACTCAGGGACACTTGACCACTGAGCCACATCCCCAACCCTATTTTGCATTTTATTTAGAGACAGGGTCTCAATGAGTTGTTAGGGCCTCACTGTTGCTGAGGTTGGCTTGAAATCATGATCCTCCTGTCTCAGCCTCCCAAGCCTCTGGGATTACAGGTGTGCACCACTGCGTCCAGCCTTACCACCTTATTTTAAAACACACTAGAAGGCTACAGTAATCAGAACAGTGTGGAACTAGCACAAAAACCAAGGCATAAACCAGTGAAACAGAATAGACAACCTCCAAATAAATCTACAAGTGTATGGTCAATGGATCAACAGAGGAGCCAAGAAGACACAAGGGAGAAAAGACAGTGTTTTTAATGAATAACATCAGGAAAACTAAATGCCCACCTGCATAAGAACAAAAATGGACCCTCGCCTCACACCAAGTATAAAAATCAACTCAAAATCGATAGAATACTTAAACTTAAGACCTGAAAGTGTAACACCACTAGAAGAGAATATTGGGGAAAGCTCTACAACATTGGTCTGGATATGATTCCAAAAACTGGCAACAAAAGCCAACATAAACAAGTGAGATTACATCAAACTACAAAGTTCCCATACAACAAAGAAAACAGAGTGAGGAGCACCTACAGAGTGGGAGAAAATACCAGAAAACCCCACATCTGATAAGACAGTAATAGCCAAAATAAATAAGGAGCTCTGAACAACTCAGAGAAAACAACCCAGTTCTAAAAAGGACAAAGGACCCAGACATTCCCTAAAAGAAGCACACAAATGGCCAACAGGTACAAGAAAAATTCTCAATATCACGCTCCAAAGGAAATAAAGCCACAATGAAATTTCACTTCATACAGGTTAGGCTGGCTTTTATTAAAAATACAAAAGATAAGGGACTGGGGATGTAGCTCAGTTGGTAGAGTGCTTGCCTCACGTGGGCCCTGGGTTCAATCCCCAGCACCACCAAAAAAAAAAAAAATACAAAACAAAAGTATATGAGGGCATGTGGATAAAAGTAAATAGTTATATGCTGTTGGGGAGAATGCAAATTAGTACAGGCACTATGCAAAACAGGATGGAGGGTCCTATCATCCATGTGATGCAGTAATCCCACCTCTGTGTATACTATGTCAGAGGAAAAGATAACAGTATGTCAAAGAGCCACATATACTCCCATTTTCGCTGTATTACTATTCATAATAGCCAAGATATGAAATTAATCTAAGTGGATCAATAGATGAAGAAATAAAGAAAATGTGATGTGGGTATATGGATGTATGTGGGTATGTGTATACACACACACACACACACATACTATGAAATATTATTCAGTCTTTAAAAAAATTATCATTTGTAACAACATGGGTAAACCCAGAGGTCATTATAGTAAGTGAAATAGGTAGGCCAGGAACAAAAAGACAAATACCACATGATCTCATTAACATATGGTATCCAAAAACTAATAGTTAAACTCATTGAAGCAGAGTAAAATGATGGTTACCAGGAGTGAGGAGGAATGGGAAGAAGTTGGTCAAAGTGTACAAATTTTCGTTTAGATGTGATGAATAAGTTCCAAAGATCTGTGTATAGCATGGTGCCTATGGTTAATAATAACATATTACATACTTGAAAACTGCTAGAATAAATCTTAACTGTTCTTACCATCAGGAAATAAGTATGTTCCATGATGGATATGTTAATCAGATTGATCTAATCATTTCACAATGCATACACATATCAAACATCATGTTGTAGACCATAAGTATATACAATTATTAATTATAACTTAATAAAGCTATGGAAAAATAAAATACCCAAGGACTGATAAATAGATCAACAGAATGTGATATGTGCATAAAATAGGTTATTCAGCATTAGAAAGGAATGAATTATTGACACGTATTAATATGGCTGAACCTTGAAAACCATCATGATAAATGAGGTCCATCGGCCACAAATAACCACATGTTATGAGTCCATTCACATAAGATGTTCAGTATGGGCAAATATATGAAAAGGATGCCTAGGGCTTGGGGCTGGGGTTGGAGAGAAATAAGGAGCGACTGCTAATAATTATAATGAATGATACAAATGTTTTCCAAGTAGACATAGGGATGATTGCACAACTGCAAATATGCTAAAAACCACTGCACTTCACAATTTTGTCTCAGTAGAGACAAATTTTAAATTTTAAGTGGACAGTCAGAGTGATAATGTATTAAGATAAAAAAGACACTAAATATCAGTATGTAGTGTGATCAGTTTATCAAAAATACTGAACAGCTTCTGTATGCAAAATACCATCAATAAAACTATGGAGAAAATTTACAATATAACAATAAAATAAGTCATTCTGTGACATGTGGATTTGATACATGCCAAAGATGCCTGAGAAACAAGGGAAAGTTAATGACATTTTTTTCCCTCAGTACTGGCATTTTTTTGAATTTTAAGTGAAGGAGAACAATCAAGATGGATACAATTAAAATCTTAATGGTTCAGCCCTTGGCTGTATTTTGTAAAGGTTCATAAACACAAGCCTATGCTCAGAATGTACAGAAATCCTGAGAGATTACCAAACACAAATGAATTGCCAGCGGATGCTTCCATACAGAATTAAATACTACCCTTTTTAGATGAACAAATGATTTATTTATCATTGCAGACTCTTTGTGGGGAAAAGCTAAAAAAAAAATTCGATTCTAAGACATCCTTAAAACTTTAGCTTTTGTCTACCATCTCAAAAATTTAAAAAAGAATCCTCAGTTGGGAGATTCACCTTGTAAGATGAGACTCTGAGGTGGCTTCTTTCTCATTCTTCTAATGAGGTAAAAACATCCTGCTCTTTCTATTCCATGAGCATCTGGACAATCTCCAAACCCAATGAAACTGAACATTCGGCTCAGTGACAACACATTATTTAACTCACCTGGGCAATTTAAGATAATGCAACGTGACTCAAATCTGTGCAAGGAAAGTTGTCAGGCGGAAGTATTTCTTCCTAAGGAAACACCGACTGGTAATCGAGAGGGAAACTATGGTCCAAATTATAAGCAGGAGCCCGACCCCACAGTATGTAGATCATAGCTAACTTTTTCTTCTATCAGACGCCGCGTCTCTGATTTGATATCAAGCTCCTTGATCCATTTTGAGTTAACTTTTGTGCATGGCGAGAGAAAGGGATTCAGTTTCATTTTGATGCAAATGGATTTCCAGTTTTCCCAGCACCATTTGTACTCAAACTAAAAAGTTTTTTCTCAGCAAAAGAAACAATAAGAGAGGTAAATAGGGAGCCAACATCCTGGGAACAAATCTTTACTCCTCACACTTCAGATAGAGCCCTAATATCCAGATTATACAAAGAACTCAAAAAATTAGACAATAAGATAACAGATAACCCAATCAACAAATGGGCCAAGGACCTGAACAGACACTTCTCAGAGGAGGACATACAATCAATCAACAAGTACATGAAAAAATGCTCACCATCTCTAGCAGTCAGAGAAATGCAAATCAAAACCACCCTAAGATACCATCTCACTCCAGTAAGATTGGCAGCCATTACGAAGTCAAACAACAACAAGTGCTGGCGAGGATGTGGGGAAAAGGGTACACTTGTTCATTGTTGGTGGGACTGCAAATTGGTACAGCCAATTTGGAAAGCAGTATGGAGATTTCTTGGAAAGCTGCGAATGGAACCACCATTTGACCCAGCTATTCCCCTTCTCGGTCTATTCCCTAAAGACCTAATAAGAGCATGCTACAGGGACACTGCTACATCGATGTTCATAGCAGCACAATTCACGACAGCAAGATTATGGAACCAACCTGGATGCCCTTCAATAGATGAATGGATAAAAAAAATGTGGCATTTATTCACAATGGAGTATTACTCTGCATTAAAAATGACAAAATCATAGAATTTGGAGGGAAATGGATGGCATTAGAGCAGATTATGCTAAGTGAAGCTAGCCAATCCCTAAAAAACAAATGCCAAATGTCTTCTTTGATATAAGGGGAGTAACTAAGGACAGAGTAGGGACGAAGAGCATGAGAAGAAGATTAACATTAAACAGGGATGAGAGGTGGGAGGGAAAGGGAGAGAGAAGGGAAATTGCATGGAAATGGAAGGTGATCCTCAGGGTTATACAAAATTACATACAAGAGGAAGTGAGGGGTAAGGGAAGAATAATACAAGGGGGAGAAATGAATTACAGTAGAGCGGGTAGAGAGAGAAGAGGGGAGGGGAGAGGAGGGGGGATAGTAGAGGATAGGAAAGGCAGCAGAATACAACAGACACTAGAATGGCAATGTGTAAATCAATGGAAGTGTGAATAATGTGATTCAGTAATCTGTATACGGGGTAAAAATGGGAGTTCATAACCCACTTGAATCAAACTGTGAAATATGATATATCAAGAACTATGTAATGTTTTGAACGACCAACAATAAAAAAAATTATAAGCAGGTTCAGAGAATTGCTCTGACTGATTCCATAACCACGTGCAAATTAGGTCCCTTCCAGATCTTTAGGGAGCGATTTCCAAAGGCTTCAAGCTGAATAGATGGCTAGATGAATGAAGAAAGCAATTTTTGATTTGTGTGTGTGCATGTGTGAGTGTGAGTGCACACACAAAAAATAAAATTATGGAGGAAAAATATATAAAAAATACAAATAGATTTGTGTATGTAATGATTCGTATATTTTGCATTTTTATAAATATTTCATATATTTTTATGATTAATTTATAATTTACATATAGTTTATATAAATTACATAGATACATATATATGCCATCTATAATCCATAATATTAGGGAGAAAATTTACTGTACAACAATAAGTCATTCTATGACCTAACAGGAGTATTTTGACGCATGCCTGATAAATACATTTATCTATCCAACACACCCTACGTGAATCTTGAGTAAGAATCCATAACATAAAAGCTGGCTATGTCCTTCCACCGAGTTAGCATTTACTTTTCCTCTGAGAGTTTCTCAGACACTCTCACATCAGCTCTTCCTTCACACCTTCTGCAGGAGACAGGAGAAAAAGACACATCACCATGTGCTCACTCACTGGTTATCTGAGATGCAAAATAAATGGTAAAGAAGGGAAAAATCAAACCCATTGCAGAATTGCCTCTTTATAATTCCATACAGGCAAATTTACCTAAACAGTGTTTTTTTTCTGAAAGAGAGAAGTTTGAGAGTCTTAGCAGGGACATGCTAAAGTGTTTTATTTCTAAGTGAGAGCAGTTCCCACACTTGGTTCAAGTGCTAGAAGATCCAATACTACTCAGTCATGTAATATCTTTAATTAGCTCCCCTCTGAGACTACAAAACTGAGGCACCCACATTCATATAACCCTCGGGAAACATTTGACTGCTCTAAAGTAGACAATATGGTTTCTGCCTCTTCTGGGAGTGTTCAGTGGACAGGGGCCTCCCCCAGTGTCCTTCATTAGCAAATGTGCACAGTGCCCCACCTTGAGGGACCAATTCCCTCTGCACCCAGCACCTTTTCTGCCATGGTCACTGTTTCTCAGGAAGAATCCCCATAGTAATGCATATATCCAGGGCTCTCCTTGCTATTTCTAGCAAGCGATCCCAGCAGCAAAGGGTATCAAATTTATTGAGGATTATTTTTTTCTGCAACATTGAAATTACTTGACCTAAACATCTCTTAGGATGAGCTCGGAGCAGAGCCCACTGTTCAGAGAGAGGCTCTGTTCTGAACAAGTTTGGGAAGGAAAGAAAAAAAAATAGTAATTATTAAAGCCTCTAAATGCCAAGGCACTTTAATAATACGCATAGAAAAAGATCAGTAAGAGTGTAGGCCAAAATTACAGGAAAAAAAAGGGGATCATCTCCATACATCAAGATACCAGAGGATATTTTTTTCCTTCAGTGACTAAGCATTATTTTCCTAATTTTCTATGAAGAATTGTATTTGGGGGTAAAAACTCTTTTAATATCTTTATTTTTTATTTTTAGTTGGATATGACAGTAGAATGTATTTTGGCAGAATATACATACATAAAGTATAACTTATTTCATTTAGTTCCCACTCTTGTGGTCATACATGATGTAGGTAAAGATTTTACATGGGAGAGATAAGAAGATTCCAGATAATAAAAGAAAGTCTCACTTTCTTTTAAAGTTTGGATCTTGAATATCCTCCAAAGGCCCAGATGTCGAAGGCTTGGTTCCCAGGTCCTGGTGCTATTGGGAGGTGAAGGAACACTTAGGAGGCAGGGTCTAGTGGAAGGAAGTGAAGTCACTGCAGTATGTCCAGTCCCTGCTTTCTCTTTGCTTCTTAGCTGCCATAAGGTAAACAGGATTCCTTTACCCTGCCTTCTCACAACGATGCCCTGTGCCACCACAGGCTCAAAGCGACAGAGTCAAGTGACTATTAACTGAAATCTCTGGAACCAAAGGCCAAAATAAACCTTTTCTCCTTTTAAGTGGCTTAACTCAGGTATTTGTCACAGTAACAGAAAGCTGGCAAGCATAACTGCTATCCCTAAAAATAATCACACTAACTTTTTATTTTCTTTTTACCAGCTTTTATCCTAACCACTGTTGTGGGAAAGAAACAAACATAAAATATTGCAAATTTATTTGGTATGTTTGATCCTGGCTTTTTTCCCCTGAATTTTGTTTTAGAAATCTAAAACCTCCCTGTTCTTTTTTTTTCCACTTTAATAATTAGATTTTATTAAAATAGATACATTAAAATCTATAAAAACTGACATATTTTATTTTTTAAAAAAAGACTACAATTTTTTCTTTTTCTCCGTTTTTTTTTTTTATTGGTTGTTCACAACATTACAAAGCTCTTGACATATCATATTTCATACATTAGATTGAAGTGGGTTATGAACCCCCAATTTTACCCCAAATGCAGATTGCAGAATCACGTCGGTTACACATCCACAAGTTTACATAATGCCCTATTAGTAATTTAAAACCTCCCTGTTCTTTTCTTTGATTCTTTGATCACTAAAGATGATCCCCCGACACACACACATACAAACCAATTTCAGCCTCCTCAAAGTTCACAGCACTGATGGTCATCCTAATGCTAAGGCACTATTCCCAAATTCCCAAATAATTCTCCGGGTCTTTTGAAGGTGAAGACAAAAGGCTTTATTGCTGGTCAGTGGTCGGGAGTGCAGAGACTAAACAGTTCTGCAACCCTCAACCCCAATCAAGCTTATAAAGCTTAAAACCACAAAGAACAGGGGGACAGGAGAAGCAATCATTACCACAAGATACATCTCATAAAAATGGAAAATTACCAGGCTACAAAAAAAAAAAGTCACATTCTCAGAAATTACATTTTAAAAAAAAGCAGAACTTACATTCTCAGAAAAATAATCTTGTATTAGTTCCACAGAACAAGGAGTTTTGTGGTCAGGATGCAAGTGGGTGCCAGTGGAGGTGATAGCCTTCTATACGAGTGGGTTCATGTGGAAAGGGGCCAGTTTCACACAGGGTGAGGTGTCTGAACACGATGAGGTAAGTCTGGGATGATTTTCAAGTCAGTATTTTAATCCATGAAGAATCCATAACATAAAAGCTGGCTATGTCTTTCCACAGAGTTAGCATTTACTTTCCACTAAGTCATCCTGACCCAATCACATGGAAAGAATCGTCTATCCATGGATCCTCCTATGTGAGGATGCTCTTTACAATTCCAAAGAAAGAGAGTACGGTGCCTGTTAAGGCCAAACGCCAACAAGCCAATGTTATTCCACAGGGTAAAGTTGGGAAGGAGCCAGCAAGGGGAAGGAACACCATGGAAAATACTAACGTGAAGAGTGCAGAAGACTATTCTGTGTAAAGATGAGAACCTCTCCATTGAAGGCAGAGTCCCGGGTGCCACCATTCCTAATATTTCCAATGGGATCCCTGCAGCTTATGGAGGACACAGACTCATTAGAATTCTGAGACAAACAAGGATTAAACAATACCTATAAGGAGGAATTAGGGAAGGATTAATCAATCTACTAGGAAAAGGGAACAAGTCTTGGCAAAGCTACACTTCCAGTGAAGACAGAAAAGTATTCAAAGAACCTAAGGTAAGTACAGAAACCTAAGTGTGAGGGAGAAAATCCAGCTCTCGGGGAAGCAGGCAGAGGCTGCTACTTACTAAAGTTCTTGGTGCTCAGTAGGGGCAAGGGAGCCTGAGTCCTTGTCCTGGAAGGTATCAGGTGCCCTCAAAGTAGGGTCTTCCCAAGAAACAGAGGTTTTAAACAAACACAGGTCCAAAGGCCTTACACCCAACCACCCTTTGTCACCAGTTACAATTTAGAGCAAAATTTGGGAGCAAATGCAGAACTTTATAAAAGAAAGATTATATAACATCCCCAGTGGGATCTGGGGCAATACCCCATTAATCTTCCTTAAGTAAAATAAATGGACTTTGTGTACAACCAGTGACTTGAAAAATTATACTCTATATGCGTGATATGAAATGAATTGCATTCTGCCATCATATATAACAAATTAGAATAAATAAATAATTTTAAAAAAATATATGGAATTCACAGCAAGGAAGATAAATAAAGGAGATATCTTTATATATATAGATGTATTGGTATATTTATAGCTATATAGAGAGATGATATATTCATATTCACATCAGTTTAATTTCTGCTGCCAGATGAGTTATGGGGAAAAAAAATAATTCCATGTTATGTGGATTTGGGGTTTCAGAAATGTGACTAAGAGAATGAGGGCCTATACTTTTTTAACGTGTCTCTTTCCCTGTGGAGACAGAACCAGGCTTTATTTTCCCTCCCCAGTGTCCAGCTTATGACTGGTGCTCAGTAGGCGTGTTGAATTTAATTAATTCTCAAGCTGTGAGCCTCTCTTCCATTTGCTAGTGGCACTGCCCCGAGGCACTGGACATTCACGAAAGGAGAGGGTCAGTCAGTTCCAATGTACACTGAGTCTCTTTGACCTGAAGGAGTTAAAAGCAAAATACATTTTATGCCTAATTTTAGCTCATTCTTTCCCAATTCCAGGCATTTCCATTGTTGAAGCTTTCTGAAGTTTATGAAGGCCAAGAATTAGATTTTGAAATCTGATCTTGGTTAGGGACTTGGTAGCAATGTCCTGGAAGATCCTGAACAAAGGTTGACAAATGACAAGGAACATTCCATCCAGGGAAACTTTCTTTTATAAAGTTCTGCATTTGCTCCCAAATTTTGCTCTAAATTGTAACTGGTGACAAGGTACCCATTATTACCAATTCCTGTCTCTAATAATGGTACCCATTATTACCAATCCCTGTCTCTAAATGTACTGAGCTAGAGACCAAGTTAATACCTAAGGCATAACAGGAATAGCAATTTTAGCACATGCCCACAACAGGCTGGGCCTCCATGCGGTAGCCCCATGTAAGCAACCGCTGTTCCCACCCACCACTACCAGAGAAGCCTTTGTAGCAGACATTCCCCCTCTGTCTCCATGCCCATCACTGTCACTGCTGCTCTGCCTAGAAATAGACATGTGGAGTTGTTCTCTGGGTCCCATGTCCTTAAGCAAGTGGGACAAGGTCATCCTTTCTCAGCGGTACAGGCAGTGTAATTAGTCTTATCTTTTACTCCATGAGAAATGGAGTTTGACCTTAAACTTGAAGGCAAGGAGAAAAATACAGGCTTAAAGTTCAATATCCAGAGCAACAAGGACACCAGAGAAGGCAGCCACAAATAGAACATCCCCATTTGAACACGCAGGCCAACTGGGTATTTCTGTTTGTTTTCAAATGAGGTCCTTCCATGCACAGGAGTTACCTGAGCATGAAAACCTAATATAGAGAAACTTAAATATAGAGAACAGACAAATTTACTCTCTGACAATATTGTGAGTTTCAAAAAGTCACCTCAAGTTTGCTTTACTTAGTAAAATGTCTCAAGTGTATTTTTTGATTTTGCTGTATTTATTGTATAGATAACACGTGTACAGAATTGAAAAATCAAAGCAACTAAATCAATTATATAGGGGAAATTAAGTCTTGGCTCCACTCCTGTCTCAAAAACCCTGGTTCCTCTTTCTAGTGGCAACTACTAAGACTGGATTTTTCAATTTTTCTAGAAATATTCTCTCTATATATTAAGGCATATCACACTTTCAATTCAAAGGCTTTCATTATATGCATGTTATTCTACACCTCGCTTTCTTTCTTCAAGTGCATTTAGATTATTGATTAGGAAATACTCTCTTAACCCCACAGTCAGGACTCCAAGCTTTTCTAGTCTCTTCTAGATAGTTGATCCCACTCTGGTTAGCTGGCAGTGGGAGGGAAAACTGGAAAGAGCTGGCATCTAGAAAAGGACTCCCGTCTACAACAGGTCCGGAAGCAGAAAAAGAAAGATACTAGAAGTTCCACCCAGAGGGTTCAGAAAAAAATACCCCAAAAAACAAAAGATAGTGGACAGTCCTTATCTGGATGACAGAGTGACATATCATGTTTCCAGGCTCATCAGGAAAGGTCCTGGCAGTCCAGGTACGTTGGGAGAAAGCTGTCACTACAGCAGGCTTTCAGTACTTGTGTGGCCCGGGAGTCAGGCCAGGCACTGGGAATGTGCCTGAAGAAGAAATCAGAGGCCCAGTCTTGAGGACGTGAACCGGGAACCAGAGCAAGTGCCCAGGGGAGACCAAGCAGAGGCTGCAATGGGGAGTTAGAAGGTGAATGGGCGCTGAGTCCCCCAATATGAAGGCAGATCTAAAATCAGTCTTGATGGCTGAGTGTACTGGCAGGGTCTCTGGAGGGTCTCCTGGCAAGGTGATAGGAGAGCTGTGGAGGTGGAACCAGGCGAGGCGAGATCCAGCCATCAAAGTTCCATCATCCACCCTCACACCTTGGTCACTATCTCCTAACTAGTTCTTTGTCCACAAAATGAGCTCCAAGCACCTATCTCTCAGTTCCCTTCCAACTCTGATTATCTGGCCTCACCTCCTGAAATCATTTTTTCCTTCTAGCTTTCCCAGGTGACAACCAGCAGATGAATACCTCTGCTCTGAGAATGTCACCCTCATCTGCAAGGACCACACACGTTCACAACTGTTCAGGGCCTGCCTACACCAGTGCTCGGGGTTGGTCTGATGTCTCTATGCAGGGGTGAATCATGTCTAGCAAAAAGATAATCTCCTAGTCCCCGAAAACTAGAAATGTGACCTCTTCTTTGGAAATAAGATCTCTGTGGATATAACTAAGAAAGGACAGAGTCAGACTAGAGATGACGGCTGTCCTTACAAGGAGGAAAGACACAGAGACATTCATGCACAGAGGAAGGACAATGCGCAGGGACAGGGAGAGCACTACGTGACCACAGAGCCAGAGGTAGAGTGATGTGTCCACAAGCCGAGGAATGCTGGGGATTGCCAGACACAGGGGTTGTTAGTAGAGAAGGATGGAACAAGTCTTCCCTAGAGCCTTCAGAGAGAGAGCACAGTCCTGCCAACACCTGGATTCTGGACTTCTAGCCTCCCTAACTGTGAGAGGATACATTTCACTGGTTTCCAGTCACCTAGATTGTGGCACTTTGTTTCAGTAATCCCGGAAACTAACACAAATGCCAAGGAGCTATTCTTCTTGCCTATCCATGTCTTTCCCCAAAATTACTATGCTGGGCTCCTTTTCCCATCCACTTCTACAACTTTGTAGGCCAGGTTGAAGTAGTTCTTAATCCAGACTGTTCCCTGACTCATCAAACCTGCTTAAATTTCTGACATCCTTGTATATATACACATGGAATATTTATTATTCAACCACAAAGAAAAATGAAATTATGGCATTTGCTGATAAATGGACAGAACTGGAGACTATCGTGCTACATGAAATAAGCCAATGCCCCAAAACCAAAGGCCAAACGTTCTCTCTGACACACAGATGCTAACACATAATAAGGTGGGAGAGGGAAAAATAGAAGTTCATTGGATTAGACAAAGGGGACTGAAGGTATGGGAGGGGGTGGGAATAGGAAAGGCAATAGAATGAATCAGATGTAACTTTCCTAAGTACATATGTGAATACACAACCAGTGAAACTCCACATCATGTACAACCAACAGGATCCTAATAAGTCATACTGCATGTATGTATAATATGTCAAAATACACTGTGATGTATATATAAAAAGAACAAAGAATTTTTTTTTAATTTCTTACCTCCTTGAACTTTTCATTGGTACTGTTCCCTTGATTGCCCCGTGTGTAGGTCCTTTCTCCTCAACTGGACTCGAGGTTCCTGAGTCCTGAATCTGTGCTTCACATTTCTCTTAATTCAATGTGGACCCACAGTATATATTGGTAGTAGCATAGAAAGACGTTTGCTTTTTGCACATAACTCCTAAAATTTTGGAATATCCAGAATGATAAAGGTGACAGGAGCACCTTTTTTCCTAATGGGCTTGGCCCTTATGTAGCTTCATGAGTGGAGCTGGTGTCTGGAAAGTCCAAGCCTTGATTAGAATGATTAGAAGTTTGAAACTTTTAACCCCTCTCATCTCCCCCTTCACACACAACCTCCAAGAAGAGAAGAGGAAGCAAGAAACTGAGTTAATCACCAATGACCAATGATTTAACCATCACACCTATGCAATAAAACCTCCATTAAAACCCCTAAACAATGGGGTTCGGAGGGCCTCCAGGTTGGTGAGCACATTGGGGTGCTACTAAGTATATATTCCAAGTTGAGAGGGGCAAAAGCTCCTATGCTTGGGACTCTTCCAGACCTTGCCCTGGGTATTCTTCATCTGGCTGTTCATGTGTCTCTTTTATAATAAATTATTAGACTTTGGTGAAGTACTTTTGAGATCTTAGAGACATTTTAGAAAGATATCAAAACAGAGAATGTGGGAACCCCTGATTTATAGCCTGCCAGTCAGATATATCATTGGTCTGGAGATTGTCACTGGCATCTGAAGTGGGGAGAGCCATGTGTGACGGAGCCTTTAAACTGTGGGATCCAACCTTGACTCCAGGTAGATGGGGTCAGAACTGAATTGAACTGTTGAAACCCAGCTGATGTCATAGAGCTGGACAAGTGGTATTGGAAAAGACCATGTATTTGGTGCCAAATGGAGAAACAAACAAACAAACAAACAAACAAAACCTCTCATTTGGCATTTGGTGTCTGAGTGATGTGAGAAAGAATCCATTCAATAGCCAACAAGCAATCCATGATTCAACAGTATTAAAAGGTTACCAATTTCAAGAAATGGTGAGAAAAACACTCCATTGCTCTTCAGAAACTATTCCAAATATGTTCAGCATCTCTAATGCAATGAAACAATACCTATTGAAAAATGTGTTTTTTGTTTACTGTATTCAAAAAGAAAATGGATCTATTTAAATGTAAAATTCAGGTTGGGATAATTACTAGAAAGTTTACTAGAAAACATAGTAAATCAAATGCTAATGTACAAGTTGACTCATATTAAATCAAATGTAAATTACCAGAAATATATTTCCTTGAAGCTTAAACAATATCCCATTTTTAATACTATTCATTAAAAGTAATCTAAAATAATAATTAATAGAGTTCAAATAGGTAATAGATTTAAGAAGTCTAACGTATCCAGCCAAGTTATAGTTTTTATTGGAAAAGGAAAACTGAGAGGATATTTGGAACTGAGAGGACCAGGGTTAATGGCCATCTGATTGACCTAGATACTAATTTCCTTCTTAAATTAAATTAAATTAAAGTCCTATTATACAGTCTCTTGTCTGGCCATCAAATCTTGGCCTGAATAAAACAGACAACAGGGAGCTCTGCTTTGAAAGGCACCTGTTCCATTGCTGGTTAGGAACAGTAAGGACGCTAGAGCAGGTCCTAGAACAGGTGCATCCCAAGGAGAAAGCCTAAAAAGAGGTCTCACAACACTCCTTCCCAGCCCTCAGCTTTCAGCCCTCAATGGGAAGATTGCATCTCAGAACAAAGATGACTCTTCACCAGATCTGGGTTCACTAAGCAGCTTCGCCCCTGGTTGCAGTCCCCACCCCCACCCTTAGTCCTCAGAACCACTTCTCTGATGGCACGCCTTGGCGCTTCTTTCCACATAGTTACCCTCTAAACATCACCTGTAAGATCAGAAGTTCTTCAAAACACCAAGGCCCTGCCTTTGCTCTTAGCGCCAGCATATTCCACTCACAAGTTTTGTGATGCCAGACTTAAATTGAATGGATTTGAGGATGACTGTTACTGGGCCACTGCAGACACATTCAAATATTTACCCAGTGGAGTGGTCTCTATATTTCCACCTCAAAATGAGGCTTTAAATTAGGTTATAAAGCAAAAAGGTAATAGGACCCTATATTAGTTACAATGTTTCATAGCAAACTATAGTAAGTTTAGCAGCTTTTTATTATTTATTATTTATTATCTTACTATTTCTTTAGGATAGGAGTCTGGGGCATAACTTAGTGGGGTCCACTGCAAGTCTGCCCCCAAGGTGTGAGCCGGCCTCAGTTCTCCTCTGGAGGCATAACTGGCAACAGATCTCTTCTGAGCTCATTAAGGCTGGAAGCAGAATTCCTGGTCTTTGCAAGTGGAACACTGCTCAGCTTTTAAACACTGCCACTCTCTGCCCCTGAAGGCCACACATAGTTCCTTGCCACATGGCACTCCCATATGCCTCTCACAATAGCTTCCTCAAGGTCAGGAGAGGAAAAGAGAAAATTGGCTAGAAGTTGTAATCACCAAATGTCATCTCATCACTTTGGCCGTGTTCTTTTGATTAAAAATGACACATTTCCCATCCATACTAAGAGAAAGAGTTCTACAAGGATATGAACACAAAAGCTGGTGTCATCAGGGATTACTTTAGAATTTGTCCATCACTATCCCAGTGACACTGGTGTTTATGAGGCTTCAGAACAATTATTAAAAGGTACAGTAAAGGTGGCAAAATAAAGAAGAGACTGTCTCATTGCATGGTTGTCAAGCTTGAATGCACCTTAGAATCACCTGGGGAGTTTTTAGAATTCCTATTATAGGCTACACCCTGAACCAGTTAAATCAGAATATCTGGGAGAAGATCTTTTTTTTTTTTTAAATACCTCAACTGATTTCCAGAGTGTAGCCAAAATAGCGAAAACCACTATTTTCCTGGAATAGTTAGAATATTTGGGGCAAGTTTTGAAAGCTAGGAAAATGTTTTCTAAGTGAGTTAGAGGAGGGACAAGAGATAAGGCAGGAATGTTTGTAATTTCATGAAGTTGTTAGAGAAAGGAAGGCTTTGAGACATATTCAGGAGGTGACAACAATTAAGACCTTTGCCAAATGTGAGGTAAATAAAGCAGAAGGAAGCACAGGTCACTTCCTGATCTCCAGTTTAGATACCTGGGAAGATGGAAGGCTCTAACTTGAAAAAGAAAATCAAGCAGAGAAGCTGGTTGGAGGATGGGGCAAGGTGAAGATGTGGAGCCCAGTTCTAGACCTGCCAAGGTCCACACATTCTTTAAACATACTTTAGTTTAACTTGCACCAATGTTCCATTGGGTTACTGACTCTGTTTTAATGTAGGTTGGGCATTGCAAACATTTTCCCAGTTAATTTATTCTTCTATTATCTTCTATTTTTCCATAGCATTCAGCTACCTACCACTGAGCCATGTAAATTCCATATCTAATTTCTTCTCCAAAAGATTTTTTTTTTACCAGTGACACAACCCAGTGAATGACTTTTCCTATCACTGAATGTCAAGTAACTGTTGTACAACTGAAGTACTAAAGATCTTAATGTGTTGAGTTAGCAATTAAGGTGTTAAAGTTCTTAAGGTCCATAAAAACTGAGTCCTTTTAAAAAAAAAAAATCTTTAGAAGGTGTTCAACTGGATTTCCTCATTACAATTTTTTGAAGCCTCTTACTGAAATGAAGAAAAATGAGTTTCCTGAAACCCTCAGAATTAGTCACCATCTTAGGCAAACAACACACTTAAAACTCTCTCTCTCCATGATGGAAAAGTGTCACCCTGGAGCTGCAACACTTCTACTGAAGGCACAATATTGTTCCAAAATATGAAATCTAGAGATACTGGTAACAGTCCCCTGATGATGAATGAGGATTTCCAAGTTAGTGAAACTAAAATTGTGAGCCGATTCAGTGGCTCATTACCCTACTGGCCAACAAAAGTGTGGCTAGTGTTAAACTTTGGGAGAATTAATGCCTTTGCTCATAACAGTTTGGCCTAACAACTTCTTCATACAATCCTGAAAAGTTATCAGTTGATTCACTGAGAACAGCATCATAACTATTGTCTCCTCTCATAAATAGCAGCCATAATAAATGTTTAATCAAAAATATGTATGGCACAGCATTTCTATTCTAGTGACTTTCTAAGGCATTTTATCCTAAAATATAATAATTCTTCAGACCTACTCAAAGGAAATTACAGAGAACAAAACTTCTTTCAAAAAAAAACACATAATATGCAAGCAACAAAAGATTTTAAGATAGCATCTGAAGCCTATTGAAGATAATAAAAATATTTCTGTTACTGTTTGCTCTCTCCTTATGAAAATAGAAATGCATTTTTCAAAAATAAACCAACTTCAGGATTCAGAGATGAGTATCAAGGACGATCTTTAATCTGAAAGGAAATTCCCCAAGAAGATATTAATAGCTGAAATCTCTTAAACAAAGTGGTAAGCTGTGATTAAACGATACTTTGCCTTCTTCCTTGTTAAGAATGTTATTGTGAAATGTGATATGTCAAGAGCTTTGTAATGTTGTGAACAACCAATAAAAAAAATAAAATTTAAAAAAAGAATGTTATTGTGTAGCCAGAAGGTACATTTTACTACAAAAGGGAAGTGGTAAGGTGTTTATAAGCAGGATTTTCTTGGAAAACAAAATAAATCTTTCCATTAACTTAGATGAATATTGTACCCTAAAGGTCCCATACATTCGCTGAATATGAATTAATGAGAAGCCCACAGTGGAAAACCAATCCTGTGAACTTTTTCATTTGTAAAACATTTTTTATTTCCAAAGCCCCTTCACAACATTATCACATTTTATCCATGATGGGTAGATGCTCATTGTTCTAAGAAGAAGGAGGAGAAGGGGAAGGGGAAGGGAAGGGGAAGGGGAAGGGGGAGAAGGAGAAAGATCTGCTAACAGGCCAAGAGGCTTTGCAAACTCCCTCCTGAAGAGCAGGTCAGGATGAGGACAGGCAAAGGCACTTCCTATACCATGAGGATGATCACCCCCTTCAAAATCCCTGGGGCCTGAGGCCACCAAGAGCTCCACACACAAAAGCTTTATACAGCTTCTTTTCCACCCATGAAACAACAAAGGAAAATACACTCAGGAGTCACTGGTTCCCTCTTCAACCAGTAGTAAATAACTTCATGAAAGAGAAAAAACATTATTATCTAAAATTTTATTTTCACCAGTGTTACTAACTTCACTACCCTCTGTATATCTGACTTCATGACAATCATTTCTTATCTCTTCTGCTTTTTCCTTCTTCCTTGAACTAAGAGCAGAGTCTCAGAGTTCAAGAGAGCTCAGGACCATTTCTAATTTTTTAGACTCCAGCATAACAAAACACAAAGAAAAGGCCAAAATAGGATAGCAAATTTATGATTTAAAAAAGAAAGAATGATTTTGGGCAAATAAGTACATGAAAAGATGCTCAATGTGATATGTCATTAGGGGAGTACAAAGAAAACAATGAGATACCATACGTATTAGAATAGTTCAACATACTTTATATACAGAGATACGAAAAAAATGTGCTCTATATGTGTAATAAGGATTGTAATGCATTCCACTATTGTGTATTTTAAAAAATAATACAAATATAAATAAATAAAAGAATGGTTCAAAAACAAACAACAACAAAAAAACCTACTGACAACACTAAATTTGGCAAAGATGTACGAAACAAAGGAACTCATTTATTGCTGGTGGCAATGAAAACTGGTACAGCCTCTTTGGAAGAAAGTAGGCAGTTTCTTACAAAATAAGATACCCTGACCATATAATCCAACAATAATGCTTCTTGATATTTATCCAAATAAACTGGAAACTTGTGTCCTCACAAAAATCTGTGCACTCGTGTTTATGGATGCTTTATTCATAATGGCCCCAAATTACATGTCCTTCAATAGATGAGGGCATCAATGAACTCTGATGCACCCATACAATGAAATACTATTCAGCACTAAGAAGAAATTAGCTACCAAGCCATAAAAAGACAAGAAGAAAATTTAAACACCTACTCGTAAGCCAATTTGAAAGTTTAGATATTTTTTATTCCAACTATATGACATTCCAGAAAAGGGGCAAATATGGACACAAATGATCTGTGGTTGCCACAGGTAGGGGGAGAGGGAGAGAGCAACAGGGGAGAATGGAAGATTCCATGCGCTCCATTGGAAACTACTCTGTATACCATAAAAATGGGTACATATCAATGTACATTTGTCAAAAATCCATACAATAAACAACACCAAAAGCCAATCCCAATGTAAACCACGAAGTCTGGATGATAATGACATATAAATGTACACTATTGATGGTAACTAACCCATCACTCTGGTGAAGGATGTTTGTAGCAGGGAGACTCTACACATGTGGGGAGGGGGACATATGGGAACTCTCCATACTTTCCAATTTGCTGTGAACCTAAAACTTTTCTAGAACATGAACTCTATTAAAAATTAATGCCTACAACAAACACATGCATACATGAATACAATGTATGTAAAGCTCCATTCAAAGAGACCATCACGACTCTTAATTTAAGGTCACAATAGTCAGTATTGCTAGTTACAAACAATACTATAGCTAGTTTAAATAGCAAAAAGCAATACACAACTACATATGTGTATATTAAAATAGCAAAAACAAACCACTGACCACACCTAAAAGGGCAAAGATGTGTAAAACAAAAGGGGTTCATCTCATTCATTGCTGATGGCAATGAAAAATGGTGTATTCACTTTGGAAGAAAGTTGGTAGCTCCTTACAAAATAAGTATATTCATAACATATAATCCAACAATCATGCTACCTTGTATTTCCCACAAGTAATCTGGAAACTTACAAAGGATATTTGTCAGCTTTCAGAATTTCTAGGGGAAACAGAGAACTTGATTGGAATGGTACACATCTTGAAAACCGCCTGGGAGCAATGCGGCCACAAGAAAGAAAGTGTTTTTCTAGCCCCTCTGTAAGAATGGGAGGTCAGTGCTGCCGGTCAGACACATCAGCACAAGATTTGGATAGGAAAGAAAGCAGCATAAGGAGGAGGCTGTAGGAAAACTTATCATCTAGCAAGTGCTGGTGTAGGCATCTGGTTCTTTGGGGGTTCTTGGGCAGTTTGTGGTATCAAGGCTGAAAATCAGCAGAGCATTGCCATTGGATACAGATTTTAGCCAGACACAGTGGTGCACACCTGTAATCCCAGCTACTCAGGAGGCTGAGGCAGGAGGATCACAAGTTTGAGACCAGCTTGGGCAACTTAGCAAGACTGTCTCAAAATAAAAAATAATGAGATGGGATGTAGATCAGTGGTAAAGTATCCAAGGGTTCAATCCCCAGTTCTACAGAAAGAGAAGGATTTTTAAATATCATTGAATTTGGAGCTCCAAATACCGCTGCTGGCCACCATGAATGACCTCTATTCTAATATGACCACAGTGTATCAAAATAGTCTATGTGGATTTCTCCCTTAGCCTATCAGCTTCTGAAGCACAGGAATCATGTCTCATGTATCTCAGAAACCCATATCTAGTACAGCACTGGGGATGGGAATTTCAATAAAATTTTGTTGATCCTAAATAAACTGAAAAGTGTTCCTTTCTAAGCACATGCAAGAGGAGAAGGGTGAAATTCCCAAGCATTGAGTTTTCCAGTCTGTTTGCACCCTGAATCTTCTGCTCTAATCCAGAATCGCTCATTTTTAGTTTCTTGGGATCATAAGGTAAGATGAGAGTCCCCTTCTTCACTTTTTTAGAGCTATCACCTTTCAAATAAAATTGTTCTTTTCTCTTCGGTAAAGTCATAATTATAATAACACCACCAACATTTACAGAGTACATTTTATGAAGTGCTTTGATATTCATGACTCCCACTAGATACCACAACAGCACTGCAAAATACACCACACACACACACACACACACACACACACACACACACACACATACACATATCTGTATGGTGTATATATATATATATATATATATATATATATATATATATATATACATACATACACACACATATTTGGTCTTATAAGGAATTACGAGGTAAACCTGGAATTTGCTCATGCTTAGCAAGGTTTCCCCTGGATTCACCGGGGTCCTCTCTGCCAAGCTAGTTGGATTGGCCCATGGAGATTTTGGTTCTGTGTTTTGTGCCTCAGGCTCACGTGTGATTAGCATTTTGCTAGCTCTCATTTGTCATGTTGGCATCTGTTGCTGGAGCTGCTTAGGGTGGATATTAGTCATTTCAAGGAATTCAATTCAAATCCAGGGAGATGATTTCTTTAAAAAAAAATTGATGGGGGGAGGATTTAAAAAGCTCATGTCTTGTTACCCTTGAGAAAGGAGAAGAGTTCTTTTAAGTTTCTGAGGATCAGCCTTTAAACCTGGCAGGTTTACTTGAGCTCTGAGACCCTTCTTCCATTTATGAGAATCAGATGTGGTCAGCACCCAGAGCAAAATATGAGGACGACTGGTGGGGGTGTAAGGTTCTGTTCACCAAGTTCTGATGATGCTGTAAGTGATCAGGTCATTCAAAATAACCCTGCAGCTGCAGCAGCTGGTGTAGCAAAAGTAACAGCCACTGCCCCTATATTCTCCAACTTTTACCAACACTCTCTCATTCCACCTCTCTCTCTTGCTTGAGCAAAGAATTCAATTTCCAGGATACCTGGACCAATTGCAAATGGCCCAGGCCAACAAAAGAAGAGCAATTGAATTTCACTCAAATCAAATCAAGCAACACTGTGACCTGAGGCTTTCTTTTTTTATTTTTATTTTTTTGTCCTTAAATGTTTTAAAACTTTTTTATCATCTCAAGTGGATAAGAATTTAGATTATGTTCTTTGGTTTTCAAATATTTAATTCAGCTCCTTTCCTAAACTCAGCTATCAGGATGGCTCAGCTCTTAGCTCTTTCCTGTAGAAGTGAACTCCAGGAGAAGGCATGCAGGATGGAAGGGAAACTCAGGGCCCAGCAAACTGGGGCTGCGCTGCGGAACTGGGCAGGGTTTGAAAGAGGGGCCCAGTGGCAAGGGCTGGCCAGGAGCTCAATCAAATCGTCTAAAGTGTCCACCAAGAATGAAGCCAGCTCAGATCTGGCCTTGGGACTCTAATCTAGCAGCCAACACAAGTCATGAGGTGGACCCAGGAAGTACAGGATAGTCAGCATCAGGCTGAGACACATCATCATCCTGGAAAAGGGCAAAGAAACAACATGGCAACATGCAGAGCTTTGCCCCAGAGCCAAAGGATGTGTTGGAAATTCTGTTTTGCTTCTTGTTAGCTAAGTAACTGGGCCTCCCCTTGAACCTGTTTCTCTTCTATAATGAAGGAGGGTCACACTTCACTTTGATGATTGTTGTGAGAACTAGAGAAAATGGTCATAAATCACCCCGTGCAATACTTCAGCAAAACAGGCATGAAAGGAATGTAAGCAACGATAATTCTTATGATGGTCCTCCCTCTCACCACAGGACCAGGAGCAGTCACTGGGAACAAGGAAAAGACAGAAGGAGGTTTGCCAGAACCAGAATGAATCGCGTTAGAATTGGAGTTTAGGAAATTTAAGAGATATTTGTTCTATAATTACACAAAGCACTGAATATTACCCCAGGGGTTGGGGGGTTTTTCCCCTTAAACATGAAAAATATCAAGTTATGCTTACAGATAGTTATTATCACCTCTCCCATCTTACTAGTAGAGTCTCTTGAAGGTAAATTTCAACCATTGGAAAGTAGAGGTGGATGTGGGAAGGCAAAAGCTATCCATTATAAATCATTTCAGACAAAAATTAATGTATAAAGTAGACCTACCACTACATTCCCAGATTAATTCCAAAGACATACAAAATTATTAAAAGTTAAAATAAGAACAACTCTCCATGGGAAGAAGAGTAGGTCCCAAGTTATTTCTCTTAAAAATTTTGCTACAACTTTTTCTAAACAGTCCTCCATTCTGAAGAGCAAACATTCAACACAAGCACTTACTGCTTACTTCAGAATCTATGTTGTTCATCAAGGAAACACTCTGTCATCAAAAACAGGAAAGTCATGAAACAACAACAAAATTTAAATAAGTTAATAATTCTGCTCAAAGAAGTTGAAATAAATATCCAAGAAAGTTCAGGGATAGTAAATACCACAATTCCTTATAACTCCTAGATTCGCCAAAGAATGATTAAAAAGGTAGTGTATTAACAAGATCTGTAAAATGGCAAAGCAACCAACAAGTTACATAAGCCCAAAGATTCAGTAAGACAGATCTAAATCCAAAAAAAAAAAGACAAAATTTCTTCTTTGAATTTTTTTAATTTTTTCTCTCTCTTCTAAAAATCAGTATTTAGAAGGCACTAAAATATTCTGATGTCCTAGAACTATAGCAATCATTTGTGGAAACATAAGTCCTATTATATCCTTTTTCCTTTCCTTCCTTCATTTACTCTCTAATAAGGGAAGTGAAAAGCTGGAGCAAACGGTGCAATCTGTCAAGGAAGTGGCTTTAGAATGAAGCTGATAGATATTTAATGTCTTGGTGATAGCTGGTGCCTTAGTGTCCTCCAGAGAAACAGGATCGATAGGGTGTAATATAGTACAGATTTATTATGGGAATTGGCTCATGAGATTACAGAGGCAAAAAAAAAGTGCATGATATGCTGTCTACAGTCTACAAGTTGGAGAAACAGGAAAACTGGTGGTATAACTCAGTCCAGATCTGGATACCTGAGAACAAGGAACCTCAGCATCCAAGGGCAGGAAAAGATGGATGTCCCTGCTCCAAAAGGAAGCAAATTCCCCTTTCCTCCACTATCTCATTCTATTCAGGTTCACTTTTTTGTTCTTTTCAAGGCTTCAGCTGATTGGATGATGCCCATCCACCAAAAAAAAAAAAATTGGTGAGGCCAATCTTCATTACTCGGTCTAGTGGTTCAAATCCTAGTATCTTCCAGAAACGTCCTCAGAGACAAACCAGAAGTCATGTGTAACCAGCTCTCTGGGCATCTGTTAGCCCAGTTAAATTGACACACAAAATTAACCATCACAGCTGGTAAAAGAATTCCTGATAATGGTAATTTCATTTGTTCTGTTGAATGAAGAGGTGAAAATTTTGAAGCCTTCCAAGAAAATCCAGGAAATGGAGGAAAGAGCCTCACTGGAGGGGAAGGAGACACAGGGCCTTGGATACCATTCAGCAGAAGATGAAATAGACTTCTCCAGTGAACATGTCATAGCTGTCTGAAGTGACAAAATCTCACTCTCTGGGCACACTATAAAATCCTCAGTGAAATTTCCTTAGTCTACCAGGTTTCTGAGTAAGTAGAGTCTCTAAAAGAGGAAAAGGGGGTGCTGGGTCTGCATCCAGGTGACCCCAGGGTGATCAGAGAAGGCAGCAGTGGTTCTGGAGCCAGAGGACGAGAGCACAGTTGGTTACAGAATGTGTAGAACCCAAACTAGTCAGTAGACATGCACCCTACACCTGAACATGCTTAACAGAGAGCTTGCCAACCAACATGGGAAGGACAAAGGTGACATGCAAGAATCTAGAGCAAGGAAAAAATTCACTCATAAAGCACCACTTAGCATAGATAACCAAACCATAGAATAAAACCTGATATTTCCAAATACCCTTAGCTCCAAAAGCAGCTAACCCATTACACTAGCACAGGAATCTGGGAAAACAGTCACTCAATTTTTTCTACTAATATATCCAAATGAAAAAGTATCCTCTTTCACTCATCATCTATGTTTCAGTCTGGCTGTCTTTTCCATCCCCTATCCTCACCTCTCTCAACCTTTCTTACTTCATCTTCATGTCCAAGAACACCAGGAAAAATATACACAGTTGTATGTAATATGAGTATTCATGTCTCATAATTTTGCAGCTTTCCATTAAAGGGTCAAGTATAGGAATAAAAAAGAACCATCTCTCACAATAAGGATTTATAATGCAGAGTGCCTTCCATATAGTCAGTATAGAGCTATCAACTGTGAAGGTTTCAGAAAATGCTATGGTCCCTTCTGTTAATAAGTTGATTGTCTGCTGGGGTTGTGGCTCAGTGGTAAAGCACTTGCCTCACACATGTGAGGCCCTGGGTTTGATCCTCAGCACCACATATAAATAAATAAAAATAAAGATATTGTGTCCATCTGTAACTAAAAAAAATTAAAAATAAGTTAATTGCCTTGTCATTTTACTATAAATGTTGGTAATGTAAAAGAATAACTCTGTAATTAAAGTGAAATTTACTTACCCCTGGATTTTTCAGGTAACATCTTTGGGGAGAAAAAAACAAAATGCAAACAATATGTATATAAGAAAGATTAATTCAACACAAGGTATAGAAGTGACCAAAGAGAAACTAAGTTTATATTCATGAACCAAAAATACAATACTGTATTCAAGAGAAAGCGATACCAAAAAATACTTTTTTTTTTCTTAGACTTGTAGCCAAGAGGAACATGTTAATTAAATTTCAAATGCAATATTTTTTTCAACTTGCAAATTTGATGTTTCCATGGTGCCACCTTGTTCCTGTCTTTACTGACTAGTGAAGCCTGACCATCCCTTCAATATTAGTCACAATCCAAATTCTCAATTAGTTAAGTGGCTATCACAGATATGGAGCATTTTGCTTAATAAATACCATTTTAATGTCCTCCCACTCTCTTACAAAGGTATAGAAGTTATCTTCACTTAAAGTTAGAGGCAGAAGGATAAAAATTAACTACTTAATATGCTAATGAAACATCCATTCTCAGATCCTAGCTGCTTTCAGAGCAAACTTTGACAAGAAAGGAAGGAATTTTTAAACCTTTGACTCTGTGTTGCCCTTCTTCCTGCTCAAAGGAACTGTGCCAACCTCTTTAAGTGTTACCAGCTAAAATTATCAGAAATGAAGGGCCAGCGAGTGATCAAGAATAGGAAACTTACAGAGAAAATTTAAATAATTAAACAACAGGTTCAGTGTGGTAAAAGCAAGCAGAATTTCTTAAAGGATTAGGATTTGGCATGCTAAGGGGAAGTGTGGAGACAATGATCTTATTAATGAATTTTAAAAATTGTAAAAATTTTTAACTAACAATTTTATTTTAAAGTTACAGCAAAATACAAAATTAATTAAAAGGTAAAGAAGTATTAACTTTTATTTAAATATTTAAATTTTTTGTGCTAGAGTTATCTTTATTAAAGCATTATAACTATACATAGTATTTGGGTTTCTTTTGATGAAATTATACATGCAAGGAATTTAATTTTAATTCCCATTCTCACTCCCTTTTCCTCCCCTCCTCCCTTCCCTGATTCTTCTTCCTCTACTTCACTAAACTTCCTTTATTCTACATATACATAAAGTTGAAATTCCTTTTGGTACCTTTTTATGTAAATATAACATGATTTTGTTAAATTCTTTCCATTTTTATTCTCCTTTCCTTCCTTCCTCCCTCACTCCTGGTCTCCTTCTACTCCACTGATCTTCCCTATATATTTATGATTTCCAATCCCCTCCGCCACCACCTCTTTCCCTTATTTTGCTCTAGCTTTCACATATGAGAGAAAGCAATTTTCTGAGTTTGCTTTACTTCACTCAGCACGATTTTCTCCATTTCCATCCATTTACCAGAAAATGCCATTATTTCATTATTCTTTTTTAATTATTTATTTATTCTAATTTGTTATACATGATGGCAGAATGCAATTCATTTCATATTACACATGTAGAGAACAATTTTTCAAAGTATTTTCACACCATTCGTGTCTTCATACATGTACTTAGGGTAATGATTAACTCATTCCAACATCATTTCTACTCCCTGACCTGCTCCCTACCCCTCCCTCCCCTTTGCCCTATCTGAAGTTTCTCCATTCCTCCCATGCTCCCCCACCATCGCCATTATGAATCAGCATCCTCATATCAAAGAAAACTTTCGGCCATTTACCTGCAAATGCCATGATTTTATTCTCTTTAAATGCTGAATCACGTTCCATTGTGTATATATACCAAAGTGTTCCTATCCATTCATCTACTGAAAGGCATCTGGGTTAGTTGCACAATTTAGTTATTGTGAGTTGTGCTGCTATAAACATCTATATGGCTGTGTCCCTGTAGTATGCTGTTTTTAAGTCCTTTGGGTATAAACCAAGGAGTGGGATAGCTACAAATGGTGGTTCCATTCCAAGTTTTCCAAAGAATCTGCATACTGCTTTCCAGATTGGCTGCAGTTCCACTAGAAATGTATAAGTGTACTTTCTCCCCACATCCTTGTTAACGCTTATTGTTTGTATTCTTGATAGCTGCCATTCTGACTGGAGTGAGATGAAATCTTAGAGTAGTTTTGATTTACATGTCTCTAATTACTAGAGATGTTGAACATTTTTTCATATTTGTTGATTGATTGTATATCCTTTTCTGAGAAGTGTCTATTCAGTTCCTTGGCCCATTTATCGATTGGGTTATTTGGGTTTGTTTGTTTGTTTGTTTGTTTTGGTGTTAAGGTTTTTGAGTGCTTTATATATCCTAGAGATTAGTGCTCCATCTGATGTGCTTGTGGTAAAGATTTGCTCTCATTCTGTAGGCTCTCTATTCACTTCATTGATTATTTCTTTTGCTGAGAAGAAGCTTTTTAGTTTGAATTCATCCTATTTATTGATTCTTGGCTTTAATTCTTGTGCTATAAGTCTTATTAAGAAAGTTGGGACCTAATCCAACATGATGGAGATTTGGGCCTACTTTTTCTTCCATTAGGCGCAAGGTCTCTGGTTTAATTTCTAGGTCCTTGATCCATAAGACCTTTAAAGAAGAACTAACACCAATACTTCTCAAACTATTTCATGAAATAGAAAAAGAGAGAACACTTTCAAACACATTCTATGAGGCCAATATCACCCTGATTCCAAAACCAGACAAATACACATCAAAGAAAGAAAATTTTGGTTCAATATCTCTAATGAATATAGATGCAAAAATTCTCAATAAAATTCTGGCAAATCGAATACAAAAACATATCAAAAAGATAGTGTACATGATCAAGTAGGGTTCATTCCAGGGATGCAAGGTTGGTTCAACATATGGAAGTCAATAAATGTAACCTATCACATCAATAGACTCAAAGATAAAAATCATATGATCATCTCAACAGATGCAGAGAAAGCATTTGATAAAATACAGCATCCTTTCATTTTCAAAACGCTAGAAAAACTAGGGAAATCAGGAACATACCTCAATGTTGTAAAGGCTATCTATGCTAAGCCCCAGGCCAACATAATTCTAAATGAAGAAAAATTGAAAGAATTCCCTCTAAAAACTGGAACAAGACAAATGATACCCTCTTTCACCATTTTTATTCAATATAGTTCTTGAAACTCTAGCCAGAGCAATCAGACAGACAAAAGAAATTAAAGGGATACATATGGATAGGAAAAGAATTCAAATTATCACTATTTGCTGACAATATGATTCTATACCTAGAAGACCCCAATCATTTCATCAGAAATATCCTAGAACTAATAAATGAATTCAGAAAAGTAGCTGGATGTAAAATCAACATCCATAAATCAAAGGCATTTCTGTACATCAGTGACAAATCCACTGAAAGAGAGAGTAGGAAAACCACCCCGTTTTCAATAGCTTCCAAAATAAAATAAAATAAAGTACTTGGGAATAAATTTAACAAAAGATGTAAAAGACCTTTACAATGAAAACTACGACACACTGAAGAAAGAAATTAAAGAAGACTTTATAAGATGGAAAGATCTACCTTTGGATAGGCAAAATTAATATTGTAAAAATGACCCTACTACCAAAAGCACTATATAGATTCAATGCAATCCCAATCAAAATCCCAATGACATTCCTTATAGAAATAGAAAAAGCAATCATGAAATTCATCTGGAAAAATAAGAGATCCAAAGTAGCCAAAGCAATCCTTGGCAAGAAGAGTAAAGTTGGTGGCATTACTATACCAAAGCTTAAACTACACTACAGAGCAATAATAACAAAATCAGCATGGTATTGGCACCAAAATAGACTGGTAAACCAATGGTACAGAATAGAGGACACAGAGTCTACCCACATAACTACAGTTACCTTATATTAGACAAAGGCACCAAAAATGTACATTGGAGAAAAGTTAGCCTCTTCAACAAATGGTGCTGATAAAACTGGAAATCCTCAAATGAAATAACAAAATGAAATTAAAACTCTATTTCATTATTCTTTATGGTTGAGTAATAGTCTATTGTGTGTATATACCACATTTTCTTTATCTAGGTTGATACCATAGCTTGGCTATTATAAATTGTGCAGCTACAAACATTGTAGTGGCTGTAACACTATAGCATGCTAATTTTAGTTCTTTTGGATAAAATACCAAGGAGTGGGATAGTTGGGTCCTATTGTGGATATGACATTTTGAAGGAATCACCACATGCTTTCCAGAGTGGTTGCGCTAATTTGCAGTCCCACCAACAATGTACGAGTGTACTTTTTTCCCACATCCTTACCAGCATTTATTATTACTTGTGCTCTTGATAATTGCCATTCTGACTGGAATGAAATGAAATCTTAGTGTAATTTAGATTTGCAATTCCCCTGATTTCTAGAGATGTTGAACATTTTTTCAATATATTTCTTGGCCATTTGTGTATCTTCCTTTGAGATGTTTCTGTTTACTTCTTTTTCCCATTTATTGATTGGGCTATTCATGGGATTTTTTGGTATTGACTTTTTTTTTAGTTCTTTATGTATTCTGGATATCAATGCCCTACCAGAGAAACAGCACACAAAGATTTTCTCTCATTCTTTAGGCTCTTTTTCATTCTCTTAATCATTTCCTTTGCTATGCAGACAATTTGATCACATCCCAATTACTAATTCTTGGTTTCATTTCCTGAGCTTTAGGGGTCTTGTTGAGGAAGCTGGTGCCAAGCCCTATGTGATGGAATATCGATCCTATGTTTTCTTCTAGCACTTGTAAGCTTTTTGGTCTAATGTCTAAGTCTTTGATCCATTTTGGTTTGACTTTTTTTAGGGTGAAAGACAGGGATCTAAATTCGTTCTTATAAATAAGGATATCCAGTTTTATGAGCACCATTTATTTAAAAGGCTATCTTTCCTCGAACATATATATTTTTGGCACCTTTGTCAAGTATGTCAACTATCAGATTCCTGCAAGTACATGAATTTGTTTGTGTCTTCTCTACTGTATCAGTGGTCTTCATGTCTTTTTTGATGCCAATACCATGCTGTTTTTGCTAATATAGCTCTGTGGTATAACTTGAGATCAAGTATTGTGATGCATCTTGCATCACTTTTTTGTTCAGAATTGCTTTGGCTATTCTGGGTCTCTTCTAAATAAATCTTAGGACTGCTTTTTTCTATTTCTGTGAATAATGTCATTGCTATTTTAATGGGGATTGCTTTGAATCTGTATATTGCCTTTCGTAGTTTGGCCATTTTAACAATATTAATTCTGCGTATCCAAGAACATGAAGGGTCTTTCCATCTTCTGAGGTCTTCCTCAGTTTCTTTCTTTGTGTTCTGTAGTTTTCATTGTAGAAATCTTGCACCTCCTTAATTAGATTAAGTTTGTTTTTGTTTGTTTGTTTTTCTTTTGGTACCAGAGATTGAACTCAGGGGCACTTGATCACTGAGCCACATTCCCAGTCCTATTTTGTATTTTATTTAGAATCAGAGTCTCACTGAGTTGTTTAGCGCCTCGATGTTACTGAGGCTGGCTTTGAACTCTTGATCCTCCTGCCTCAGCCTCCTCAGTTGCTGAGATTTTAGGTATGAGTCACCATAAATCTACAACTTTAAAGGTATTAATATAGTTTCACAAAGGCACTTTTTTTTTTTGTTCTCTTGTTGCCATAATCATGAGATAGAATTCTTCTAATAGAATGGATCTCAGATTTGATATTGGTCATCCACAGAAAAATAAGTTTTGTACAACATAAACTTTTTTTTTGCAAACTTGAGTGCAGCAATTTTTTTAAGTGATATAAATATCCATTTTTTTTTAGTTGTAGATGTACACAATACCTTTGTTTTATTTTTTTTATTTTTATGTGTTGCTGAAAATGGAACCCAGTGCCTCTTACATGCCAGGCAAGCGCTCTACCACTGAGCCAAAATCCCAACCCCTAAATATCAATTTTATCCATATGAAAGAAGATCAATTTAAGAAATAGCTCATTGATGCTTGATGCTGGGTTTAAGAACCGTTTGACTGTCTCTGCTGATAGACCTTGAACAATTTGCTGTTATTCTTTTGGTTTGCACTAGAATGCAAACAAAAATACTCCCTTCTCTTTCTGTCTGTCTTTGTTGTGGCACAGATTGAATCAGGGAATGATTCTATCTGTAGGCTAAAAAAGAGAGAGAGAGCCATTTGATATAAAATGAGACCAAAGGAAATCAAAAGGAAGTTAAGCAGATTTTAAGTAGTGAGTTATGTCTTTCTGGGGGAGAAAAAATAAATTTTACTTCATGTGAATTGATAAATACTCAAAGGGAAAAAAAGCAGAAATGGGAAAGTTTGCTTCAACTTATTTCGTTTGCAAGAAGGCAGGGAAAACAGTGGATTTGCTAATGTACTACAATGCAAATAATTATAGCAACTTTGGAAGTATTTTCCTCTTCAAAATATCTTCCAGGTTTGATTTATTTCTCATGCCACCATTCTGAGATAAATGGGCATGTTGCAAGCCCCACAATCTATAAATGTGAATTTTCAAATGACTCACCCTATTCTTTCCCACACTAGATTTGAGAATCATTAAGTATTTCAAATATTCTTAAAAGACAACAAAATTTTCTATTTCACATCTGTCAGTAGCCTAGTATCCCCTGTAGAAAAGTGTGTGCATGCCAGAAGAAACCCAGCTCATGTAAATCAAGAGAAAAAAATTAAACACAGACTAGGGGGCAGCAAATTTGAATTCCAGAAAAGTCCTTCTGTGACATTTGTCCTCATTCTTAGTAGCAGCCCCTCCTTCATTATTTTTTAACATAACACTGTTTATTTTTTTTTTGAAGCATTTATCCAGAAAACACTGTTTCTTCGGTTTGTTCCTTTGTCTATCTTCCATGATCAGAATGTAAGATCCTCTGGTGCTGTGTTAGCATTGTTTTAACAACTATCTGACATAAATCAACTTTTAAAAGGAAAGGTTTATTTGGGCTCATGGTTTCAGAGGTTTTAGTCCACGGTCAGTAGGACTGCTGCTTTGGGGCCTGTAGCTACACAGAACATCACGGCAGGGAGCACAGGGAGCAAGCCGCTCACCTCAAGGCTAGAAGCAAAGGAGGCCATGTTCTCAGTCCCCTTCCAGAACATGCTCCCAATCGCCTACCCCCTCCCACTAGGCTCCACCTATCAAGGGTTGTACCACCTGCCAATAGCACTCAGCTAAGAACAAAGCTTTTAACACATAAGCCTTTAGGAATATTCTAGATCCAAATTATAGCAGGCAGTCTCACATTGTCAGAAGCCCAGCAATAGAACAATGCCTAGTGATAAATTGCAAATAATAATAATAACAACAACAACAGTAACTTTTTCCTAAAAACATGGATAAGTTTCCATTTAACTCTTCAGGGTAGAAGGAGGTATTATTTACCTAAATAACTGGAATAATTCTTCAGAATGCTAGTTGTACCAACTGAGAAAGGAATAGCCCCTGACTTCAGAAGCTGGCCTGGCTCACGGGAATAGACCCTGTGATTCTCCCATTAGAAACAGACCATCTCAGGATACCCGCCCCTCACAAGGCTGCTCTGAGACCAGGATAAAATAAGACAAAGCAAATCCACTTCATAATTTGTCTAAACACAGTTAAAAAAAAAAAAAACAAGGTCACTGTTCCACCCACAAAATCTCTTGTCCCAAATGAGGACAAAATTGTGTCCTCTATCTAGCCTCCCCTTACTGTGGGTGAGAATCATGGAGATACCTAATCTTAGACAGCCCTACTTTCTAGCAGTATCCAATCTGGAGTGAATTCCTGCGTCCTCAGACCTTCCCTCAATCCACCCCACCAGAGCTAACACCCTATAAAGGTTATTTCCCTTGGTTCCCATGATGTAGGCTCTCCTCACCACAATGAAAAGCCAAAAGCAAACCAAACTTGTTCAACCACTGGGGTCATGCAAAAAAAGCATGAGAAAAACTAAGATGTTAAAACTTAGAATGTTTAAAAAAATGCCAACTGCTGTTTTGTCTATTAGCAATTTATTTTATTGATAAAAGTAATAATAATAGCTAGCATCACTTGAGCTACTACATTGTGCCAGGGGCTATGCCATATCTCACTGAACTTCATAACATTATGAGGTAGAGTCTGTTTTCTTCTCCCACTTTACACATGGGGAAACTGAGAGATATTGGAGTAACTTGTTCACGTTCACACAGCTAAATGGTGGAACCAGCTTCAAACCTAGACATCATACTGACCGCTCTCCTGGTAACATACTGACTGATTTAAATTTTAAAGTACAGTATTCCCAAACTTTCTGAACAAAGACACTGTGTCTATGTGAAAGAAGCAATTTTCAAAAACCAAGAAAAATAAGAAATTCAGCGTCTGCATGGACTATCCTGGAGGGCTCCAGGCCTCCTACACCAGAGTAACTCTTCCATTATTGCCCTTCAAAGCAGCTTAGTCCCAGGCACCCAATTTGCATCACAAAACCAGTTCTCAGTTGGTATATTTTTTAAAAGCTAAAAGAGACTGTCTTTCTGACTACATAAGTACTTCTCTGCTCTATAAAATGCAGGTTTTGTTCCTGCCCAAAGAAAGATCATCTTTTGAATGAAAGCCACAGACTATTTTTCCAGCTGTATGGTGAATGTTCTGCAGCCATCACCGAATGAATTGAATTGACAAAACATCTCTCTCTCTCTCTTTTCTGAACCAATAATAATGAGGAATGGTAATATCGCAAGATAAAACAGGGCAGAAAGCGGCAGGATATGGGCCCTGAAAGAAATCAAAGGAAGTGTCAACAAGGTAATATCCTCTCAAAACGTGATTCCATTCCTTCCGTCACTTTGGAGGAATGTCTGCGGGATCCCATTGAAGTTGAATTATTACTCTCGAAAGCCAACACCGGTGAGTCTCTGATTTGATTTATGAGGATATTTCTGCAGCATTTGGCCCATGTGTAACAAAAAAGAAAGAAAGAAAGAAAGAAGAAAGGAAGGAAGGAAGGAAGGAAGGAAGGAAGGAAGGAAGGAAGGAAGGAAGGAAGGAAGGAAGGGAAGGAAGAAAAAATAGGAGCAAAAGACAGACAGGTGTTAGGCTCTTTTCCATATCATCATCCTATGGGGTAAAGGTAGGTGTTCACCACACATCAGAGAAAGGAGGCCAGAGCCACACTGCAGGGACATGCTTTCCTGTTTGGACCTGACATGATTGTCCTAAGAAAGATGGATTCCCAAAACAAGAGGACTGAAGAAAATATGGAAATAGCCAGATGGGAGACTTAGAGGAAGATGCAGAGAACCCGTCAGTATTCTTCCATTTACAGGGAAAGCGCCTCTCTTTACAAGCCATTTACTTTTCTCCATTAAAAAAGAAATAAAGTTTAACCTATGAACTGGGATGCAGCAATTATTACAAAGAATCCACTAATCCATGTGCATATTTACTGTCAACTACGAATATAAAAACATTATTGGATGAGGAATCAACAACATTATAAAGGGGCCCTTTCCTTGTAAAAGGTTGGGAACCACAGGTCAAAACCATATTTCTTCATCTACTATGAACAACTTCTCATGCAAAGCAAAACTCAACAGCTTACTAAAGTCGACATGTGTTAAGCTGCAGTTTAATTTCTCCAAAACTGTGACTCTCTAAGGGATTTGTAGGTCACTGAGATATGGAAAAATAAATTGTAATAAAACAGTAACAATTAAATTCAGTACAGATAAGGACCATTAGACCCTTAAGTAAAAAAGTCATTTACTGAGTACTTTTTAAATAGGATTCATGTCCCAAAGGTGTTCCTGTGTTTATAATCCTATTTACTGTCCCTGGTACGAGTGCTTTCATTCTCATTCATTAATTCTCTGTAGAATGCATCATTTTGATGGTTCTCTTAAAGCAGCAGGAGACAACGAAGACTCTGAAATTATGTGCCTTCATTCCTCATTATAATACTAAGATGACAGAAAATATCAAACTACTCCTACGGTTTATTCTAAACTGTCTAAAATTATGTGATTCTGAGTGTTTCATGCATTAGTTACTCTCTTATCTCTTATTTTATTTTCTTAAATTTTTCTTCCAAAAATCAGATCCATGATTCCTAGAAACTACAGAGACTCCTTGGGATCTCTATTAAAGAACTGGCAAGAGGAAATGCACTACAGCACAGTGATCGCTCCAGGTGAGGAGAGTAGAAGTCTTCCTTTTTACAATAAGTGTATGTTCTCATAATGAAAAAATATACATAAACAAAATGCAGAAATAATAATTCTACCTTTTCCCATGATAACTTGCTCACATTACAGAACTCACTCACTTCCTTGTGAGACATTCTGATTGCATAGCTTGTACTCAGTGCTTATTAAAAAGCATTTGCAATAACATTTGATAAAGACAAAAATCCTATGTCTGTTCCTTGTTCACATAGATCACAGGGGTAACTGATCCTTCCACATGTCTTCCTCTTTGCTCTCCACAATCAACAAGGGTGGGATTTGCCTTTTTATTTGCCTTTTTATTTGTCTCATATCCTTCCTTCACCATCAGGAAACAGAAATCAGCTTCTTAACAGAGGAGGGACCCTGAACCTGCAAATGAATGACCTCCAGATTTGGTTGTCTTTCCTTTCTTTTTTTTTTTTTTTTTTGTTTTGTTTTGTTTTGTTTTGGTACCAGGGATTAAACCCAGGGGAGCTTAACCATCAAGCCACATCCCCAGTATTTTATTAGAGATAGAGTCTTGCTGAGTTGCTTAGGGTCTTGCTAAGTTGCTGAGACTGGCTTTTAACTTGTGATCCTCCAGCCTCAGCCTCCTAAGTCACTAGGATTATAGGCACTCACCACCACACTGAGTCAAATTTGGTTCTCAATTGGCAAAATGAACCTAGGAAGTTCTCTCTCTCTTGCCCAGGCCTATTTACAAAACCTCTTGGTTGTACTTTGGACATGGAAGGCTTCAGGGCAATTGTTTTTTATTTGTTCTTTTTAGTTATATATGACAGTAGAATGTATTCTGACATATCATACATATATAGAGTATAATTTCCCATTCTTGTGGTTGTATATGATGTGGAGTTTCACTGGTCGTATATTATGCAAGTAGGAAACTTATGTTCAACTCATTCTACTGTCTTTCCCATTCCCATCCACCCTCCTCTCCCCCCACACTGCCCTATCCAATCCCCCCACTCTGCCTTATCCAATCCAGTGAACCTCCCCTCATCCCTTCCCCCTCCACCCCTATGAGGGAATTTTGTTTAAAAGGGTTTTTTTTCAAATATATCTAGTTAATGGGTAAAGTATTTTCCCCATTGCACATTTTTCTTTTCATGACCAATAATGACTATTTTTAATTATTAACTGGATTTTAAGGAATAGAGTCCTAATTTATGATATTGCTTTTAAAGAAGACAGGGATTTGAAATAACTATCTTCAAGGAAGGAATTAAGTAACAAGATAGAGGCTCAAAACCCCATTTCTTTCTCCTATTTCTAACTTTTTCATACCTATTTTGTTAAATAAGTTCCCTTCTGAAAGCAACAGCTATTGTAATTATTTGGCCAGCCTTCACTGTCCCCTCTCACAAAATATACAAGAGGGTGTGAGGTTCTGGTTTTCTAGGTTGGAGAATTTCAAGAGGCTAATGCAGAGATAAAAGAAAATATCCATTGCTGTTGCCTGCACTCTGGGGTAAAAAATATCATGAACCCTGTCACACCCAGGCAAGCCCCCCCTTCTCATATTGATGCTCTGGAATTAAAGTCCAAAGTCATAGTGATTTGACCAAGACTAAAGCTGGCAGCATTGAAAAACGTCCCAGTGCAGGTCCAAGATCTGAATACCATTAGGCATCTCTAAACTGCCGTTCCCTCTGCTCTGTGACACCGCGTGGAATCATTCTGTCTCCGCGGCACTTTGCTCAGACTCAGTAAGTCACATAGAATCTGATGACAATCTATGGTCCCTATTAGCTCATACCAACCTCATTTCTTAGGCTACATCTTCCCTAAAAGCCAAGGAGCTATTCTCCCAGGACACTGTCCCCACATCTCAGGTTTTCCCAGAACACTGCAGATCTTTGTGGCATACACACAATGGCCATTGTTTCTAACTTGCCCTTCTCAGTGGTTTATGCTCACGATCTTAGCAGGGCCTAAGTGTAGGGTGTTACAGTCTCTATTGAACCTTCTATTCTTAAGAGCAATGGAGTAGGTGGCCTGGGAACCCACTTCTCTGGGTCCTGCCTCCCTTCCCACCACCTCAGCCTCACACGAGCCCCCTTTGTAATTACTGCCAGTGTCCCCTGCCTTCCTTCCACTCTCCTACTCACAGGCTTGGAAACATGCCACTGTAGGCTACAGGAAACAACAGGCTTTCCCTGGGTGTTTTGATCCCTTCATTATGTCCTTTGAAAAGATGACTGTGTGCGATCTTTCATGTTGGAATACGATCAAATAGGAGGAATTTTTTTTTAAAGCAGGTTAAGAAATACCATTAGTATCTCCTACTTAGTTGGTGTAAGAGATGTTAGTGAATATTTGTGAAAAGGGGGAAATAAAAACTAACTCTAAGAATCATTCAAGGAGCTGGGTTTATGCTGAAGGCTTTTTAAGATGCTACAAATGTTTAAAGGGTAAAGAAAACCAGAAAGTCTTTTGTATAATTGAGATGATAAATGCCTCTTAGAGACAATGAACACTTTTTTTTTTTTTTTGGCAAGTAACATAGATGTGTGCTGAGGGCCATTGCCAAGTAGGAATAACGCATCGAAATTTCCTTGCCAGCGTACCCCATGTTAAATGGACTTGCCTTGGAATTTAGCTGTTGACATTGCATGTAAGGTGACCTTGCTCAAGGACCAGGGCGGATCCGGGTTTAGAGCTGATCAGATTTGAGGAAGTATCCCGGTCCTTGGGTTTAGGGCGTTCCCGGTTTAAGACAATATGGGTTTTAGGGAAGTTGGAGGTTGAAGATTATTGCTGCTGGAAATAGGGTGTTCCTGCTTCCTGAGCTCCCGTTGAGTTCTCGTGAGATTCAGAAAGTATTTTGGAAAAAAGCCTCGTGGGGTAGGTGAATTGGGCAGAGGAGAACTGGGATTGCCCCAGATCGTGTGTAGAGGCCAGTGTGAGTTCGGGAATAAAGATTTCTGTTTGAATCTACAAAGCTGTGTGGTGGCTCGTGATTCTGTGCCAAGCCAAGACATTGGCAGATGTGCTCAGGTTGAACTTCAAGTAACAGTAGCTCTGCTTCAACTGTCTTGAATAAGCAAGGAAGTTTATGAGATGACATGTGAAAAAGTTAATAGTCAATAGTTCTGCGTGCAGGAAATGGTCAGGGTTCTAGTGCTGCTGGCCTATAATTCATTCTGCTCTCAAGTCTCCTGTGTGTACATTTTGTCCCCAGGTCACCTGTCCTCAGCAATGAGATGACTCCCCACCACCACTGGAACCATTTACTATCTTACTTGTGGCAGGAGAGACAATCTCTCCCCCAGTCATGGAAGATAAGGCCATGCTTGGCCCCTGCTGAGTCTCAGGCCTCCATCTAGACCAAAAACGGCGAATACAGAGTCATTCAGAGAATTTGTAAGCCACAAGCTTACAGGTTTATGAGATTAGGATCTACCCAGGAGCTAGGGATGGCGTTGATTCCCCTGAATCTCAGAACCAACTGGAGGAGAGCTGAGACTGATGTGAATCAGGACCTGGTGGGATGAATGGAAGGAGAGGATGGTTCATCAGGAGTACCCACTGCGATAGCAGCATGATTATAAGCATGGGTTCTGAGGTCCAACAGCCCAGCATCAAATTCTAGCTTCCAAATTTAACCTGACTTATTTACCCTCTCGGTAAAATACCTCATATGATTTTTCTGAGGCTTAAGTGAGATTGCATATAAAGAACCAGGCATGATGAATGGGAAGTAGTGGGCTCTCAATAAAAGAAGGTGGTGTTACATATTCATAGGACAAACGTTAACATAACCAGTGACAGCATCATCACTGCCACCCTGTCTCATTATTACAGCTGAGGAGACCAGGGCACAGGCCTCAGCCGTCCTTCCATGTTTTAAGAAAGAATTCTCTGGAAGACTCTGCTCAGAGACAAGAAAGATCCCTGCAGTCCAAGAACAACCATTCCTTTGGAAAGTTGCAGTCCTGGTCTTGGGAGCTATCCGCGATGGGATTCCTCTCGCCCCTTTTCCCTTCTGTTCCTGGTATCTAGGGGCACAGAGGCCCCCTGGAAGTATCACCTGTTGATTGGGAAGGTTTCTGCTCCCCTTGGCTTTTTCCTAGACTCCTGCCTCACACATGGGAAATGAGGACCAGTGAGTCCTGAGGATATCTGCTCTTTCACTCTACTTTGAAACAAAACCATCTTCTGTCCTCAGTATACAATCCTGGTTTAGGACAGATAGGTCACACCCTGGCTGTAGATTTAAGAATAGTGTCCTTTCCCAGATCCATGAGTTATCATCACCCCTCACTTAGACCAGCTGAATTCCTTCCCCTCTAAACTCCCATGTACTGTACTTCCCTGCATTCTAGAGAACACCCTCCTAGGTCTGCACCCTCCCCCAAGGGGTTCTCCTGGTCTTGTTGACTTGTGTAGATTTTCAGGCCTTGGGTGGGTCTACTGCGTTTATCTTTATTCCTGTATCCATCAACTTTCTGCTATTGTAACAAAATTCCTGAGATGATCAACTTACAAGGAGAAAAGGTTTATTTTGGTTCACCCTCTCAGAGGTTTCAGTCCACGGTCCATTTGCCCGATTGCTTTTGGGCCTGTGGGGAAGCATCACATCATAGTGGGGAGAGATGGAAATGAAAAGTTGCTTAGTTCATGGCCAGGAAATAAAGGAGAGAAAGAAGAAGAGGCTGGGGTCCTAATATCCCCTTCAAGAGAACCCCACAGTGACCAGAAGACCTTCGACTGGGTTCTACCTCTTAAAGGTAATGGTACCTCCCACAGTCCGTGGGCTGGGGACCATATCTTTAACACATGGGTTTTAGGTGACAATGTTCCAATCCATAGCAATACCTCAGTCCTCCTTGCCTTTCCAATTCTCCAAAGTCCTTTTCTTTACCATTATTTCCTCTACCCCAAAACTCCCCATCTATTTAGCATCAGTTCCTGAGAGCCCTCTCTATTCTTTTACTTCAGTCAGTGCTGGTAGTTTCCAAAAGAAATAGCAAAATTTAAAATGTTTTCTCAATGTACGGCAATGTTTGAGGCAGGATGGATGGCATCTGGGATCTGAGGAGTCAGTTATACCTGGATTCAGAACTCAGCTCTGCCCTAGCTGTGTGGCCTTGAGGAAGTTACCTAACCTCTCTTAACCTCGATTTATCCATCTGTCTGGTGAAGGGTTTTTTTTAAGGTTAAATATGACATAAATGGAAGATGCTGAGCTGAGAACCTGGCCCAACAAATGACAGCTTTAAATTGTGATTGTTAAATTGTGACAGAAGGAACTAGATAAAAGAATATTCTATTTTTAGGGGAATTCTCAGACAAGAATGAGTGTTCTCTTCTCCTGGCCAAGTCCTAATTTAATGAACAAAATGTTCTATAAGATTCTGAGGGGGGAAATTCACAACACCAAGAAGTAGACCTCAACTAGAAAAAAAAAAGTTGCACTCAGCCCTCTTTTTCAACTTAACCCTTAGCTGTTGAATTACCATTTTTAAAAGGTTTCAAAAATTCTTTAACAAAGACCCCTGTCTTTGGTGAGTGAAGCAAAAAGAGTCTTTTCTATTGTCATCCCTCTTGGACCTTCCCTATTCACCTTCTCTGGGGGTGAGGCAAATGCCCACACTCATGCCTAAATGATTGGCAGTGGTATCATTGCTCCAATTTCTCAACTGGAGCAATAAGCGATGGACTTACTCTATTCTCTCTATTCTCTACTATTAGAAAGTTGCAAGTAGGCAAAGATTCTAGTTACAAGTGATGATCAGATACAGAGATTTTTGAAGTATAGCTTATGTTTTCATCTAAGTGTACAATTTAGTGTATAAACTTAGTGTAGAATCCATCAGTGGTCTTGGATCCCATGTTCTCTAAGTAAGAGTTTATTAATGTTTCTCCTTCCCATATGAAGGTCAGATTATAACAGTGTATCATTCAGGATCCAACCTGCATAGTAAAGAAAGTTGAATACAAAAATTAATAATCATAGCACAGGTCTGGTGTAATAGGAGATAGCATAAGAAATAAAGAAATTCTAAAAAATGTAGGCATCACTGAGAGGAGGCACAGCCCCTACGGTAGGGCAGACACAGAGCACCCAAGGAAGAAGTTCTCCTTCCCTAGGTCTAAGATCCAGACCTTGTGCAAGAGGTCTCACAGGTTGACAAAGACATTGCTGACCGGCCACGAAATAGAACATACTAGAAATGTCCGCTCTGGGATGCTGGAGAAAGTTGTCCTCTAAAGTTCCTCAAGGGACCTCATTTTAAAACCTCATAGAGGTATGGGGAAGCCATGGGGCAGTGCTTAATGGAAGCCATCTAGAAGCTTCTGGGAAGCTGGCTGAGCATGCAGAAGAAGACTGCATGATATTGGAAAAGTCACAGGCCGTAGGCACCTCTGAGAGAACAAGAGAAGGGTAAGGAGCCCTTGAGGGGACACAGGGAGAGTGGGGAGAGTGGTAACACATCCTTATGTGTCAGAATGGGCTGAGCACATCAGCATGGGGTGCGGCACACCTCCATGTGCATCCTGGGGAGGTGGCATGCCTCTAAGACCAGGCCATCCAGTAAGGTAGCCACTAGGAACATTCTGGCACTTCCATGTAAATGCTGACTAATTAAAATAAAATTTAAAAATCAGTTCCTTAGTTGTACTAGCCACGTTCCAAGTACTCAATTGCCACATGAAGCTAGTGGCTACCAAGCCCAGTTCCTGGAGCTTCCCCAACTATGGCTCCATCCATTGACCTGGGAGCAACAGGGTAACAGTGGTGGTCTCTTCTGACCTAGAGGCAGTGCTGCTGGATTCTCAAAGTCTTTGTGACACATGCAGGAGTCCACAATGTCCTCAGGGCCCAGGTGAGAGGACCTGGGCACTCTGAAATGATCAACTTTGGGGATTTTTTTAGGATTATTGTATAGCATATTAAATTTGGGACTCAGACCATTTCACCTACAATTCCCCACGTATCTTCTGTTGTTTTCTCTGTCTCCCAAATGAACTATTTTCCCGTGAGTCCTTATTTCATAATCTGCTCTAGAAAAACCCAAGGTGAAACATTCTTTGAGACTTCTTAGCTTTATAACATACTTCTGAGCATTATCAGTTTTTAAAGAGCAGGTGTATATGTAGTAGTTCCCAATTTTTTTTTTTTTTTTTTTTTTTTGCAGAGAGAGAGAATTTTTTTTAAATATTTATTTTTCTTAGTTTTCGGCAGACACAACATCTTTGTTTGTATGTGGTGCTGAGGATCGAACCCAGGCCTCATGCATCCAGGCAAGCGCGTTACCGCTTGAGCCACATCCCCAGCCCAGTTCCCAATTTTTTGAGAGATACTGCACCACTTTTTGACACTCTTGTCTTAGCAACCTGAACAGTGTTCCAGGAAACCCAGTTCAGGAAATGCTGGTTTGAATGATTGAAAAAAACTGGGCTCTAAGCTCAAAACCTTTGACAGGAATATGAGCATCTTTGAACCTCAGCTGAAAGACACCAAATCCAAGGTGTTGCTGAATCCTTTGGCCTTAAAGGATGAGAAGCTCTCTGAAATCAGAATGGAAAAAGAATTCTTTCCCTTGCCTTATTCAAAGCCATCATGTATTCCCAATAGGAACTCTGTAGAAAATTCTGCTTAAGGACAACATGGTTCTTGTCGTAGTCAGCTTTTTTTTTTTTTTTTTTGCAGATGTGACTAAAACACCTGACAAGAACAATTTTTGAGGAGGAAAAGTTGATTTGGTGGCACACAGTTTCAGAGGTCTCAGTCCATAGCTGAGTCCATAGCTGGCTCCATTCCTCCAGGTTCAAAGTGAGGCAGAGCAACATGGCAGAAGAGAGTGGTAGAGGGAAGGGGCTCACATGATGATCAGGAAGCAGAGAGAGTCTCTAGTTGCCAGATACAAAGATATACCCCAAAGCCATTCCCCCAATACCCACCTCCTCCAGTCATACCCTATCTGCCCTCAGTTACCAATTAGTTAACCCCATGGGAGATTGATTCACTGATTGGGTTAAGACTCTCATGACACAATCATTTCTCCTCTAAACCTCCTTGCATTGTCTCACACATGAGCTTTTGGGAGACACTCCACATCCAAACCATAACAGTACTGGGCATCCAGAGAAGGTCAAACACAAGTATGAAGGGCACAGGAGGCCAGCCTCCTGAGGAGAGAGCTTGGGGCAAAGAGTCAAAACAGTAATAAACTAGAAAATATCTAAACAAGAGCAAAAGTGGAATAAAAGTATATGCTTCATATTTCAGAATATTAGGCTTAAAGGACAGCTCTGAATGCCTGAAAGAAATAAGCCAAAGATAAAATAAAGCAATTGCTATTACATACAGACAGCATTTTGTACAACAGCATTATGGAATCGTCTTTCAGTTTCTACCACAAGAATTAAAAGATGAATATCAAATAGAGTCTAACAAAAGGTCACAGAAACTCCTTGTGGCCAGAATCAGTAGAGAAGCAGAGTTACATAGCGTGAACTCTGGAGTCAGACGTGTCTGAATGGCAGCCTTGCTGAGTGACCTGGGACAGCACCACTCTGCACTTCAGCTTCCTTGATATAAACAAGGGTACAAGTCTGCATCTTGCAGTGTTGTGAGGAGGAAGAAAGCACAGCATTTGAGATGCCCAGTGTGACACCTCGATAAGTGAAAGTGTCCACAAGAAGCCACTAAAACATTTGGCATGTCTTGGCTACATTATTCTCATAATATGTTGTGAACAATTTCAGAAAAACAACTAAACCCTTCACCTGTAATATCATTGTTAAGGGCAAGAGCCACGTGGGGATGGATGAGGGGTGGATCTGGAGCCAACTGGGACAACAAAGCCCCCCTCTTCTCTGCGGCTCCCAGAGAAAACCTACTGGGAAAGACTAGCTTGCTGCTGCTTTGCTTCTACCATAAATGGTTTAAATCTTTTATCAAGCTCCCTACAAGTCTTGATGAAGGAAAGTTAAATGTCTTCATAGAATAGAACACAGTATTACAAAAATAATGTAAAGGCATGGTTTTGAAAACAAAATAGTGAAGATCCAACATGGCGGCGGGCGCGGAGAGATCAAGTCTCTGACTTCTTCAGCTGTGCGGGCATAGGGAGTCGTAAACCGTCTAAATGCTGTTTGCTCAGGATCACTAGGCAATGCTGAGCTGACGTGGATCTGGGGCAAACAGTCTGGGCCTCTCAGAACACACACCAAGTCAGGATTGGCCAAATTCAAGCTCCCGTTCACCTGCGTCTCTCAGACAAACCGCTGTGACTCAGCACTAAACGATCCTGCAGAAACAACCGGTCGGCCCTTCTGAACCTGCGGAGGTTAACACCAACCGAGCCTTCATAGGCAGTGGCCACAGGATTGAGCCGGGGCTTGGGAGAGCCAGTGAGGACCCACTGGTTGCATTGGTCACCCAGCAAAGGGAACGAACTGTCGCCATTTGCATGGGATACCACCATGGCAGAGAACTGACGTCACCAGAATGCAGCGGAGGAGATAACTTCATTGAAACCTGTGGCGACAGGTGTGGAACCCCCTAGCCCTTCCTCTCCACACAGCAGGGAAACCTTAAGGGCCACTCCCAGCTCTCCTGTGAGCTCGATAGTCAGACCGAGGGAATCAGGAGTGGCTCAGGACCAGCGGCGCGGAACTCCCAGCTACCGCTCCCACAAGTGCTGACATCTGAGGTCTCTTGCACCAGCTACTGGGGGCGTGGCTACCGGAGGGCAAGCAAAATTCGCTGAGGGTTCTAAGCCCCAAGCTCTACAAACTTAGGGTCTGAGGGGATGGCAAACTGGGAGAGTGTGCCCAGTCATTCATGAAAACAGGGCTCCCGGGAGCAGCAGACCTGGCGTGTAGCCAATATTCTGGTGAGCGTCAACGGTGAGCGGGGCCTGGCTTGAGGAAAAGTGGGGAAGTGACTAGACACAAGAGGAGGCCCTAGGCACTAAGGATTGGAGACCCGCCCAGTCTGGGAGGAGGAGCTGCTGCACAGTGATTGGTTCCCACGTATTGAGAGGAGAAGCTTGGCCTGGTGGGCACAGCTCCACCTACTGGAAGAGAAGTTAATCAAACTCTAAGACTGCATTTATTAATTTTTTTAAAATTTGTGTTCTTTTTTTTCATTTTCATTTTTTTGCTGTTGTTGTTTTTTAATTTTTTTTAATTTTTTACTATTTCTTTTAATTTTAATTTTTATTTTTTCATTATTATTATTTTTTAAAATTTTTTTATTATTTTTATTTTCTATTTTTTTCTTTTGTCTTTTCAATTTTCTTATTCCCCCTCCTTGAATTCTACCTGCTTAACTCTCATTCTCTTTAGTGACTTCTTCCCTTCCCTTTTAATACCTTTCCTCCCAAGCATCAAATAAATTTATAGGAGTAAACAGTAACTCAGCAGTCAAACAGAACAAGAAGTAACATGAGCAGCATGAAAAAGCCAGGAAGAAAAGGAGTACAAACAATGCAGGACAGCCTAAATATTCAGGAGGACCTAGAGTCATCAGAAAAATGATCATATAAAGAACTCAAGGAATACCTTAGACAGATGGAATGGAACCTTAAAGAGGATATGAGACAGCAAATTCAAGCAGCGAAAGAACACATTGAGAATGAATTACATAAACAGATAAAAGAAGAAGTTAAGCATCTTTATCAGGAGATAGAGATTATAAAAAAAAATCAAACAATAATTCTAGAAATGAAGGAAACTATAAACCAAATTAAAAACTCAAATGAGAATATCACTAACAGAGTGGAGCAAGTAGAAGCCAGAATGTCAGATAATGAAGACAAAATATATCATCTTGAAAAGAGTCTAGCCAACTCAGAAAGGCTGGTAAAAAATCATGAGAAAAACATCCAAGAGATATGGTATAACATAAAAAAACCAAACTTAAGAGTCATCGGAATAGAGGAAGGTATAGAGGTTCAAACCAAGGGAATGAGGAACATCCTGAATGAAATAATTACAGAAAACTTTCCAGAAATAAAAAAGGAAACAGATATACAAATTGTAGATGTATACAGGACACCGAGCATACAAAATCACAGTAGACCAACGCCAAGACACATTGTTATGAAGATATCCAATATACAGAACAAAGAGAAAATATTAAAAGCTACAAGAGAAAGGAGGCAGATTACATTCAGGGGTAAATTAATAAGGTTAACAACGGATTTTTCATCACAGACGCTGAAAGCGAGAAGATCCTGGAACAACGTATTTCAAACACTGAAAGACAATGGATGCCAAACAAGAATTTTGTATCCAGCAAAATTAAGCTTCAGGTACGACAACAAAATAAAAATCTTTCATGATAAACAAAAGGTAAAAGAATTTGCAGCCAGAAAACCAGCACTGCAAAGCATCTTGAGCAAAACACTACACGAGGAAGAAATTAAAAACAATAACCAAAACCAACAGTGGGAAGTACCTCAGTAAAGACAGAGGGCAGGGGGAAAGCTAATCATGGAGAAACAAACTAAATTTAAAAAAAAAAAAGATAAACAATCAAACATGGCAGGAAGTACAAATCATATATCAATAGTAACTCTAAACGTTAATGGCTTAAACTCTCCAATAAAGAGACATAGGCTGGTAACATGGATTAAAAAAACAAATCCAACAATATGCTGCCTCCAGGAGACACATCTGATTGGAAAAGATATACACAGGCTGAGGTGAAAGGTCCTCATAAGCAAGCAGGGGTGGCCATCCTCATATCGAATAAAATCGACTTCAAGACAAAGTTAATCAAAAGGGACAAGGAAGGACATTAAAAGGAACCATTCACCAACAACACATAACAATTATCAATATTTATGCACCAAATACGCGTGCTGCGACGTTCATAAAACAAACTCCTCAAGTTCAAGAATCAAATAGACCACAACACAATAATTATGGGTGACTTCAACATACCTCTCTCACCATTGGACAGATCCTCCAAACAAAAGTTGAATATAAAGAAACTATAGAACTCAATATCACAATCAATAACATAGACTTAACTGACATATATAGAATATATCAACCATCATCAAATGGATATACTTTTTTCTCAGTAGCACATGGATCCTTCTCAAAAATAGACCATATATTATGACATACGGCAACCCTTAGTAAATATAAAGAGGTGGAGATAATACCATGCATTCTATCTGATCATAATAGAATGAAACTGGAAATCAATGATAAAAGAAGAAAGGAAAAATCCTACATCACATGGAAAATGAACAATATGTTACTGAATGATCAATGGGTTACAGAAGACATAAAGGAGGAAATCAAAAAATTCTTAGAGATAAATGAAAATACAGACACAACATATCGGAATCTATGGGACACAATGAAAGCAGTTTTAAGAGGGAAATTCATCGCCTGGAGGTCATTCCTCAAAAAAGAAAAAAACCAACAAATAAATGAGCTCACACTTCATCTCGAAGCCCTAGAAAAGGAAGAGCAAAACAACAGCAAATGTAGTAGAAGGCAAGAAATAATTAAAATCAGAGCAGAAATCAACGAAATTGAAACAAACAAAACTATTGAAAAAATTGACAAAACTAATAGTTGGTTCTTCGAAAAAATAAATAAGATCGACAGACCCTTAGCCATGCTAACAAAGAGAAGAAGAGAGAGAACTCAAATTACTAACATACGGGATGAAAAAGGCAATATCACAACAGATGCTACAGAAATACAGAAGACAATTAGAAATTATTTTGAAAACCTATATTCCAATAAAATAGAAGATAGTGAAGACATCAATACATTTCTTAAGTCATATGATTTGCCCAGACTGAGTCAGGAGGATACAGACAATTTGAACAGACCAATATCAATGGATGAAATAGAAGAAGCAATCAAAAGACTACCAACCAAAAAAAGCCCAGGACCGGATGGGTATACAGCAGAGTTTTACAAAACCTTTAAAGAAGAATTAATACCAATACTTTTCAAGTTATTTCAGGAAATAGAAAAAGAGGGAGCTCTTCCAAATTCATTCTATGAGGCCAACATCACCCTGATTCCAAAACCAGACAAAGACACTTCAAAGAAAGAAAACTACAGACCAATATCTCTAATGAATCTAGATGCAAAAATCCTCAATAAAATTCTGGCGAATCAGATACAAAAACACATCAAAAAAATTGTGCACCATGATCAAGTAGGATTCATCCCTGGGATGCAAGGATGATTCAATATACGGAAATCAATAAATGTTATTCACCACATCAACAGACTTAAAGATAAGAACCATATGATCATCTCGATTGACGCAGAAAAAGCATTCGACAAAGTACAGCATTCCTTTATGTTCAAAACATTAGAAAAACTAGGGATAACAGGAACATACCTCAACATTGTAAAAGCTATCTATGCTAAGCCTCAGGCTAGCATCATTCTGAACGAAGAAAAATTGAAGGCATTCCCTCTAAAATCTGGAACAAAACAGGGATGCCCTCTCTCACCACTTCTGTTCAACATAGTCCTCGAAACACTGGCCAGAGCAATTAGACGGACAAAAGAAATTAAAGGCATAAAAATAGGAAAAGAAGAACTTAAATTATCACTATTTGCAGATGACATGATTCTATACCTAGCAGACCCAAAAGGGTCTACAAAGAAACTATTAGAGCTAATAAATGAATTCAGCAAAGTGGCAGGATATAAAATCAACATGCATAAATCAAAGACATTCCTGTATATCAGCGATAAATCCTCTGAAATGGAAATGAGGACAACCACTCCATTCACAATATCCTGAAAAAAAATAAAATACTTTGGAATACACCTAACAAAAGAGGTGAAAGATTTCTACAATGAAAACTACAGAACCCTAAAGAGAGAAATAGAAGATCTTAGAAGATGGAAAAATATACCCTGTTCATGGATAGGCAGAACTAACATCATCAAAATGGCGATATTACCAAAAGTTCTCTATAGGTTTAATGCAATGCCAATCAAAATCCCAATGGCATTTCTTGTAGAAATAGATAAAGCAATCGTGAAATTCATATGGAAAAATAAAAGACCCAGAATAGCAAAAGCAACTGTAAGCAGGAAGTGTGAATCAGGAGGCATAGAGAAACCAGATTTCAAACTATACTACAGAGCAATAGTAACAAAAACAGCATGGTACTGGTACCAAAACAGGCGGGTGGACCAATGGTACAGAATAGAGGACACAGAGACTAATCCACAAAACTACAACTATCTTATATTTGATAAAGGGGCTAAAAGCATGCAATGGAGGAAGGATAGCATCTTCAACAAATGGTGCTGGGAAAAATGGAAATCCATATGCAACAAAATGAAACTGAATCCCCTTCTCTCGCCATGCACAAAAGTTAACTCAAAATGGATCAAGGAGCTTGATATCAAATCAGAGACTCTGCATGTGATAGAAGAAAAAGTTGGCTCCGATCTACATATTGTGGGGTCAGGCTCCAAATTCCTTAATAGGACACCCATAGCACAAGAGTTAATAACAAGAATCAACAAATGGGACTTACTCAAACTAAAAAGTTTTTTCTCAGCAAGAGAAACAATAAGAGAGGTAAATAGAGAGCCTACATCATGGGAACAAATGTTTACTCCTCACACTTCAGATAGAGCCCTAATATCCAGAATATACAAAGAACTCAAAAATTAAACAATAAGATAACAAATAACCCAATCAACAACTGGGCCAAGGACCTGAACAGACACTTCTCAGAGGAGGACATACAATCAATCAACAAGTACATGAAAAAATGCTCACCATCTCTAGCAGTCAGAGAAATGCAAATCAAAACCACCCTAAGATACCATCTCACTCCAGTAAGATTGGCAGCCATTATGAAGTCAAACAACAACAAGTGCTGGTGAGGATGTGGGGAAAAGGGTACTCTTGTACATTGCTGGTGGGACTGCAAATTGGTGTGCCAATTTGGAAAGCAGTATGGAGATTCCTGGGAAAGCTGGGAATGGAACTACCATTTGACCCTGCTATTGCCCTTCTCGGACTATTTCCTGAAGACCTTAAAAAAGCATACTACAGGGATACTGCCACATTGATGTTCATAGTAGCACAATTCACAATTGCTAGACTGTGGAACCAACCCAGATGCCCTTCAATAGATGAATGGATTTAAAAAGTGGCATTTATACACCATGGAGTAATACGCAGCACTAAAAAATGACAAAATCATGGAATTTGCAGGGAAATGGACGGCATTAGAGCAGATTATGCTTAGTGAAGCTAGCCAATCCCTAAAAAACAAATGCCAAATGTCTTCTTTGATATAATGAGAGCAACTAAGAGCACAGCAGGGAGGAAGAGCAGGAAGAAAAGATTAACATTAAACAGAGACATGAGGTGGGAGGGAAAGGGAGAGAAAAGGGAAATTGCATGGAAATGGAGGGAGACCCTCATTGCTATACAAAATTACATATAAGTGGTTGTGAGGGGAATGGGAAAATAAACAAGGAGAGAAATGAATTACAGTAGATGGGGTAGAGAGAGAAGATGGGAGGGCAGGGGAGGGTGGGATAGTAGAGGATAGGAAAGGTAGCAGAATACAACAGTCACTAATATGGCATTATGTAAAAATGTGGATGTGTAACCGATGTGATTCTGCAATCTGTATTTGGGGTAAAAATGGGAGTTCATAATCCACTTGAATCTAATGTATGAAATATGATATGTCAAGAGCTTTGTAATGTTTTGAACAACCAATAAAAAAAATAAAGTGGGAAAAAAATAGTGAGACATAGTCCAGGAAATACATACTCTAAAATGACTTTAATTGTATAAACGTATGAGGTATAGTGTGATAATTCAGTAGAGGTAGGCAGTGTGTGATGATCAAGTTGGAAGTTTTTAAAAATCTTCTTTGTGTGTAATATAATCCAAGATTTTCTTTTAGCAGTATTGTACTGAGCAAGGTTTAAATGGACAGAGACATTCAAGGTTTAAATGTTAGGGACATTCTGTAAAAGTCCAGCAAAGAAATAATAAATGCCTGAAGACAATGATGTTAAAGAGAGGGTCAACATCAGATTTTCTTAAAAGTTTAAAATTAAAAGACCCAAAGGATGAAGGTGAGATTTAAAAAATATATATATATGCAGATATTTCCAACTTGGGAACCTGGGAAATGATGTCAGGGGATAAAATTGGAAACACTGAAGGAGAGGGAGAAGAGGCAGGGGTATGATTAATGGGCCTTTGTAGTCATGGGTTCTTTTTGCTTCAGAAACTAGTGACCTCTATCTTGCTCACAGGGAAGGGAGGCCAAAAAATAATCATGGTCATAATAAACTGTGCCGGAATAATCAGGAACATCTAGATCACCTGTACCGTTTCCCTCCCCATGCTAGATGAGGATATAAAAACACTGACTGGCCAGGAAGATGTTCTGAGTTACTGAGGGTCAGTGGTGCTCACGGGCAGTGGACGCCACTGTCCCTCACCTCAGCTGTCTCATCATGCTTGCTATTTTCCAGAATCCTTCCCGTCACCCTGTTCTCCGGCTGAAGGAATATATACACTGTGGAAAGATACTGAACTGTGACAGAAGGCAGGCATTCCGGCCCAGGCATTTATTCTACCAATGTTTTCAACTCTCACCATGAGCCATCTGTAGTAGATCCAAAACAAGAGGCTAGCATGGCCCACAAAGGATTTTCAGGCTAGTAATAATAACCATGAACAACTTGCCCAGCACTGTCTCAAGTATGTGACCCTTTGTCAGTGCCTTACACGTACTGACCCATTTAATCCTCACAAGAACCCACTGAGGTAAGCACTTCTTTACTATCATCCCCTTTTTAAGGTGAGGAAACTGAGGTACTAGAAGTTCAGTACCTTGCCCAAGGCTATACATGGGGTAAGAGACAGAGCTGGGATTTTAAACCAGACAGCTGACTGCATGGGGTGAGCTGGACTATCTTGTCTATAGAAATAATCCATACAATTAAAACAGCATTTCCGGTATTAGGTAGGAGTGGTCCCTGCTACCACAAGAGGGGGAAGGCCCTGGAGCAGGTTTTTGCCATGTGAACAGGGGTTCACCAGACAGGATAAGGGTAGGATTCTAGGCAGAGGGAACCTGTGAGCAGAAGAACAAGACAGAGAGCTGGAGGAAGTGAGTTTAGGGTAGCTGGAATAAGGGTGCAGAAAAAAATGGCATAAGGGGCAATTGGAAAGATGGGCATGTGCCTCAGGCCCTTTAGCTTGTAAGAAAAATACATAAAAATATATTTTTCTGGTCCACCACCTGGATCACTCAGATCGGCATTTGAATTCATCAGAAAATGAGAAACACAAATGCAACAGTACTGCCTCCTACTTGCTCAGAACCACTTTGGTCCTTAAAGCACACAGAGCTGCTTATGGGATGACATGACATGATGTGGATTCCACCAGTCAGCTGCAACACCCACCAGAAGGGACCCTTCATGCCACAGGATGGCTAAGACTGCATTCCCGTTAAACCCAGAGTCACAGAGTGGAGCCCAGCCAGGTTTGGAAAACAAAGCCGCAATATAGAGCAGAAAAACCGCCCCCAGGAAATGGACAATGAGCAGAGCGAGCAGCCTCCATAGCAAGGCACACAATCAATGAGATACTGAAGGAAAACCCAATGCAAGCGCTATTGCGGAGGCAATTTGTGTTCTGACTCTGGCAAATCACATCCAGCATAGATTGATAGGGGGAAAGAAGGGTGAGGTGTGAGAGGCATCTCAGGAGGAATCCAGACAAGACAGGATTAACTTTTGACCACACAGGTAAAGTCTTTTACGGGTTCCTTAGAAAAAAATTGGATGTTTCTATCTGCATTCACTCACACTCTTCTCTTCTCAGCCCACCACAGCTCAGAACGATTCCCAGAGTAGGAAATTGAAGCCCAACCCTCAGCTCACTTAACCAGCAGCATCAGAGAATCCAAACCCAGGAAGTGTCTCTCTCAGGGGCATCATGAGCTCCCTCCAGGTCCAATGTCTTCCAGATCTGAGGGGTGGGACCGGGTCCTCTATTTCTACCACTGCTTCACATTGCAAAGAGCAGATGTCTACTCATGGCCTGGATGCTCTTAGATTGGAGAATCAGGAAAGCCTTCAAAACCCTTGAGAGGAATCTGAGCATCTTTGAAACTCAGCTTAAAGACACCAAATCCAGCTTGGGAGCTCATGACAACCTCTTTCCTGCTGCTTCATCCACACAAGGTCCTGCAACCTCTGTCTTTACACCTTTGAAAATGAAAAAGATGAGCACAAGTTTCAACTAATTCACCTCTGTTGGGGTTAGGACAGTTCCTGCCCTTCAGAACCCCAGAAATAACTTGTTCTCCAAGGCAGTGAGATGGTCCCTGATACTTTCTTGCTGGGAAGAACCAAAATACATGTTTTCATCTCTGATAAAATGGCCTACCACACCTATCTCTCCACATGTTAATTGTATTCTCTGCCCACGTGAGTGCAAATACTTTGTTTTGTTGATTTCATGAATTACCAAATCACAGAACCACTTTGGGAATAGGTCAATCAACATAGATATAGAAATGAGGTGGTCCCTCCTGACAAGCTCAGCTATAGTTTTGATGTCCAGAGCAGACATCATACAGCAGCCCTAGAACACTACCTGATGATGTCTCGTCTGTTAGCTGTGCCCTAGTTATTCATGTACCCCCAAACCAAGATTGGCCTACACTGTAAGTGAATTGAACCGCAGATGAGCTGTATAGACGAGCTAGTTAGCTCTGCCAAGAGGCAGATCTGGGGATTGGGTCTAGAAATTGCCCACCGCCCCACTTCATCCCTTCAAGTACTCACTTCCTGAAATCCCATAAGGAGAGGGTCTGATGGAGGTTTGTGGTGTGACTGGGGCCTAGTATCCAGGGAGTAAGCTTTGAGATTTATCCCATAGACCCCTGGCTTGAATCTTCACCTTCCAGAGGTCACAATATATAACTTGCTTGTCCTGTAGCTAGGATGCAGCCCCTCCCATGCTCAAATATGCACCAGAGTGGTGACAAAGGGGAGGGACAGTTAAGAAGCACGCCAGGCTTAGTTTCACAGAAGCCAAGCAGTGTCTCCCGCCTCAACCAACCATTGAAGTCACAGCTATACCAATGCATGTGACTTTCCATTATTGAAATCTCACTTGTTGATTATAAAAACATATAAAATTCAAAATTTTTAAGGTATGCAGACTCTCTAGGATATGATTGGCTTTGAGCTCTCCCCCCAAATTATGTTTAAGTGGTTACTTCTCTTTTTTTAATATATATTTTTTAGTTATCAATGAACCTTTATTTTATTTATTTATATGTGGTGCTGAAAATTGAACCCAGTGCCTCACACATACTACCACTGAGCTACAACCAGCCCAAAGTGGTTACTAAAAATCTTTTTAATTTTTGTGATGAAGACAGTATCTTTCCTACAAAGAAAATACACCAAAACATTGAGGCAAAGCAGGTCTCCCTGGGAATGAAGACTGAGAAAACATATTACAGACTCTATTATATATTATCTCCTGTCAACAGACTCCTCTGAGAAAACCTAAGAACAAGATGTTGGGATTAGGGCTCTGGTTGCTTTCTTTGTGGGGTCACTGTGGTAATCCCAAAAAATGAAAACTGTTACTGTGTTAGAAGTATTTCTAATTTGAAACCAAACATAAAGGTGAAGGATTGCTAACAGGATCAGCAGCTCTGAGGAAACGGTTTGCTAATTTTGACAGAAGATAGAAGTATCTATCCTGAAGTGGGTCTTCCTGTGTTTTTTCCACCATTCCCTTTGGGCATCATCTCAGTTTGCATATACATGAAGGACACCTGTGTATGCTCCTATGAAAACACAAGACACCTCTTACCTTTCACTTTTAATCAGATCCCTCCTTCACAGCTGGCTGCCAAGGTGACAGGAAGACAGATGCTCAGAGCTCATTTGACCTTCCTGTGCAAACGACACTTGAAGAAAATGGAGCATGTCTGAAATGCACCTGTGCCCCACATCAGCAGAAGCCACCGTTCAGCTCAGAGCATTGGCAAGTAGGACTGCACCAGCTCCTCCCAGTCCCCACAAGGGGACTGTGAGCAAGGAGCTGGACAAGGAGCTCAGCCCACAGCTCAGGTCCTGTCCTGCAAGCCACCCTAGGGAAATCCCTTCTCCCTCTTCCCATGGACATGCAGGCTTTGTATTGAACATGGAGGTTTGTAAGACACAAGAATGGGAGCTTGAAAGTGAAGCTTTATATTATAACAAGAAAGAACAGTTTTGAACATCCCAAAGAATCTCTGCAGAACACCAGGAAATATCCAGAATGAACTTCTATGGACTTAAAACTGAGGAAATCCTACTCAAATGTATTCTTGGATATTTGTAATTCACCCAGTCAAGGCTCTGAGTCTACCTGAAATAAAGATGCACCCACATTCTCTGACACTGGCAGCTTCATGAGCACGTGACTGCGTGTTCATCCAAGTCATCATGGCCCTTTAAGGAGTCCTCTAGACAGGAAAGTAAGTTGGGAAGGGACCCCATGCTTAGAAGAGCCCACACTTGGATTAATGCTCTCTGGTCACAGTCCTGAAATTCTTTATAAATTTTTAACAAAAGAGCCCACCGAGGGGCTAGGGTTATAGTTCAGTGGTAGAGCGCTTGCCTTGCGCATGTGAGGCACTGGGTTCGATCCTCAGCACCACATAAAAATAAATAAAATAAATAAAGATATTGTGTCCATCTTTAAAAAAGAAAAAAGAAACCACCAAGTCTGTACCTCTTCCTAGCACAGATTCTCTCCTGTTGGCAACCTCTAAGCAACCACACTTGGAGACACACTTGGGGAAGGGCTGCCTTGGAACTGAAGTCAGAGAAACTCCCAGGTGGGATATATTACCTCTCTTGTGGCTCTCTGCCCATAACATTTCCTTCCTGACTGTCTGGATTTTTCATTTTACTTTGTCATATAGCCTGAAATGTTTTCCTACTGGGGATAAAAAATGGTAAAGGAGGAGAAGAGAGAGGAGAAAGATTCTCTTTTCTAAGAAATTGCACCACAAACCCACAGGATAGCAGTCATTCAGGCAATACATAAAGTCATTTGTCTCCCACTTCCCTCTGACTTCTGACTGAAATCAACTGCCATGTTCTCAGTGTGTGGGCAGAAGAAGGTGGGACAGGTGGGGAATGAGGAGTGGGGTCCCAGAAGCAGAGCAAGAATGCAGAAGAGAAGGAGGAGTGTGGTGATGATAAATGCTGCCTCTTTCAGAAGTTTGCCTGGGAGCATCAAAGAAAATCCAAGCCCCTTTTTGCTTTTTTGTGCCATGAGCCCCAATCCATAATGAATTACAGAATCAATTAACATCATTAATTTAGTTATGATACATTCCAATGACAAGCGAGCCTAGCACCATGCACACCTAGCAGGTTTTCTAAGGGGGAAAATGCCCTTAAAATACCAAGCTGCTGATTTAAAAAATTAATTTTCGGGACAACCCTGAATCCTATTTTCCTCAAACATAAGCAAAGCAAATACCAAGAAGTACGTTCCCTCAAATGAGTTGTTTATATGGGCATTACTGCTTCCCTTGGTGTTGTGGTTTGGACTGGAAATGTTCCCCAAATCTCATGTGCTGAAGCTTGGTTCCCAGCCTCGTGGGACATGGTGGAAACTTGATTAGCAGGTAGGGCTGAAAGCAGGCAGCTGAAACTCCAAACCTTGGTTCTTATATTCCAACAAGAAGATTCAAAGTCAGACACCAAAAGTCATGCAAGACAACTTTATTAGAAGTGAGAGTGAGGCGAAAGTAAAGTAAAAAGAGAAGTGAGGTTTAAGCAAAAAGCACTCTCAAGGGAGAGAGTGGGCTGTCTCCAAGCAGAGAGTGACAAAGGAGACAAGGCTGTCCCCAATGTTGTTACTGTTTTATGTTTATCAGGAGAAGGGGGGACCACTTCTGTACTCTTTGCCAATCAGGTGTTCAACTCCTCCTTCTCGTTGGGAGGTGGAGTTTTTGACCTTAGTTAGTCCTCTCCAGAACTGTCATGGTGGCCATGCTATTCAGGGGGACTTCATCTATGAGTCAATCCCATGTTAATGTGGGCATTGGGGTCAGCTGCTGGTCAGAACTTACCTTAGTGTGCCTGTACTACTAAAGGAATCTTTCTCCCCAGGTAACTGGAGACACCTTTTGTCATAATTGCTAGCTTCATGTCAACATCAATGGACCCTCTCAAGAGTTAGTCCTGTTAATCCTTTCTCTTGACTGATTAGCTCCCTTTGCTTCTGTTTCTTTTCTGCAATTTAACTACCGCACTTTGCTTTCTTGTTTACTTTGGAAGTAGCCTAAGGAAGACCCTAAAGTAATTTAAAGAACACCTGTGACCTTGCCTGCATTTCACCGCTCATTGCTATTACTATCTAACAGGGCCTACAGAGAGGATATTAGGCCAAGGAAGGCATGCCCCTGAAGGGTATACTGGAACTCCAGCCTCCCTCCCCCTGTCTCTGTCTCTGTCTCTGTCTCTGTCTCTCTATCTTTCGCTCTCCCATAGCTTTTCAGCTGCCATGAGGCCATCAACTTTTCTCTACCACACACTCCCGCCATGTTGTTCTGCCTCACCACAGGCCCACAGCAATGGGGCCAAGAAACAATGGACTGAAACCTCAAACTGTGAGACAAAAATGAATCTTTCCTCCTTGTAAGTTTAATTCCTCAGGTATTTTGTCACAGTAATACGAAGCTGACTGACACACCTAGATATATTCAATTAGTAAAATTAACCAAACAACAACTTTAACATGTATCAAGAATTTTGACAATTTGAATGATGAGCTATTTTAACTTTGAATGTGATGGGCACTTTTCTTCCAGAAACTCTAAGTTCATAATTCATTTTTATGTGAAACAAAATCCAGATGAATTTCTGTATTTCCATGGAAACCAGCAGGATGACCCGATCTCCTGATAGAAGGATATACAAGTCAGTGGTGGAGCCCACTCCCCAGCCTCACACTTCTTTCTCTGCTGACTCAGGTTTCCACAATCACCAAACACAGGCCTGTGTGACCCACAAAGACTTTTTCTCCCCAAACCAGTCTACAGCCCTCAAAAGTACAAAGCACCCGCAAACCACTTTAAATGCCTTTCTTCTAATCCTAAAGAGACCCTTTGAAATCAGTGCTAACAACCCCCTTTTACAGATGAGGAAACTGGTGTTTGTTGAAATAGCGGATTGTGAAAAGTAACACAGCAAGCTAACTGTCAGGTTTCCCTAGGGACCATAAGCTGCCCCCTGACCATTGTGCCACCTGGGACAATAGGCAGAGGGGTAGAGGGTGTTGAGAAAATGTGGAAATGGGAACAAGTACTGAACAGTCATTGCCCTCAGGGTCAGGCTAGGTACCAGCCATGGTTACAGGAAGAGGTACCAACTTCACCAACAAAGATCGTCCCTAGTCCAGACCCCCACCTGTGTATCACCTGCCTTTCTTGCTGCCAACCTGCAATCTGTCATTGATCTCTACCCAAGATCACCAGAGTCTTTTGAAGGGGGGGGAATACTAGGAGTTGAACTCAGGGGCACTCGACCACCGAGCCACATCCCAGCATTATTTCCTATTGTATTTAGAGACAGGGTCTCATAAGCCACTAGGATTACAAGTGTGGTGGCGCATGGCCACCAGAGTCTTCTCATGAATGCAGCAGGCAGTAAGGGGCTAGATTAAAAATGGCAGAACTAGTAGGACAAGCAGCTACAATAGGATATAGAAGTTAAGGGGCATGTGGCCACAAGCAAAAAAGACTAGAGAAGGGTCCTCCATCTTCACAACTTTCTTGTCTCTTTGTTATTTTGCACGTGTCCCAATAGCTGTCATGATTTCCCAAAATATCCCCTTGATTTGTTTCTTATGAAATTTACCTGTTATTTCTTTCATGGCGTTCTGGATCGAGTGAGCCTTATCATGAGAATAGTGTGGAATGTGAAGCCAGGATGAGGGTCATGAACGTGTAAATTGCTGACACATATTAATAGCCTCAACTTTACACTTATAGCCCTTTTTTAAAAAAATAACAGGTATTTTCTCACAAGTTTCTACCCAAAGTGTCATTTAAGACAAGGGTCCTCCAGTCTGGCTGCACATACTGAGAAACTAATGTGACTCCATTTTTAAAAATAAATAAATAACAGCAGCTTCTGCCTCAAGGCCTGTCCTAAGGAAGGGGCTGTGACCCTTGTCCTTGGAAAAACCCACAGAGCACTCCTAGTACATACCCACCCTGCTGAGTTGTTTGTCTGTAAATAACAGGAGAGGTCTGTGGTGCCAGGTGTCCCTGACTCAGGCTAGGTGAGGACCCAAAGCAACCCCCTAGCAACCTCCAATCAGCATAAGACAGGGAAAATACCTGGGATATTTTTATGGTGGTCGATAACATGATGGGAAACCATGTAGTTTAGCATGGACACCTCTCATGGCCTAAATCAACCAGTTCAAATGAATTCCCCTCTTGTACTAACCAATCACCCCTACCCAACTTGTTCCTACCAGTGAATGTGCTAATCAATGTTAAGAGTTGTTGTTTGATTTTCCCATGGTATGGAATGATTTGCTGTGTAATGTTATGATGCATAGAGTATTCCCCCAAACCTATAAAATCTCACTGAACAAAGGACCCGGACTCACTTCCTGGGACCACTGTGTCGGAACAGTTGTGAGTCCAGGCTCGAGCTTGCAATAAAGACTCTTGTGTACTTGCATCAGATTCGGCTCCTGGAGGTCTATTGGGGTCCCACGAATCTGGCATAACAATACAAATCATTTGGGAATCTTTTACACAATAAGTGTGTTAGTCAGCTTTTCATCACTCTAACAAATACCTGAGATAATCAATTTGTAAAAAAGAAAAGGTTTATTTTGGCTCATGGTTTTGTAGAATTCAGTCCATAGTCATTGTCCTTGTTGCTTCAGGGCCTGTGGAGAGGCAGCTCATTGTGGTGGGTGAGTGAGCAGCTCACCCCATGGCAGCCAGGAAGCAAGCAAAGGAAGAGGAAGAGGCTGGGGTCCCCATATCCTCTTCAAGGGCACACCCTCAATGACCTGATCCCTCCCACAAGGTCCCACCACCTCCCAATATCACAATGAATGAGGGACCAAGCCTTTAAAAGACACAGGCCTTGGGGGAACGTTTAAGATCCAAACTACAACATGGCACCTGTTGTGGTTTAGATATAAGGTGTCCCCCAAAATCTCCTGTTAACACAGGAATATTCAGAGGTGAAATGATTGAACTGTGAGAGCTGTAACCCAATCAGCCCATCCTCGTCTGAATGGACTGACCGGGTGGTAACTGTAGGCAGCTGGGGTGTAACTGGAGGAGGTCGGTCACTGGGAGTATAACCTGGAAGTGTGCATCTTCCCTGTGCTCCCTGCCTCTCTCCCTCCCTTCATACCCATCTCTTCCCAGCTGCCATGAGCTAAGCAGATTTCCTCACCTGGCTCTTCTCCCAAGGGTGGTGTCTCACCTTGGGCCCAGCAATGGAGCCAGCTATCTATGGACTGAGACCTCTGAAACCATGAGCCCAAAATCAACTTTTCTTCCTATAAATTGTTCGTGGCAGGTATTTTAGTCACAGTGATGCAAGAAAAATGATTAAAACAGCCTAAGTCACAGTCTAGAACCAGTGAATCCATGTCAGGGAAAATTGAACCTGGGTGTTTTATTAAGAATCCCTGGATGATTCAGCTTCCCTGAGAAGCTTCAGGGAAGTGAACTCAAACTTGGCAGCACATTAGTATCACCCAGGGAGACTTTATAGTTGATGCCTGGATCCCATTCTCAGAGATATCCATGCCGCTGGTGTGGGTGTGTCTGGGAAAAGTTCCCCAGGGGACTCTCAGGTGCAACCGAGTTTAAGAACCACCACACTGCACACAGGAAGTTATCATTCAACAGGAAGAGATGCCAAATTAAAAAGTCAGAAAGGTAAGAAACAAAACTATGCACCTCCTCTAAAAAGTTGGAACCCAGCCCTTCCACCTGGTCTGTTCCCCTCCAAATATAACGATTAGCAATGGTAAAGAATGCTCCTCACAGAGCCTCGGGCTGCCTCCTTTCTCTTCCCTCCCAGGTTTCCTGCTTAGCTTTCAAAAGCCTGGACCTGAAACAAAGAACCATGGGCTAGAGTCCCAGTTCTGCCTCTTGGAAGCCCTGTGAGCACAGGCAACACAATTAACCTCTGAAGGCTCAGTCTCCTGCTCTATAAAATGGGAATAGAAATTGCCCACCTGTGGAGTGGTAATGAGGATGTTCCATGTGAAGACATAGGCACAGTAGTTAGCAGAGGGTCCAATGGAGGAGGAGCTCAGTAAACACTGACTATTCTAATGGCCAGTGGCCTTTGGTAATTATGATAATTAATAATGATCATTAACACTTAATTACCTTCCAGGCATTGTTAACTGATGTAACACTCATAACCATCTGCTAAAGGAATCCATTTATAAGCCCCATGTTATAGATGAACAAACTGAGGGGCAGAGGGGCTAATAAACTTGTCCAAGGTCCCACAGTTAGTGAATGGTAGAGCCACATGAGCTGCAAGTCCATGTTCCTAACCGCTTGCAGAACTGCCCCTCATGTTACCTCTACCTGTTCACATTTCTAACCTCTGACCTACACCCCTGAACTCTAACTCAGCAATCAAGATTTCAAATAGACTGGGCTTATAGATCATCCCATGTACACCCCCTCTCCCAAGAGCCAGGGAGAGCTCATGCCTTTTTCTCATATGCAACTGACTGGCTGCCTCTTGCAGATTCACATCTGCTTAGGCAATTTTATCTATATCTTCCATTTTGTGAAAGGCTTAAACAAAATAATTTATGCAAAGGCCTAGGCACAGTGACATAAGATCTTCCACCAATACTATTTCCCTGTCATTCTTAATGAGTTTGACTTCCCTAGCCGTTCAAAGATTATTCCTTCTGAGCAATACCCCTGCAGTTCATTTAGTTGGCCCTTTAATGTGGGCCCCACAAATCACCCTATGGCGCTTCAGATCCAGCGATGATAAGTGGCAGCAAGTGTCAGGAGAATGAAGTCAGCACACCATCCACCCGAGTCCGTAGAGAGCAACGTTACCCAATAGAGCCACGCATTCCAGACCCTTCCACCAACCTCCTTGGGTCTCCTACTTAGCCTTGATGGTTCAATTTAAGCATTTTTCCAAAGTCACCCATGATCTGCTGTTCAGCCATGCTAAGAATTACCAGGACTGTCAGCACTTTTTTGCTTCCTGATTGCCCAAGTCTTTTCTTTAGCCTCTTAGATGTCCGTTTTTACAGCACTGTGCAGTTAATTCTGTTTCTGAAGTATCCATTCACATTCCTTGTTAATGTCTCTGATGTCTCATTGTTATGGTTTAGATATCAGGTGTCTCGCAAAGCTCATGTATGAGACAATGCAAGAATTTTCAGAGGTGAAATGACTAAATTATCAGAGGTGCAGTTTCATAAGTGGATTAACCCACTGATGGATTAACTGGTCAGTAACTTTAGGCAGACAGATTGTGATTGGAGGAGGTAGATCACAAGGAGTTTCACTGTGGAGTACATATTGTCCCCGGTGAGCAGAGCTCTGCTTTCTGGTTGCCATGTCCTGAGCTGCTTCCCTCTGACACTTCCTTTGGCCATGATGCTCTGCTTCATGTTGGGCCCAGAGTTATGGAGTTGGCCAGCCATGGACTGAACCCCTGAAACCATGAACCAGAATAAGCTTTTCCTCCTGTAAGATTTTCTTGTTGGGTCTTTTGGTCACAGTGACACAAAGCTGACTAATACACTGATACTACCATTTTATTTTACCAGTGCTGGGGATTGAATTCTGGGCCTCATGCATTCCTTAGCATTATTTTTGACAATTTCCTGGCCCCCTATTTTTAAGCCACAGAGTCTGCAAACTAATAAGCCTAGGTAGAAGTAAGAACTATCCCACCTTCTAGAAATTTCCTGTAAGGAGGAAAATACATGTAGGAAACCTGCCTGATTTTAGGCTGAGTGGGTTTCTGAAGATGTAGAATACTGCTTCACCATGGTTTCCAGGTCAGCTTAAAGAAATCCTTGTCTGAAGAATAGTCAAAGGGAGCCCAACTGTGTCTGTAGGATTATTAAACAGCAGGAGAAAATGTGTGTCCTGGGGTGCAACTGTGTGGGGTCAGAATTCTGAATTTTATCAGTTAATTAGCTGCGTAACTCTGGGCTGTGCTGACCAGTTTCCCCAGATGTAAAATGGAAACAATAGGATTGTTGTGAAATTAAAAGAAATAATGTACCTAAAAGACAGCATAGAGTAAATGCTGAAGAAATTATTGCTATAGTTATTATTATCTTTATTAGTGATAATTCTATTCTCTAGGAAGCATCAAGAGCCCAGGAACAGAAAATGCATGAATAAACATGGAGGCAGGACTTGGTGAGCATCGATAGCCTCTGCCCCTGTGGCCACTGGCAGGGAGACACAGAGCTCCTGCCTCAGGCTTAGCGGGCCCTGCCCATGCCTCTTTGCCTTTCCGCCTCCCTCTTCTCCTCTCTTTTGTTGCCTGAAGATGCTGCTGGAACATTAGATGAACTGCTGGCTGCTCACTGGGAAGAAACAGAGCTCATTTTGTCCCTCTTTAATATAAATTATTTTAAAAATTGAAAATTCTAGGATGCAATCTAAGCTAGTAAGAGCAGTTGGGGTGGGGAGGAGAGAGAAGGAGGCACTTGGGAGTAGATTTTTCATTTTTCATTGTATTTAATTTTTAAGTATTGGGATTATGGGTACATGCCTTCTTTTTTGTATTTTTTTCAGTATTCAAATATTTTACCCTAATTCATGCTTTTGAAGACTTATCAAATGAAAAATAAAGATATCATTCCAATTAACTTAATTTTTCTCTGATTCAGTAATCCCACAGCTGCAATGCTTGCTTTGTTTAGGTTCTTTATGACAGACATCCCAGTCTCCATCTTTAAATCTTGCAAGATGATGCGAGAAAAGCAGAGAGGGAATCTGAAGGGAGCAGAACTTGTGATCCTCAGATGAAGAAAAGTGGACCCAGCCAGAGTCAGTGGCAGGAAGTCAGTGAATTCCCTATAATCCACCTGCCTTCCTTCTCTACCACCCTATATTCTAGAAAACTGCCTGCAACCATTCTTTGAGTTTATTTACAGACTTTCTTTTGTAGTTAAGATGTTATTAGAAAAAGATTTACTTTCTCCATTGTTGATTCATGGGCTTACCTGTTAATGCTGGATGTTAGATACATGTATGTAAACCAACACAGGGTTCTTTGTGTTGTCATTATGAACACACTGATGGATTTGGGGATCCCACTGCTAAGGCACAGGGATTGCCTTTGCAAATAGTGTTCTGTGTATTCTTAAGTTCAGATGTAAGATAAGCTCCTGTAGGCCTTGGTTTACCCTAATCCATATGTGGTCAGACTTCCTGCCAAACATTGCCACACAAACACACATTTCTCTGTATTACAAATTTATTTCCAACTAAATGCTTAGCATTGTCGCATTTTAATAAAAGAATCCAAACAATAAGAAATGGGAAACTTTTTGGAGGGCAATTTGGCAATACCTACAAACATTTATTCTACTTCAATGATTTTGCTCCCTAAGTATGCAGAATATATACATGCACCTATATATCATAATGTTGTTTGTAACAAAAACCGCAGAAACAACATAAATCTATATTTAGAGGGTAGGATCAATAAATTATTATACATTCATACAATGGAATGCATGAAGTCATTAAAAAGAAGGAGCTACCTCTAAACACTGACAAAGAAGATGTCTGAGACACACCGTTAAAGGGAGAACAAGTCCATTGCATGTATGAGAAGCTTATCTGTATAAACAGAAAAATAATTTATTTACATGCTTTTTATAGCAAATTTTCACCATAGGCTTGTGATATTCCAGGCAATATTGAAAGCTCTTTGTTGGCTCATTTAATCCTCATGACAACCTTCAAGGCAGGTACTATAACTGTCCTCGTGTTGCAGATAAAGAATAAAGTTGCAGAGAGCCTGAGGTGACAGGCTGAGAGCACATGATGGTTACAGCTGAGATTCTGACCCAGCGTCTCCTTACCCAGGGCCACATGCCCCTGTTTCCAGTACTGCTATAAATTTTTCAAAAACAAACAGCTATTGATTTTTTTTAATTTTGTTTGGTTTGGTGTCAGGGATTGAACTCAAGGGCACTCAACCACTGAGCCACATCCCCAGCCCCAGCTATTGCTTTTATTTAAAATTTTTAAAAACTAGATTTTAATCCCCTTTGAGGCATACCAGTTGTTGTCCTAAGACATAAAAACATGTTGTGGCTTTAGGGTTCAGGTTTTGAGGATAGAATTCAGAAATGTGAGCAGGTGGCTTGGCTTTAAGGTATAGGAAAAGCAGAATTTGTTACAATTTGATGCTTTCTGATATCTAACTCAGGAGGAAAAGCTGGCTTTAGAGACTTAATTTTTAGATATGCTTCTCTGAGATCCTCAGAGAGGAGCAGGAGTGCAGGTGTTAAGCACTGTCTAGCTAGACTTCCCTTCTGTGAGGGGGTCAGGAAGTGGACGGGGAGAAGTGGGAATTCATACTGGCTGCAGATACCCAGGAGTCATGGGGATCTTGGGAATCTTGCAGCCAATGCCCTTCCCTAAGTGGACACTTAAACTGTTGGAGGTGAAAATTTACCTCCTATTGGTGCCTTTCGCATTCATAAGCTATAAGGACATTGGTATAGTTTAGATGTTAGGTGTCCTCCAAAAAGCTCACGTGTGACACCATGCAAGAATGTTCAAAGGTGAAATGATTGGGTTATGAGAGCCTTAACCCAATCAGTAAATTAATTCCCTGACGGGGATTAGCTGAGTGGAAACTGTAGGCTGGTAGGGTGTGGCTGGAGGAGATGGGTCATTGGGGGCATGACTTTAGGGTTTATATTTTGTATCTAATGAGTGAGTCTCTCTGCTTCCTGGTTCCATGTCCTGAGCCACTTCCCTCTACCACACTCTTTGCCATGACATTCTGCCTCACCTTGAGCCCTGAGGAGCTGGCCATCTATGTATGCACTGAGACCTCTGGAACCATGGGCTCCAAATAAACTTTTCCTCCTAAATTTGTTCTTGTCCACTTAACTAATGATGTCACTTCATTAGAAGTACTAAGAGGTGTGTGGGAGGATTTGGAGAACAAAGAAAAAAATCTACTTAGCTATAAAATAGAAAGGCAGATTCTGGATCTGACTGAAGAAGGGAATTTCAACCCCAAATCACATGTATAGGACCAAACAAGAGGCCAAGAGTGGGGCAGGGAATCCCAAGCACATTCTGATGGGAACAGCCTGTAACAGTCAGGAACTTTGAATGCAAATAACAAGAACCAGCCCAAGGTAGCTTAAGGAAAAGACAGTGGGTGCTGCACCACCAAGACAGATGGGTGTCTCACGGAAGCCAGTGACAGTCCGCAGCCAGACAAGAGCAGAAGTGGAAGCTGGAAATCCAGCAGGCACCCTGGGAGCAGAATTCTCAGACCTGCCAAAATTCCAGTCAGTACATATTCTTCACCCACCTACACTGCAGAAGGAAGCGGAGTCTCTATTTGGTCATCTTCCCCAAGCTTTCATCGTTGGCTTTTAAAAATCAAGAGACAGTTCCAACATCTACTGCGAGTCTGCGGTGTCCTTGGCTCCCTGGATTATTTTGCAATCTGCTGCTCACACCTCTTAGCCTTCTTGACAGGAGGAAAGAGAGATAGCATTTCCTTTTCTCTGTGAGATGCCAACTTCTTTTCCCTTCTCATTTCTATCTTACTTCTTTTTTCTTCTATGACATTTCTTTGGCTGGCCAGAAAGTCACTTACAGTCTCTTCATGGCACCTCTTGCCCCTTCCCCCAGCCACGTTCCTCCCCCACGGTGGTACATTTCTGTAATTGTTAATTGATTTCTTGGAATGGGATCCTCATCTGCTTTTCAGCGCGACTATACATGCCATACAGCTTCTGAACTATACTACGGAGAGCAGGGTCCAGAAACCTTGGGCTGCAAATCTCAATATAAGTTTCCTAATTTTTAAAGGAGGGCCTGCCTGAGTTTTGTTTCTGTTGAAAGCAGAGCCCAAGAAAAGGATTCAGTGAGTAGCTTCCTTGGAAGGTAGATGCCAGGAAAGAGGGAGTATAGCAGAAAACAAGAAAAAAATCAATGTAAGGGTTACGGAGCTCACCTCTATAGGAAACGGCTCCATTCTGCTGGAAACCTCTGGAATAGATTCAGATTATTCCCAGAATTACCAATTGGAAGTATCCACAGACTCCAGTTCCCTTTTGTTTAAAGGTTGTCCCCAGGGTTCTGTGCCTGTCTCCAATTCCTAGCTGTTCCTGTACAAGAGGTAAGAGCTCCTGCAATTTTGAAGAAGGCCTATGAGGTAGGATGGTGGGTGGTAGAGAGCCAAGCTTAGAGCAAAGTGCTGTCTGCAGTAGAGAAGCCAAAGTTTTTTGGGAACTGTCCACCCCTTCACACTCAAATTCAGCTGTGGGCTGAGGGGTATGTGACACAAAACTCTACCTAGGATATGCTTTTCATTGCTCAAAATAGTATGTGCAGATGTTTGAGTTTTGTTTTGTTTTTAATCTAGTAAAACATGTAGAACAAAAAGCAGCAGTCTCCTCCAACCCTCCTCACGGCTAGTCCCATACACCAGAGCCAACCACGTGTAACTAGGAGTCTAATAATTACCTCCAACTACTTCCATTACTTACTTTTTCTCAAAAGACATACACTGTGAACTTATTCATCCACTCTGTACTCTAGGTTTCTCACAAAGCTCTGCTATTTGATCCTGACCTGCCTTTCCACCCACGGAAATCTCAAATAAGAAAATGTGAGGAACATGACTCAGAGTGAATGAGCTGTTAGCATGCAAAAGCTCATCAGGGTTGCTCTTAGTACCAGGTCCTTCTGTATCAGCAATGGAGACCTCCATCTATGGGAGATGCTTGGAGTCATTTGAGATTTTATTGCCCAGCCTGTAACAACTTCAGGAGGTAGAGACAGCTATGATGATCCAAAGACAGAATCTTCAAGCAGGAAACACACAAATCTATAAATCTAGCTAACAGTACCATGGAAGGGTAAATTGCTTTGGGTAAACAGATTCAAATAAGAATTGAATTTCTGAAAACACTAGGTTCAACACAAAGCGGTAGCTTGAAACATGGTGGACTCTCTGTGATTACTCAGAATTTCTCCTTGCTAAGGTAGCACAGAAGGTATCATTTAATTGTATGATGGAAGTAAAGTGTCTAAGATAGCTATGAATCCTGCATTTGCTGGGACAAACACAATTCCAGATATTCTAACCACATGGCTCCTTGGGACCCTTGTTAGTCCACACACATATGGTGGCATAAGACATTTGCTAATGAAAAGAACTATGAACTTAGCCCTAGAATAAGAGTAAGAGCAGCTGTGGAGTTAACTTGTTGCACATCTGAGCACTGGCACATTAAACTGTGTGCCTGAGCAAGTTACTGGACCTTTCTGTGCCTTGGATTACTCATCAGTAAATGAAGGGTAATCATGGAATCCACCTCAAAAGATCATTATAAGTTAAATGAGATAGCATAATGATTCTCCATCCATGGTGAAATAATACATTTCTAAAATGCTCACACTGTTATAGACTAATACTCTTAAAAATACAATGACCAATTATACAACGGTGACGAGTCTCTGAACAAGTACTCTTAGTTTCTGTACTTGGTAACAAATTGTAGCCAGCCAATGCCTGTCTATGGACCACTTGGGGTAACCCTGAAATCACATCTGCAAAGGGCTTACTTAGCAAGGCAGCTGGCATACAGGAAGAGCTCAAAATATGTTGGCTTTTATAATTATTCTTGTGTAATGTGTGTCCATTTTACAGTAAAAGCTTCTATTGATGAGAATCTGTTGAGATGTCAACATCTCAACTGAGCTGGAGAACTGAGCTGCGAGTGCCAAGTTTAAAACAAGGAGCCAAAAGGAAATCAAGAGTGAAGCCTCAAGTCACTTACTATGATAATAAACGCAAAAGGCTAAAACCAGAGAAGGTAGCTGGCTTGCCCTAGCCTTATTTCTCCAATGAACTAGAGCCGTGGTTGACAGTTGCTGCAGTCTGGCTGGGCACAAAATCACGAGCCACTCACAGCTTTGTAGATTCAAACAGCAATTCTTTACAAACACGTTCTGGGGAAAAATTCACTTTCTGGGCAAAATCCACGTACTCCACCAGGCTCTAATCAGCAGGATATGCCCTATTCCCGGCAGGGTACACCTTAAACCTGGAACCGCCCTAAACCCATGGAGCAGGATACTCCCTAAAACCTGATCCACCCGAAACCCGGATCCGCCCTGGTCCTTGAGCAAGGTCACCTTACATGCAATGTCACTGCAAATGACCTGAGTCTAAGACAAGCCCATTTCCACAAGGAAGAGTCCTTCCTCTAAGCAACATGGGGTAGGCTGACAAGAAAATTTCGATGCGTCATTCCTACTTGGCAATGGCTCTCAGCAGAGGGTCATAGGGATCTGCACAGAACTGGGGAAGAGAGAGGAGCTCACCACCTAGGGAGGCCAGAACAAAGGCTTCTGCAGTTTGTGGGTATTGAGGCCAGAGGAGAGGGGAGGAAAGCATTTGAAGTGGGGAAAACCCTTTCAAGGCTTCCAAAAAGACCACCTCCAAACAGAGGCAGGTGGGCAAGGAAGGAGATCTGCATGAGCGCATGGGTGGCTAGGGGGGTCAGAGGACTCGACTTCACCTCCCTTCAGGTGAGTTGTGGGAGGGTGGCCTTCCCCTCTGAGACCCTCCAGGTTAAGCCTTTAGAGTTGCCTAATGTCAGGCCTGGAAATCATACTTTTTCTCTGCACTTTGGCCAGAAGCTGGTCTCCTCACATGTGACCAAAGTACCTTCCCCCAGAACAGGTAAAAATTCAAATGACAAACACTCTTTACTGCAATCTTCTTAGAGAAAGATTCCAACTCAGTGAATGACCCAACCCTATTTGAGGAAGTCTTTTGTAACTCAGGTATTTGTAGATGAAAAAAAGTAGTAATATTTAGGAATTCCAACTCAAAAACATTCTATGAGTAATCTGAAAAATGAATTATCTCTTTTAAATAAAATGGGATGAGAAGTGACATAACAAACTTGGTTTTTTCCCAAGAAATTCTTCTTAAAAATTATTCTATTAACTACAGTCTTGAGAGTTTCCAGATAGCATTTCAAATTACTTGAGTAGGAAAACATCCATACAGTCAAGAGTTCCAATTGGCTGTACCTGGTAAATGAAAAGGGCTTGTTGTATAATGTTCCCTTTAGTTTCCTCTTACAACTGAGACATTCTTTGTAAGGACTTCTCTAAGTTGGACAGAGCCCAGAGATATGTGCTAAGGACAGTAAGGAACAAAAGTTGGGATTGTTTGTGGGGGTGGGGAGACAACTTGCAAAGGTGGAGAGGTAATAACAGTACTTTCTGGATTAGATGTAATCAGAGAGAAACTAGTCCCATGAATCCAAGTAACAAGCGAACATATAAGCCACACACATGTGCTCACAAATATTTTAATAACAGATGTTTTAATAATAGACATGGTCTTAAATCATGTTGGTATAACAAATATACCATAGACTAACCCCAGTCAACCAACAACAAACTTAAACAACATTTATTTTTCTCAGTTCTGGGGCCTGGGAAGTCCAAGGTGAAGGTGGCTGACCAGAGTTCTCCTGGCTGTAGACGGCTGCCTTGTCCCTGTATCCTCACAGGCAAAGATAGTAATTCTCTCCCCATGTCTTTTCTTATAAAGGCACTAATCCCATTCTTGAAGGGCTCTACCATCATAAGCTAAAGAATCCAGATAGACCCCTCACCTCTAAATACCATCAGAATGGGGATTAGGACTTCAACATGAGAATCTAGAGAAGAGAAAATCATTCAGTCCATAGCAGACCACCTGATCAGAAAACCAAACAGCTGCAGTTCCATGGATTTTATAATGATAACAATGAGGATGGATAGATTTAAGTATGAACACAAAAGTGAGACCAAAGTTTTATTAACTTTATTCATTCACAGTACATAACACTTATCAGGTCAATGACGCTAGTGGCACTGAAAGAAAGAAACTGATCAAGGAAAATGGAGAATCTGTTGAATAAGCATATGCCCAGATTTTGAGTCCAGATTTGTTTCATAGATAATTATCAATTTGTAGCTCAATTTGTGTTTAACTTGAATCATGGCACTTTCTTAAAAAAGAAAATTAGGTAGAAGCAAATATTGCCCAAATTTTAGACATATAAATTCCATAACAGTTTTGGAAATCTGTAGACCTTTAACACTATAGAAATTCCCTATTACCTTGGAAGGCTAAATATCTTTCAATTCAATCAATTCCCTTCAAAACCAAGCTAAACTAGGAGGACATATTCTTAGGAATCTATCACATCCTGAGGTCTGCACTGGAAAGACTGTTGTGGAAACTTGATGTATAATTCATACTCAAGGATCTGTGAATTTCTTTTGAAATTGTGTCTTCATTTTCATAAAATAGCTCTGGAATTCCACAAAAAAAAAGTGATTCTACTGAGTTCAGGATGGTTCAGCAAAAAGAAAAGAGATTAGTTTCCAATTATCATATGCTTAAAGCATATGTGAACCAGAGGGGATTCTGTCAATAGCCAAGCACAGAAAACCCCATTCGAACTCTCTCGAACACTGCATATGACTTACTGGTGCAGAGTTCACTAGCACAGATCTCAGGATGTTCAAGACTTCAGCTCAATATCTCTGCACTTCTCCCATCTCACCTCTATGTAAGTCCCTTTAGGGTGGCTGCCCACTGTGACAAGTTCAAGCTTTATCCATATGCCTTCTTGTCCAAAAAGAAACATTTCCTGTGTCCGAGAATTCCCTGCAATTTTTCCATGCATTACATTGATTAGACAACCTCTAAATCAATCCCTTGGCCTAAGGGAACGTCATGCACTTAATGGCTTGGAACTGGGTCCTGAAGCAATCACTGTGAAGCAGGCAAGACTTGGATTTCTAACATTTGCCAATTGTCATGGTGTAACCATCTCCTTGATAGCCTATAAAGTGAGAAAAGGGGGAAATGGGAAGAATTCCAGAGACAGTGTCAAGAAACAGGGAAGGAAGAAATAGCAGAACACATTTTTAAGGCACTGAGTAAAAACGAATGCTTTTTCCTGACTTAAGTCTAGTTAACAAAATGGCTAAAATAGTAAAGGCTGGGATAACAGGTACTATGTATGTACAGTTGTCATTTCTTGTGGTAGGATTATGAGTAATCTTTGAATTTTTAAATAGATACATATCTGAACAAACTATTATAATAGGGAATGATATTTTAATAATAATATTTACCAAAACAAAGGCAAAGCACAACTACAACACATACCAGCACTCCTATTGCAGAGTTCTCTATTTAATTTTGTATAATCAATCAGCAAGCACTCCTTTCAGGCAAAGGAATAGAATGAAACTATTTAGTAAAGGAAATAGCTGCTTTCCACATTATAAGCTTGCTTCTTCTGGAATATCAAGTATTTATTGATCACCCTCCACCTACCATTATAAGTTTTCATTAATTGTTTCCAAAATAATTTTGTTGACATTCATCTTTTTAATAATATTCCATAATTCTAATTGAAATAAATCGGCAAATGAGCACATGTTTTACAGATCAACCATTTTATTCAACTGTGGTGCATACTTAGGACTACAAGTCATTAAAAAAGAAAAAAAAATTATGAAGTCAGCAGACCAGAAAAACTAGCTATTAATTATGTAAGGAACTTAAATTATCAAAAACTAAGTAGTTCTCCTTGCTTTAAAAACAATTTATAATATATGAGTGGCAGAGGAAATGAAAAAAGACAGAAATTCATCTTTCTTCATTTGCCCCTCATTCATAAAACTTTCTGTTAATTTCAAAATGCAAAGTATGAAGAATTAATGAGATTTTTCCCCTGAAGCATATCCCTCTACACCCAAATCTATTTAAATGAGAAATTCTCCAACATGGTGCTCATATTTTCAATCATTCTTGCAAAATAATTGTATAGCCCCTGAACAACAATTTCAAAAGATAAAGAAATATATTTAATAATATCTTAAATGTATTTAATTTATTTAAATACTTTAATATATTTAAATTCAATCTGCATATTTTTTCCTTCTTGATTTTTATCTTGAATGCTTCAGATGAAATGTTTTGTCTATTCAAGTGTGTGCACTTATTTTTGTACCTAGCAAAAGAGCATATTGGTTTGTCACTTCGGAAAAGCAGCGCTCCGGGACCACTATACTGGAGTTCTTGTGTCACAGCATGTACATTTGAAGGCCCTACCAAGGGACCTTAAGAGTAGAAGATGATTTTTCTCCACGGGATCTATCTTCTCTACTTAGGTGAAAAACTCCTTGAGGCAAGGCACCTTTGCATACTAATGGACCTATAATATATTTTAGTGAATATTTACTAAATAAATGATGGGTAATTAAACGAAGGTCTGCTTTGCCTGATGTCTCAAATTGGCAGATACGACTTTAAATTGAATGAAGCAGAGATGTAGAACTAGGTGAAGGACATCCTCACATAGTAGTTTCTCGGGACACACATAATCCATCCATTCCCATAACTTCAGCATTTCCCTGAGGCTTTACTTTCAAAGTCATGGAAATATGACTGCTCCATCTTATTTATACTAGCTATTTCCAAATTCACACTGCAGGGGGTCCTCCCAGCAAGCTATTAAAACAAGCATTCAGTGCTCATTAGAACACTGAATCCTAAGTTATGAGTGTCCCTCTGCCAATGCCTCTCCCCTATCCAGCCTATCTTTCCTCCAACCCAGGACTAACAGTCTCAAGATCTGCCCTACCTATGTCCCCCAGTTTCTCTAGTCACTTAATATGATTCTGCAATTTTTTCATCTGTTTCCTCCTAAAGCATGGCTCTACCCTCCCATTCAGGTGGAAATAAGACCTGGACCTAGTTATGGACCTGATGCAATCAGGAGTGGTGGGGTTGAGATTGCAGAGAAGCAACAGGTTCTGCCTCACCCTCAGGAAAGGCTCTGTATCATATCTGGGAAATAGGGAGTCCAAGATGGGTGCTTCTCTCTGCAAAAAGTACAGAAGCTGCTTCCACCAATGAGGAGGATCCAGAGAAACTGAAGGTGGGAGTTAAGATTACCATCATCCCTCTCAAGTCTTAAGGTCCCCATCTTTTCCTATCATGGTCCTAACTAGAACACCGAGACCTACTAACGTGCTGCAGTGTTTTACATTTTTGCCATTCTGACAATTAAATTCTATGCCTGATTTTCAGCAGTTTTTCTGATAGCTGTGAGAAATGACTCCTTCATAAACCAGAGTATTCCTATTACTTAGCCATAAAAAAGAATGACTTTATTTTTTTGCCAGTAAATGGATGGATTTGAAGATTATCATGCTAAGAGAAATAAGCCAGTCCCCCAAAACCAAAGGCTGAATGTTCTCTCTGATATGCAGATGCTAACCCACAATAGGGGAAGAGGGAAGAATAGAAGTCCACTGGATTAGACAAAGGGAATGAAGGGAAAGGAACAGGGAAGGGAATGGGAAAGACAGTAGATATGTTATGTAATTATTTCACTGTAGTGCAGCCAAGTATGAATCCATTAGTTCTCTGATCTGATCCATTCCTCTCTCGTTGCACATGCCTGACACCTCTGCACTTTGACCAAACATTTCCACGAGAAACAAGGGAGGTCCCACCCACACCTTCCCGTAGCTCTGTTCTCTCTCCTGTGTATCCCTCCCACTGCTTATTATCTAAAGGATCTTAGTCAGCTTGGAGCTGACATTCTCACTAATCCCCACATCTTGACTGACCAAGCTTTGTAGACTAGCATGGCTCCACAAGTTTACCCCAAATTCAACTCTATTAAAAGATTTCTCTGTTTAGCTAGAATGTGATTTGGGTTAGAGATTCAGAGTATAATATTATACCAACAAAGCTATCTCCTCTTTATGACCTAGACGGGGCCATCACTCCCACCACGTTCTATGAGTTAGAAGTGAATCTCCAAGTACAGCTCATATTCACATTCACATGGAGCAAATGAGACTTCACCTTCTACCTGGAGGAAGGGCAAAGAACAGAAAATCACCCCTGGCTTTATCCTGGAAAGGCTCCAGCATATTCACATAGCAGAAGCCCAAACTGCTACTTCTTTAGAATTGTGACCATCACTTTCTTGTGCAAAGCTGTACATATAGTACATTCCAAATGTTTGCTAGATAAACTATTAAAAGAAAAGGATGTTCTCTTTATGGTCCCCTGCCCTTCAGGTATTTCAGTCATCACTAGAACCATGTATTCACTCATATCAAAGGTCTCAACTGACCTAACGTGGAAAACTGTTAGCTGAATAATTGAAGCAAAATGACCTTTCACTTCAGTTATTTGCAAAGATGAGGCAGAAATTTTTGCCAGTAGTGAGATTTCTTTTTTTTTTCCCCTCACCAGAAGTAGCAGATTTCCTCCTAAAGATTTTTCCAAACTCAGTCAACTTCAGATTTCTCCCAGATGGCTCTGAGCCACTGGTCGAAGCAATTTTTCACCATTCTTGTTGAAAGTTTAAGGCGCTGCTTCAGTCTTAACTAGTCCCAGATGAGCGATGACTTAACAAGCAGTATTGCCTTGTTAGCTTCATACAGGCAATTGCTTGGTAATTTTTGTGGGGCAAGAACTATTTTGTCTCAACCAAAGAGTCAGCAACTCACTTAGAATCCACAGTGAAGCATGCATCAAGCAGAAGCAGCCAAATCTATAAATCTATAGAGCCTGAGATCAAAAACAAGATTTCCCTCACCTTTCCAGAGGAAGATAAGCATATTCCTAAATACATTTTAAAAGAAAGGAAGGAAGGAAGGAAGAGAGAAACAAGCTTGTGTAAAGAGGCTTTCATTCACCCCTCTTTCCAAGGATTAACCAAAAAAAAATTTTGCTGTTTTAATAAGTCAATATGTTCTCAAAAAGAAAAGAAGCTGAAGCATAATTCATTCAGTGTGGATCATCTAGGTACACCCTGTGTTCAAAGTGATTCTCAAGCAATAGTAAGCCTTTTATTATAAATGGCAATGGTTCAAGAATATAATTCAGCCTTTATTTTGTTTTAATTCAGCCTTTTTGAAGAGACTCTTTTTTCCCCTACCATAAATTCATCCTTTTCTAACTTAAGAAATACCATTTTAATTATAGAGGAAGTGACTGTGAAAAGTCAAGCTTTGCCTATTTTTGTAAACTAAAACCTCTTCAGACAGAAATTACCAGTGTGGCCCACATGGGCTATGCTAACAATAGACCAGGACTAGCAGCAAGAAAGGGGCATCACTGAGACACAAATATAGAGCACAGATGTTAGTGGTACCCTGCTAGGAGCCACAAGCAAAATATATGATGTATGGCACCTTTGGTTGTAAAGCCAGCTAGCCACTGAGGTATTATTATGCTAAGATTTACATTCATATGTAAATTGGGCTCCTGCTGTTCACCTTGGCCTACTACTGGACTCATGTTACGGGGACTCATTGAGAGTTCCCATTGGTTGGGGAAGGATAGTAGGAGGAAATTCCGGGGGAGGTCCGGGGGACCCCGGGTTCCGGGAGACGGCGGTTCCGGTTAGACGCCCGCGTGGGAGGACCGGTTTTTTGCTTGCTGGCGTTGAGAGTGTTGGCGGCTTTTTCAAAATAAAGTTTTGTTCCTGCTTGAGTGGCTCGTGATTCTGTGCCCAGCCAAGACTGCAGCATTTGGTGGCCCGTACGGGGAACGCCTGAAACTTAGAGGTGAATAAAACTGCTCGCCCCTGAGGGAAGGCAACAGAATGGGTGAACATTTAGAAAAACAATGTGTTCTTGTTTTGATTTATTTTGTTTTTATTTCAAGCTCCCTAGCCCTAGAATTTTCTCAGGCGAACTGGGAAAAATGGTTGGCTCAAGGTTTGAAGTTATTCGGCCCTGAGAAAGAGAAAATTGATACAACCATTGTCTGTTCCGTTTTTGTTTCATTCTGTTTCGGCTTTGTTTTATCCTATCTTATTGGGTTACGTTACCTTTATAGTAGATTAGAATCCAGTAAAAAACAAACCGAAAAACTGCTAAGTAAATTGTTAGAGGTCCAGACTATGGTAGAAAAAACGCTAAGTCAAGCAAAAGAGAAGGTCTCTCAAGCTAGTCAGACAGAGGAGAATTTAAAGAAAGCAAGCTTAGAGGAAAAGCAACCATCAGGTGGAGAATTACAACAGGAGGTTGCTACCAACTCCGTTCTATCACCAGAGGGCATAACTCAACCAACAGCTCCATCTACCGCTGAGCGGCCCTCAACTCCCGTAGTTGATGGACAGAATTCTGAGGCAGGACCCCAAAGATTAGCATGCCCTATACTTGAGCAGGCAGGAGGGCAACAAATTCACCGTGCTTTAGATTTCAAAACAATAAAGCAATTAAAGGAGGCTGTAACGACCTATGGGCCGCAAGCTCCCTTCACAATAAGCATGGTCGAATCTGTTACCAACTTGGACATGACACCAGCAGATTGGGCTAACATGTGTCGATCTGTGCTAAACGGAGGACAATATTTGTTATGGAAGGTTGCCAATGAGGAATTTTGCATGGAGACAGCTAGGCGAAATGCAGAAGCTGGTTATCCTCAAAGAAATATAGACATGCTATTGGGAAAGGGACCATATGAGGGTCAAAGACAACAAATTAAATATGACCCTGGCGTATATGCACAAATTGCTGTAGATGCAGTTAGGGCATAAAAAACTTTACAGGGGCATAAAGACTTACAAGGTCAATTATCTAAGGTAATACAAGGAACTAATGAACCTTACGCTGAATTTGTAGATAGACTTATTCAGTCAGCCTCTAGGATATTTGGTAATACAGAACAGGTAATGCCATTTATAAAACAACTGGCTTATGACCAAGCAAATCGTTGCTGCAGAGAGGTCATTAGACCATGGAAACATGAAGATTTAAACACATATATTAAATTATGTAGAGACATTAATGAACAAGGGCAAGTCTTAGCAGCAGTACAACAGGCTTTAGATGCCAGGCCAAAAACATGCTATAATTGTAATCAAACAGGACATTTTAAAAGGAGTTGCCCCGTAAGAGGAAGGTTTAACAAAGCTGGATATCAAAGGAATAGAATACCGGGTATTTGCCCACGATGCCATAGAGGGAAACACTGGGCTAATGAATGCCGTTCTCAAACCACCATAGAGGGTATTCCGTTATCAAAAAACGGACAAGGACCAAGTGTTTACCCACGATATCGTGGAGAAAGGTATCAAACTCCATTGCCAAAAAACGGACTAGAGGGCCCAATGCCCCGGGGCCCAAAACCACAAATATATGGGACAATGGAGGAACCCAACAGCACCATCAAGGTAGTGCCCAGGACGCATTATCCATTAAATCCCTCATCAGACAAACTAGAGGGAATGCAGGGCTGAACATCTGCGCCTCTGCCAGAGCAGTACTAACCCCAGAGATGGGAATTCAAATCATTCCCACAGGAGTAAAAGGACCTCTTCCCCAGGGAACAGTAGGCTTATTATTGGGACGCAGTTCTTCTACACTAAAAGGACTTATGATAAGTCCTGGGGTAATTGATCCCGATTATGAGGGTGAAATAAAAATTATAGCTAGTTCTCCAAGAGGTATATCAGTAATTTCACCAGGAGATAGAATAGCACAGTTATTAATAATACCCAGCCTGCATGATAAATTTTCCAGTTGTAATGTAGAAAGAGGTTCCAAGGGATTAGGCTCCACAGGTGTAGATTGGGCTATGCTGTCTTTAAATTTAGATTCTCGCCCAATGCTAAAATTAAATATTCAAGGACATGACTTTAATGGGCTGCTAGACACAGGTGCTGACCTCAGCATAATATCTCGTCAAGAATGGCCAGAACATTGGCCATTACAACAAGCCACTCAAACGCTTTGAGGCCTAGGAGTGGCAACAAATCCCCATAGAAGTGCTATGGTATTAGATTGGAGGGATCCTGAAGGATGTGAAGGAACTATACAGCCCTATGTATTGGATCATCTTCCTGTAAATTTATGGGGACGAGATGTCCTAGATCAATTAGGATTGACATTAACAAATAACATCAATCCTAACGTGCCCACTACTAGGGCTAAACAAGGCTTTAGGAAAGAAAAAAGATTAAGAGAACAAGAACAAGGTATGACAGCACCTATTCAAATAGATCAAGAAATAAATAGACATGAATTGGGTTTTCAGAAAGGGCCACTGAGACAATCAAAATTACTTGGAAATCAAAAAGACCAGTGTGGGTTCCTCAGTGGCCCCTAACTAAAGAAAAGATACAAGTAGCCCATAACTTGGTCAGACAACAATTAGCGGAAGGACATATACAACCTTCCGTATCCCCCCATAATACTCCCATTTTTGTCATTAAAAAGAAATCTGGTAAATGGAGATTATTACAAGATTTAAGAGCCATTAATAATGAGATGGTTATTATGGGACCTGCTCAATCAGGGATTCCTCAATTGTCTGCTTTACCAAAAACCTAGCATGTTTTAGCTATAGATATTAAAGATTGTTTCTTTTCAATTCCAATTCATCCCGAGGATAGTCCACATTTTGCATTTACTATCCCTGCACTGAATCATGAAGGTCCTGATCAGAGATATGAATGGAAAGTACTCCCTCAAGGGATGGCTAACAGCCCAACTATGTGTCAAATTTATGTTAATAAAGCAATCCAGCCACTTAGAAACCAAAATCCTGAACTACAAATATTTCACTATATGGATGATGTGTTATTGGCACATAAAGATAAAAACACATTGCTAGAATGTTATGCCACACTTACAAACTTATTGAAAAATTATAATCTAGAGATAGCAATAGATAAAGTACAATTAAATCTTCCAATTAATTATTTAGGAGTTCTATTATCCTCAACCATGGTCCGTCCACCAAAAATTCAAATACGAGTAGATCAACTCAAATCACTTAATGACTTTCAAAAATTATTGGGAGACATAAATTGGATAAGGCCTTATCTAGGCATACCAACAGGAGAGTTAGGACCTTTATTTGATATTCTAAAAGGTCCATCAGATCCAAATTCACCCCGCATGTTAACGCCTGAAGCAAGAAAAACATTAAAAATCATTGAAACGTATATGGAAAATATGCATTTGGATAAAATTGATATAAGTTTGCCTTTATTATTTATTGTACTACCAACAAAAAATATTCCTACAGGAGTATTTTGGCAGGAAGGTCCATTATTGTGGATACATTTATCTTATTCTCCTAACACTATTCTTACTAGATATCCTGAGGCTGTAGGACAATTAATACTCAAAGGAATAAAAGCAGCTAAGGGAGTGTTTGGGATTTCTCCCAATAAAATTATCACTCCATATACTATAGATCAAATTGATGAGTTAGCTAATGAGTTAAATACTTGGGCAATAATCATGTGTAAAACTAGTGTTTCATTTGATAATCACTTACCATCTAATCCTTTGTTGTCTTTTTGGTCTAAGCATCCTGTAGTTTTTCCAAAAATGACAAGAAAAACCCCTATCATAAATGCTCCAAATATATTCACTGATGGGTCAAACAATGGTACAGCAGCAGTAGTTACTCCTGATCAAACTTTTACATTTTTAGTACCCAAACAATCAGCTCAAAAGGTAGAGCTTAATGCAGTATTACAAGCTTTTATGATGTTTAAAGATTCTGTATTTAATTTATTTTCTGATAGTCAGTATGTAGTTAATGCTATAGTATCCCTTGAAGATGCTGGTAGGATCTCACCTTCTTCTACTGTTTTCTCTTTGTTTTCCACTATACAAAGTCTAATCTGGGACCGAAAAGATCCATTCTTCATAGGTCATATCAGGGCACATACAGGATTGCCTGGAGCCCTTAGTATGGGCAATGAACTAACAGATAAATCTACACATGACATACATATTTTCTCCACAATAGAAGAAGCTATAAATTTTCATAAAAGGTTCCATGTCAATGCTAATACTTTACAAAAGCGTTTTAAAATAACTAAAGAACAAGCCAGACATATAATAAAACAATGTCAAAATTGTGTGACATTTTTACCACAAGTTAATCTTGGAGTCAATCCTAGAGGACTGATACCTAACCATATTTGGCAGATGGACGTCACACACTTGCCAGAATTTGGAAAATTAAAATATTTACATGTTACAGTTGATACCTCTTCCGGATTTTTGATGGGCTCCCTTCATGCCGGAGAAAAAACTAAAGATGTTATAGCTCATTGCTTACAAAATTTTGCCACTGTGGGCGTTCCAAAACAGTTAAAAACGGACAACGGTCCTGGTTATACTTCCACCTCTTTTAAACAATTTTGCTCATCATTTGGTATTACTCACATAACAGGAATTCCATACAATCCACAAGGACAAGGCATAGTTGAAAGAGCTCATCAAACTATTAAAATGTACTTATTAAAACAAAAGGAGGGAATTGGAAAGGGGTATATATCCCCCAAAGATAAACTTAAAATAACCCTTTTTACTCTAAACTTTTTAAATTTAGATTCATCGGGACTTAGTGCTGCGGAAAGACATTTGTACCCCAAAAATGTACATAAGCCTAAGGTACTTTGGAAAGATATTCTAACAGGACAATGGAAAGGCCCAAATCCAGTGATAGTCTGGAATCGGGGCGCTATCTGTGTTTTCCCACAGGATGAACAGCAACCGATTTGGATTCCAGAGAGATTAACTAAAACAATTTCTACAGAAAAAGAAGATGATTTGACTCAGATCCATAACAGCTGACATCCAAAGCTCCAGCTTGGCTATTCTTACATCTGCGACAGTGATTAACCAAGGTGTTTTTTTCAATATCTATTTTATTATTGCATTTTTCCACATCATAAAGTTCTATTTTATTTTTGAGCTCATACAAACCTAAGTTAATGTTTTCTGATCAGTTTTATTTTTTGACTGTGTTTTATTTTTTGACTGTAGAGTTTTTAAACATTGCAATGGAGATTTCACCTAGGTATAGTTACAAGGCCTTTATTTACTATTGTCTTATGTGTTGTATGTTGTGTGCACACTTCTGTTTTGTGTTGTATGTCTGTATGTGTGTATGTCCATATTTCTTATATGAGGAGCGCTCATGAAAAAATGGATCCGAATTTTTTCTTTATTCACGTGATTTATATAGTTTAATTTAAATTAGGTAAACAGCTGTTAATGATTGTTTTTAAAGATGGTTAACAGATCTGTTTGTTTGCTAATTTAAATTTGGTAAACAGCTGTTAAGGATTGTTTTTAAAGGAGTTTAACAGATCTGTTTGTTTACTTTCACCTTTCCTTTTTATTATATTTAATAATTCTGTTCAGGATAATGTCTCTTTAACATCATTGCCAGAATTTCCATCTCCATCCCAATTCCAGTGAAGACTGAGATAAAACCAAACTACAGCTTCTATGATAGCTATCACAGTAAACTGTATAAACTGATGCATCAATGAATATAACTCAACAAGTAATGCTATCAAGGACTTGATTTACTTTGGGAGGAAATGGACATATTGATAGACTCCTCCAATTTGAACTGCTTACAGAACTTGCCTGGACTATATATCAGTTACATACATTGTGAAATATCATCTGGTGCACCAAATTGTGGTACTGCTGGCATATCTTTGCTGATGGTGTCACCAGTGATGCAATTTCCTTGCCAGCCCACCCCATGTTTATTGTGGTAATGCTGGCATATCTTTGCTGATGGTGTCACCAGTGACGCAATTTTTCCAAAGGAGCCATCAATTGGCTTGGTGTCGTGGCATTTCTGTATCCTCCTCCCTTCTACTAGTGATGGTCTAAAATTTGGGGGCCAACAAAGGTGAGGCAAAGAACCTCACCCCCCCACTGGCACCAAGGCAAAATTTGGGGGCCAACAGAGGTGAGGCAAGAACCTCACCCCCCCACTGGTGCATAGGCCTATCCACAAGCATGGCTGAATGCTGGACCGGTAGTCAGCGACGGGTTGCTCTGATTACAGTGGATTCAACCTAAGACAGGAAGCTGACGCCTAAAGGTCAGTTCTCCCATGACGGGTAAGAACCATATGTTAAATTGGACAACCTACCAGGCACGGTCCCTAGCCACATTGCTTGTTACTTAATTAAACAGAAGGGGGCAGATGCTAGGAGCCACAAGCAAAATATATGATGTATGGCACCTTTGGTTGTAAAGCCAGCTAGCCACTGAGGTATTATTATGCTAAGATTTACATTCATATGCAAATTGGGCTCCTGCTGTTCACCTTGGCCTACTACTGGACTCATGTTACGGGGACTCATTGAGAGTTCCCATTGGTTGGGGAAGGATAGTAGGAGGAAATTCCGGGGGAGGTCCGGGGGACCCCGGGTTCCGGGAGACGGCGGTTCCGGTTAGACGCCCGCGTGGGAGGACCGGTTTTTTGCTTGCTGGCGTTGAGAGTGTTGGCGGCTTTTTCAAAATAAAGTTTTGTTCCTGCTTGAGTGGCTCGTGATTCTGTGCCCAGCCAAGACTGCGGCAGTACCCAAGAGAAAGCAAATTGCATCTGCCCTTTCCCCCTTACAACTCACATTGCTGCAAAAGTTATGAGAGAAGTACTAATCTTTATTTATTATCATTTAAAATGGGTACATGACACATTAGGGTATTTACTTGCAGAATATAAGATGCACTATTATATAACATGCTAAAACATTGCCGGACCGACAAACAGCTAACCCTGGCTCTTTTAAACTATACCTTATACCTGAGTCATTACAGCCCTAATAGAATGTATACGTGTTCATGCCCAGAGGCTGAAATAGATGCAGATAGATTCCAAGGCCTGTGAGACAGGGCAAGAGTGGAGCAGGGGTTTGCATTGGATGAGATACTTGTTTAACAGAAGTTCCCAAAGATGAGAATGGCCAGTGATCTGCACTGGGCTCAACACTAACTGGACAAGGTAGAAAAGGCAGTGGGACTAGGAACACCAGCTAGCCCTCTTTTCAACCACAGCCCTGACAGGCTTGGAGAAGCTGTACATGGGGCTGGGGTATCTGAGAACATCCATCTTTATACTTCTAACTTCTTACATGTGCTTCATCATTCTGCCACTACAAAGATTTCTATCTGGGGCCACACAAAATTGCCATCCCCAGAGATCTTTAAGAATGAGAAAAACACACATCAGTCAAAGAGAAGTAGAGGTGACAAGATGAATTCACAGAGCCCTCCAGGTTTCTGCTTTCCAATAGCTACCAAATGGAATTACCACCACCCCCCATCCACCCACCACACTGGCACATCTACTTTATAATCCAAAGCCATCCTGGCTTCAATAAAACTGCAGTATTGATTTCACCCAAGTAAAAAGTAAAGTAACCAAAGGGCACCACAGCAAAGGACAACATGAAGAATTAGAACCAGCAAACTCCAAAATTAAGTGATGAAGATTCAGGGATTCTTAGACGATCAGTGTGAGATTGTGTTCAGAATTTATTCATCCTGTGGTCACTAGCCATGGGCCAGAAACCCCGGGGTATGAGACATGAGAATGGAATTCACTTATGATCTTGAGGACCATCATTATACATTGTGTGTTACTGCTATGGCTGGAATATGATCTGACCCCCTGAATCCATGAAGGAGCTCAAACCCCAAAGTTACACGTTAATGGTTTAATAAAGTAGAGACTTAATCCAACTATGGTGTTTAGACGTGGGGCCTTTGGAAAGTGATTAAGTTATTGTGGCAGAATCCCTCTGAGTGAATCCTGGTGGGTTTACAAGGAGAGGGAATACACATTGATAGAGACAGAGGTGCACACAGACACTCACACTCCATCCTACCATGTTAGGATTCTGCCAGAAGAAGACTCTCACTAGAGGCCAAGCCAATGGTACCTGTCCAATTTTGGACTTTGAACCTCCAGAATCATGAGCCAAAATAAACCTCCCTTCTTTATAAAGTTATCCTGCCTCGGATGTTTCATCAGAATAATCAAAGACTGACTAATACAGCTTCTTACCATAACACAGAGAAAATGCTGGAGGTTCATGAAGGAAGAGACCAATAACTATTGAAAAGGCTTTATAGAAGAAGTGGCCACTGGCATAGCTTTCAACAATGGAATGGAAATTCCAACAGGATGAATGGCCAATCCAGGAAGAAGGGTTGACAGGTGAGAAGTCTTTTAGAGTTAAAAAGTCCTTCACAAAGAATTTTGGTCTCCCTGCAAAGGGTTGGGAGGTGTCAGCCTAGAAAGACCAGCTGCCTTCCTGAAAGTGGTCAGATTTAAAATAAGAGCAAATCCCTGACCCTCAAATATTACATTTCAGAAACACACTCAAGAGACGAAAGTAATGACTTCTCTTCTCCTTTAGCATCTCGGGTCAGCAGTGTTTGGGGTAATTTGCCTTTGTACTCAATGAAAACCTAAAAATTAGCATTTATACTTGTACAAGTGAAAGGCTAATATTTGGTTTTTCTATCATTCATAAGTGGTGGATAGTTGGAATAATTGTGTGAATTTAAAATCTTAGAGTAAATATGGTTAATATAGGCAATCTTGCTTCACAAAAACCACTTTGAATGAATGTTTTCTGTTGACTTTTTGAGGATTCTACCTCCTTGCCAATCCTGGGAAATGTGAGTAATCGCAAGCCCAAGTTGGCAGAGCCATCATATTCGACAGAAGCCCTTCCTACCACCAATGGGGGACATTAGAACCTCCAACTGATCAGCAAGTAAAAAGCAGGTCACCTCTGTACAACATCACAAGTCTCTCTTCTTTACTATCATACTTTTCTTAAGTGAACAAAAGCATGTGTCTTGAATTTGAGTAAAATCTGGAACAACTTCATGATATTAATAAAATTTGAAATATGATCCTAGGTGGGATCCCAAACCAGAGGGTGAAAACATGAAATACTTCCTGGGTCAATTGGAGAAAGGTAACTAAGTAATAAATTAAATCTATATTGATGTTAAATGTCCTGATTTGGGTAGCTCTACCATGGCTGTGTAAGAAAATATCCTTATTCTTAGTAAATACATGCTGAAGAATTTAGAAGCAAGTGGTATGGTTTTTGTAACATTCCCAAATTGTTTGGAAAAATAATCTATAGATGGAAAGAATAAGAAAATGATAACATCGAATGTGGCAAAATATTAGTCACTGACAAATCTGGATAAAGGGTAAATAGGAGTTCCCACTAGAGTTAGAACATGTCTCTAAGCCTGGAATTCCACGACGAAACTTAAAGAGATGTTACCTGTGCCTCTCAAGAGGACTGAGCAACCGATTTCCTGCTTCTTGTATTCCTTCCACCTGCCCAATTTCCATGTGATTGTAGTTGTTGTTCTGGAAGCAATTATGCCAGGCACATGCTGGGACTCTGAAAAATGACAATTAGTACCAAAACCCCCATCCTCAGCCGGGTACAGTGACGCTCGTCTGTAATTCCAGTGGCTCTGGAGGCTGAGGCAGGAGGATCCTGAGTTCAAGTGAGGTGCTAAGCAACTCAGTGAGACCCTGTCTGTAAATAAAATACAAAATGTGGCTCAGTGGTTGAGTGCTCCCGAGTTCAATCCCTGGTACAAAAAAAAAGAAAAAAAAAACTGAATCACAGTTTAGCCAAAAGCCAGGAAATCTACATATGCACATTCAGCTGGGCTGTGAGGGCCAGAGATATGTTAGGATTCTGCTTTCCTTGGCCCCTGGGGCAGGGGTGTGGGGGTGGGGGGCAGAGGGGCAGCTTCTCAGTTTCCATTCTCAGCAAGAGGATGAGGAAGCTGGAATGAAGGAAATGCAGGTTACTAGGAAATTAAAAAGGAAAGAACCAATTTGGGGCTTTTAACTTCAAAGGGCCCCATTACAATGAGAGGGACACCCTGTTAATAGGAATTAAACATGCCAGGAAGGGCAAAGGGCAGGGGAGAGAGTACTGAGAGTACTGAGACCATAGATGGCTTCCCATTAGTGAAGGGGAGTCAGTCATGAGGACAGGTAGGACTTTGACAGCAGAACACTGGGGTGTAGGACAAGGGACACAGACACTAGTGGAAGTGTTGTGAGAAGGTGATCTCCAATGTCAGGAGGACGAGGTGGGTTCCCTCTGAGTGAGGACTCTGACAGGTAGGGGTGGGAAATAATGCCAGAAAGAAAAAGCGGGGTCAGAGGCCGAGAGGCCTTCAATGGTCAGGATTTTAAATTTTATTCTAAACAATAAATGTGCTAAATTTGGGGGGAAGCTCTTGCTTCCTTTTGAGACTGGGAGCCATGTCTTGAGCATCCTTTGTGGAATTTTCCGTCATACACAGTTGACGTTGAATGGGTTAAAACAAACCCTCTGATGTGTGGACTATTCTGAATTAAAGGTGCTTGAAAACCAGAGGTTCGTTACGGCTTGGACACAAGGTATCCCCCTAAAGCTCCTGTGTTAATGCAGGAATGTTCAGAGGTAAAATTGGATTGTGAGAGGTGTGCCCCAGTACGTCCATCCTAGTTTGAATGGACTGGGTGAGGTAACTGGGCAGGAGGGGGTGAGGGAGATGGGTCACTGGGGACATGCCCTGAAGGGGCTCATTTTCCCTGTGGTCCCTTCCACTTTGTCTCTCTTTGCTTTCTGCTGCTTTCCTCCGCCACACTCTTCCACCATGATGTTCTGCCTCACCTCAGGCCCAGAGGAACAGAGCGGCCAGCCATGAACTCCATCTCTGAAAACCTGAGCCAAAATAAGCTTCTCGTCCTGTAAGTTGTTCTTGTCAGGTACTTCGGTTACAGTAACGCAAAGTTGACTAACAAAAGGTATAAGAGATTCTGACCTCTCTTCTGTTCCATAAAAGCAGGAGATGAAATTCCCACATGAAAGTCACTTTCTCTATACTAGATGGCAAAGCAACATCCTTCCTTATACTTAGATTGAGAAGTCAGGACTAAATGAATTCTGTGCAGACCTTGTTAAAAACAGCCCTTATCTTTTAGGACTCCCCATATGATTAAGCTGCTTCTTCACCATTCACTGTTCTTCGTCCAATCAAGAATATGAATAACTAACTCAAACTGCTTCCTTGGGTCTTCATTTCCTTATGAGGGCTCCTGTGCCATGTAAAATTTGTATCAAATAGACTTCGTTTGCTCTTCTCCTGTTAATCTGCCTTATGTCAATTTAATTCTCAGGCCCAGCCAGAATTTACAGAGGATGGAGATTAAGCTTTGCTCTCTGTACAACACTGACCCAAAGGAGGGATACAATTCGTTTGTAAGACTAGACATTAATAACCTCATGCAACTTTATTCAAACTCAAATCTCAGAGATACAGGTTGTCAGAAAATGAAATCAATTTTGAGAGAGGGGAAAAGAATTGGGCACCATCCATGTATCAAATATTTTACACATCCTATCTTATATTTAGCCCCCACATCCCCCACATTTAACTAATAGAACAACCCCCAAAATTATAGTTGATGAGTTAGGTTTCTTTGATTTCAAGCAACAAAACTGAGATATATATACCTTGAACAGGAGAGTGGGGAATAACATAACAACTGAAGGGAAAGTTGGGGAACCAGAATCAGAAACTTCGAAAATGAACCAAGGCAGTGGCTGCTGAGATGAATCGCACCAGTGGTTTTTAATCTCTTGGTCACTTTGCCCAATACACAAGTTCTAGGCAGAAATCATTCACAGAGAAGCTTTGCTGAGGAAAGGCACGCACCCCAATTGATATTCTCCTCATACTGTTTCCACAGAGCAATGAAGATAGAATATGTTTCTAGAAGCTATAGCAGCTATAGAAACGAGCCGCTCAGATCTCCTTCTACAAGGACATGGTTGATGGGTGGCATCACCTGCTGCCCTCTGAACTCACATCTCTTTCCCTCCAAAGACATACATCTAACAGCTTCCTCCAGCTGGTGTCTGAGCACAGTAGGGCACTCAGCAAGGACTAAGGCAGGGTCATTCCAGTGTGGTGAAACATGATCCCACACAAGGAACCTTTGTTCTAAAGGTTAGGTTTCCCCCAGAAACTTGCAGTTTAAGACAATCCCCTTCCCCTGCCTTTCTCCAGGTATCAGACCTGCATGGGATCTGGAGATCTGCTCCCTCCCCCAGAAAAGCTCTGTACATTTAATCCTGTGTCAACATCTTCTTCTCAACAGATCAGATCTAAGGCAGGAGCAAAACCAAAAGTTGAATTCTTCAACCTCAAATCTATGTTCTTCCCACTGTGCTCAACAGGACTGGTGTGGTCAGAAAAAGGTGGTTACCCTAACAATCACAATGAGTAAGACCCCATTTTCTCTTAGGTGTCAAACAGAGGCTAGCCTTATCCATAACCCCCAAAAAAACTGAAAATGAAAATCTTTTTTAAAACTCAAGTAAGGGGTAATTTTAATTACTTCCCAAATTATTTGACTCTAGGTATTTCTTTCAAGTACCAACTTCCACTGGTGTTTCAAGCAGCATCATGCCTCTAGTCTCCCGGATGCCTGTGCTATGGCAAATGAGTCCACTGGAGGAAGAGTATGGTATCCCTTCCCAGCTACACACAGATGCAAGAATCAAGTCCAGTTGACAGCAGGGAAAATCACAAGTATCTGGCAGCCTCCCCCCCTGCTGTTACCTGTCAATGTCAAGGTTTAAAAAAAAAAAAATGTCTTTCAGATCAAGAAAAAAGTGTATCTCTAAAAACTCAACCAAACTCCAGTGAGGACCTGGCACCAAGAGACTTCAAAGACACCAGTCAGAAAATCCTACAACTTGTCATATAAATTCATCAATGTTTGAAAGACTGTAGGGTGAAAAACCTATCTTGTATTAGCCCACTGGGAACTACACTTAAGTGAGACATTTTAATTTGTCAATTCTTTTCACAATGCCCAACCAATAAAAGATGTTTTTATACCACTGTGACTATGCCTTAAGGAAAAATGAACAAAATAAAAATCTAGAGGTACTGGGGGGAAAGTTTCATTGAAATCAAGAACTTTCTATCCATACATTTGTTTTAGCAAATACATATTGAGTACTTCCAAAGAACAGCACTGCATATATTAAAGACTTCTTCCTTCAAAGAATTTATAGTTCAAATAAGGAAGTGGAGAATGGAACTCACATTCATTGAGTGTGTGTGTGTGTGTCAGACAGTACACATACATGAACATTTCGATAGCAATGAAAAGACAGATCTACTATTCTAAGACATGCAATTAAGAGTAAAACACAAAGTCTATATAGATCTGTGGTTCTCAGAGTAGGATCCTAGGAACAACAGCACTTCATAGAAATGCAAAATTGCCAGCACCACTCTGGTTCTCCCCAATACTATGAAAATGGGATCCAGAAACCTATTTTAACAAGCTCTCTGGGTAATTCTGGTGTACATTAAAATCCTTATTTATATCAGTGGTTCTCTGATATAAATAAGGATTCTAGCCATCTGAGGTGAGACCTCTGAGGGAGGAGCAGTCAGAGAAGTTAGACCTTGGGAAATAGGTAAGAGATGGGGATACAGACAGGCAGAAAGAGGGAAAGAGAGCGGGGGTGGTGACACATGCCTGTAATCCCAGCAGCTCAGGAGGCTGGGGCAGGAGTTCAAAGCCAGTCTCAGCAATTTAGCAAGGCCCTAACCAAAGTCACAAGACCCCGTCTCAAAATAAAAAATAAAAAGGGTTGGGGATGTGGCTCAATCCTTGGTACAAAAAAAAAAAAAAAAAATCAATAGAAAGAGGGAAAGAGGCCCCAGAGGATCTGCCACCATTTCCCCTGAATCTTAAAGGCTTCATTTTGATAAGCGCTGACCACATTTTTTTAGTTGAAAGGATGAATTTAAGACACTTTAGACAGTTTTATTAATGGATAACTCAGTCTAGTCCTGGGCCCTGATACTTGATCCAATTTAATCTCTCAGTTAAAACAGTTCCTACAGTCCTTAGGTCTTAACAAGATGACATTATTCATTCCTAACTCCATAGACAAAACTCTATTTAGACAGCCCCTTTCAGGCTATTGCTACCTCAGTTATTTTACAAACTCTCTTCAGTACTTATTCTTCCCACTATAAGCAGAAGTGGATTGTAAAAGGAAAAATTTACAAAGTATTGAAAAAATGAGAACATGAATTTTAATCTGTCATCCCATAGAGAATTGTACTTTCTAAAAAATTATTTAAAACTCAGATAGCAGCTTGTTCAACAGTTGCAGCTGCAACTTACCAACCAATCACATAACTGCACTATGTGGAAATATCTAGCCATTTTGCAAACAGTTCTACGGCTCAACAACCTGCTTCCCAAAATGCCTATATTGTGAGAAAATTCCACATTTAATCTGCCAATATCCTACACTCCTATGCAACCATTTTCTTTCTAGCACTCCTCAGGTCCCCAAATATAATAAGAACAAGTTACAGTTAAACTTCACAGTTAGTCAGGTGCAGTGGCATATGCCTGTAATCCCAGGAACTTGAAAGGCTGAGGCAGGAGCATCACAAGTTTCAGGCAAGCCTCAGCAATTTTTGAGACTATCTCAAAAATTTAAAAATTAACCAAAAAAAAAAAAAGGACTGGAGATGTAACTCGGTGGCAAAGTGCCCCTGGGTTCAATCCCCAGTACCAAAAACAAAAATCAGCAAAAATGTATAGTTAAAACTGTATGACAGAAACATGTTTTGCATTCCAAGTCACCAAATGAAGTCTAACAGACTTCCCACTCTAAGCAGAGCCCTCCGCTCTGTTCCTTCATTTATTCAACAATCACTATGAACATGCCTCTTTGGGAAAGGCTGTTTACCATGGACCCTGAGTATCCTGCATGTTCTTGCCCACTGTGCCAGATGGCAAAGCTTGTCTGGATCCTGAATCTGCAGTAAAGCAAAGCAGCCACAGGGTAACTATCCTGTAACTGTCTGTCTCCTGGAGCTTGTTTCTTGCTACATCGTATCTGATCCAAAGATTCTGGGCCTTTGGTCCTAGATTCCTCTGTTGTGATGTGACCTGTCTGTCTAGACCCATCATGCCCAAGAAGGACTCAGAGGTGGCAGAACAGTCCCACTTTGCCAATGGCTCTGTTTGCTCTACAGTGAGTAATAAACTATGTTGCTTTGATCCCTGAAGTCTTGTCTACTTTAGACCTAGGAAGTGGCAATAGTTTGCTCCCTGCCTTTTCCTGTGACAGTGGGGTTCTTTCTGACACCTATGATATGTGCAGAACTATCATAGTCACTGTTGCTCTGCATCCCAGCACATAAGGGCCATGGACCCCAGTGGGCACCACAGGATGAGACTTATTTGAGCAAAGTCTCTTTGATGACTCCTATTCTGACATGAAAACCTAGAGAATCTTTTATCAGGTCCTGATGGCTGTACCTCCTAAAATTTCCTGAATCTATCCATAGCTCTCCAGCTGTACCACCTGTATGCTTATCCAGACTGCTACCCTGTCTCACCCAATAGCCGCCTCCTGAGTCTCCACATCAATTTCTGGTTCCTTTCAATCTGCTTTCCACAGTATAGCAAGAGTGGCCTTTTTGAAACAGAAATTTGCTCATTTCCTTCCATTTTCTTTCCTCCCAAAACAAATCAGACTCAAAGCCACTAGAGATAAAGCAAGGCTAGCATCCAAACCTGAAAGACCTATCAGATGCCACACACCCTACCTACATAGGCACACAGGGCCCAAACCAACTCCACTCTGAACTCTGACACACTTAGTCTATGGGGTTAAAAACTGAAATATTCAACAGAAATAGAACCTGCTGAAAAATCTCTAGAGGGAGAAAACGCCTCACAGCCCAACAAGACTCTCTCCAGATATTAGCCATTTCAAACTCTTACCTCTGAGGCTGGACACAGAACCCCATCTTGATTTTCACTTTTTGCCCTTTGCTACTGAATTTGTTTTGTTGTTATTTGTTTTCTGCAGAGCTTTGCTATCACCTTTTAAGTCCCCATAAAGTAGACAAATTCTACAATAGCAACACCTGTCCCCTGCCCAGTCCCAAACAGATGCTGGAAAACTGAATTCTCATTTGCAGCACATGGTGTACATTCTCAAAGGCTTACTCTTGGGTGATGGGTAGTGAATAAGGCAAGAATATACCCTCACTTACATTTTTTTAAATTTACTTTTTATTTATATGTAACAGCAGAATGCATTACAATTCTTATTACACATATAGAGCACAATTTTTCATAGCTCTAGTTATATACAAAGTATATTCACATCGATTCGTGTCTTCATACATGTACTTTGGATGATAATGATCATCACATTCCACCATCATTTCTAACTCCCTGCCCCCTCCCTTCCCCTCCAACCCCTCAGCCCAATCTAGAGTTTGTCTAATCCTCCCATGCTCCCCCTCCCTATTCCACTATGAATCCGCCTCCTTATATCAGATAAAACATTCAACATTTGGTTTGGGGGGGATTGGCTAATTCACTTAGCATTATCTTCTCTAACTCCATCCATTTACCTGCAAATGCCATGATTTTATTCTTTTATTGCCAAGTAATATTCCATTGTGTATATATGCCACATTTTCTCATTTACATTTTCAAAAAGTGAAAGGTACTACTACATACCTATCAGAATGGCCAAAATCCAGACCACCGACACCACATGTTGACAAGTGTGGAGCAACAGGGAATCCCACTCATGGCCAGTGGGAATGCAACATGGTACAGCCACTTTGGCCAATAGCTTGGTAGTTTCTTACAACACTAAACATTCTCTTCCCATATGATACAGAAATCAAGTTCCTTGGTATTTATCCAGGGGAGTGAAAACTTACATCCACACAGAAACCTTCACATGATGTTTATAGCAACTCTTTTCATTACTGCCAAAACTTAGAATTAAGATGTCTTTCCCAAGGTGAGTGGGTAAATAAATGGTGATACATCTCCAAATATTGGGATATTATTCAGTACAATGGAAAATGATGAAGCACAGGAGAAACACTTAATTTCATATTACTGAGTGAAAGAAGCTAATATGAAAAGGCAACATACTGCATGGCTACAATTACATGACACTCCTGAAAATGTGAGGCTTTGGAGACAATAAAAAAATCAGTGGTTTCTAGGGATGAATAGGCAAGGTACAGAAGATCAGGGTGCAAATACATTGTATGACACTGTGGTGGTGGAGATATGTCATTATGTGTTTATAGAAACTCATAGAGTGGACAACACTGAGATTGAACCCTAAGGTAACCTAAAGGACTTTGGGTGATATTGACATGGGTTTGTCAATCATAACAAATGTACCACTCTGTTGGGGGATGTTGATAATGGGGGAGACTCTGCACGTTTGGGGTCAGAGGTATATAGGAAATCTCTGCACCTTCCACTCAATTTTGCTGAGCCTAAAACTGCTCTAAAAATAAACTCCATTTAAAAAATCAAATAAGAGGGGAAAAAAAATCAAAGGATTATCTGAAGGAATGCATAGGAAACTGAAGACAACGGCTGCCCCACAAGAGTGGAACTGCTGTGCTGGGGTAGGAGAATATGTTCAGAACTGTGCCACTCAGGGTTTTCACTGCAAGCAACAAGCAACTCTAGTTGATTTAAGTAAAAAAGAAAGTTTATTAGAAGAGTATATGACAGCATAGATACTACCAGATTCAGACTTGGGAGTCTGAATAGCCAGAGACAACATCCCAAATCAATATCTTCTGTAGTAGAAAGCATGTTTTGCCTCAGAAGGAAGACACTCCCACACAACTGAGTGGTCAAAAAGAATCTCAACATAGCTATTCCACTCCTAGCTTATTATGCAAAAAAAACCTCAAAGGAGAGGCTCAGAGATATGTGTACATCAATGCTCATAGTAATAATTTTCACACTATCCAAGAGGTGGAAATGACCCAAGTATCCATCAACAAATGAATGGATATACAAAATGTGGTAGATACATACATTGGAATATTACCCTGCCTTTAAAAAGGAATGAAGGAGTGAAACCTACTACAAATGGATGAACTTTGAAGACATCACACTAAGTGGAAAAAAGCCATGACAAAGGACAAATATTGGAGATACAAGATGGTGAACTAGAGGGAGGCTGCATTCCTTGTCTCTCCATGACTTGGGATTCAAGCAGAGGAAATACTGTTTCTCTGAGAGGTAGCCATCTGCTGCCCACTGATCTCCTGCTGTTTGCCCCCATTTTTCCCCTGTGATTGCCCACCATCTGCCAGCATATTGCCTACCTTTTGAGCACAGATCCCTGGCTGACCACCATCTATTTTTTTAATTTGTTTTACTTAGTTACACATGACAGTACAGTGATCTTGACATATTATACATTTGAATCAGATGGGATACAATATCTCATTTTTCTGAGTGTACAGGTTGCAGAGTCACATTGGTCATGCAGTCACATATATACACACAGTAATAATAATGTCTGTTTCATTCTACTATCCTTCCTATATCCCCAACCCCTCCCCTCCCCTCCCCTCACTTCTCTCTACTTTATCTAGGGTAACGCTATTCTTTTTTTTTTTCCTCACATCTTCATACATGTATTTTGTTTAACAATGAGGGTGACCACCATCTATTATCTGCCATTTGCCCACCTCTTGCCTGTCCATAGCCTACCTTTCACCTACCCATCACCCACCGCCTGAGTCCATCCACAGATCATCTGCCTTCAGCCTGTCTGGCAGATGCCCACTGCTGCATGGAAGTCCACTGTCACAGTACCCATAGATTTGGTTACACACAGCTGCTGCCATCTTAGGACACCAGCCAGTGCTTTCAGGTTTGCCACTGCCATTGCCACCATCTTGGGGTGCAACCACCTCAGTCTGAGGACACCAGGCAGGGCCTGGAGATATATTGTCAAGGTACCTGTGGGTCTGGCTATACATGAGGTCTTTCTGCTGGGTGTGCTAGTGGCCGCCAACTGGCTGCCTCTTTGCAGGGTCATTCCTTTGTGTGAGCACATCCCTGGTGGTCTCTCTGCAAGTTAGAACACACTGAGATCTTGGGCTACAGTAAGGCAGAGCCTGAGGAAGCTGAAGCCTAGGTTCCTCAGATTGCAGCTGTGCTGGCCTGGGCCAGTCTGAGTCTGGCAAGCCTGTGGAATGCTAGAGACTATGGGCAGTTCCCTGTGGGGGGAGGTGGGGCTCAGGTTTAGAAACTGGAGAAAACCAGGCTCTCTCCAGCTCAGTGAGTCCTGAAGTATGCAGGGACAGAAGGGGCTGGCTAAAATAGGTAGGAAGACTGGAAGAGGGCGTGGTGATGGCATCTTGCTATCAGCTCACCAAGCCAACCAGTGTGGCACCCTCCAGACTGGAGCTACCATTAAACTTCAGACAACCCAATCTATCAGCAGAGAAAAGAAGCTGAGAACATTTTTTGAAAGACAATGGAAGCAATTGTTCAATTTTCTATTGGGACTTTCCTTTTTCTCTCTCTCTCACATCTCTACCATCTTTGAATCCAAATATTGTTTCTGTATTAATTTATTGAGGAATGGGATGGCTGAATAGTATATTAGAATTTTGTTGTGTATTATAGTTTTACTTTTTTTTTTTTAATCTGTGTATATTTTTTCTCTCACCTATCTAACTTCCTGGATTGTCCTTCTCACATCTCTCATACTAACAGCCAACCTTTATTAATTCTTCTGTCACTCTTACTATGCATTTTTACCTCTAGCTTCCCTCTTTTTCCCTCATAAACATCATACCTTACACTACCTCTGTTCCCTCGTTGTCCATCATTTGAAACTGTAAACCCTTTTAGCAAATTTACTGTTTATCTTGTAGACAACCATTGAACACATCATTTCTGTTTATTGCAACAAAACTGTAGACACCTTAATAAGAACTATTTGGTTTAAAGTGTATATTGTTTGCATTGGGTACTGTTTGTCTTCCCTGTAAAAGCAGGTACTGGAAGCCTTCCTATAAGACTACAGGGTAAAAACGTTACTGCCTCAGATCCATACTGCTAGATGGAAGACATACAAACAACATGAAAAAAAAAAAAAACAAGAGAACAAAGCACCTCAAACAAGCCAAGATGTTTCAACAACAGGATTCATAGACAACACAATAGAAGAAATGTCAGAGGAGTTTAGAAGGTACACAGTTAGGCTGATCTTCAAAATAAAGGATTGTATCAGAGAAAAAAATATAGGAAGTGAAAGATCACTTCAATAAAAAGGAATCAAGCAGAAATTCTGAAAATGAAAAAAAAATAAACCAAATTAAAAATTCAATGGAAGATATCACCAACAGACTAGTTCATTTAGAAGACAGAACCTCAGGCAATGAAGACAAAATATATACTCTTGAAAATAAAGTCAACCTAACAGAGAAGATGGTAAGAACCAATAATGCACAATCTTTTCAATTACATAATATCAGAAAATTTCCCTAGTCTAAAGAATGAAATGGAAAATCAACTACCAAGAGGCTTACAAGACTCCAAATGTATAAAATTACAGCAGACCCACACAAAGACACATTATAATGAGAACGACTAACATACAGAATAAGGATAGAATTTTAAAAGCTGCAAGAGATAAAAATCAAATTATACACTGGGGGAAACCAATTCAGATTTCAGTTGATTTCCTAACCCAGACCCTCAACACCAGAAGATCCTGGAATAACATATATCAAGCTCTAAATGAAAATGGATGCCAACCGAGAATTTTATATCTAGAAAAATTATGCTTTGGGTTTGAAGATGAAATAAAAACCTTCCATGATAAACAAAAGTTAAAAGAATTCACAACGAGAAAGACTGCACTACAGAACATTGTTAGCAAATTATTCCATGAGGAGGAAATGAAAAAAAAATAATGAAAACCAGCAAAGGGAGCAACTACACTGAAGGAAAGGTCAATCGAAGGAGAAACTAAGTAAAGTTAAAAAATAAATAAATAAACTAGGGCTGGGGATGTGGCTCAAGCAGTAGCATGCTCGCCTGGCACGCATGGGATGCTGGGTTTGATCCTCAGCACCACATAAAAATAAAATAAAGATGTTGTGTCCACTGAAAACTAAAAAATAAATATTAAAACAAATTCTCTCTCTCTCTCTCTCTCTCTCTCTCTCTCTCTCTCTCTCTCGTAAAAAATAAAAAATAAATAAACTAAAATGATAGGGAATACAAATCAGATCTCAAAATAACCCTCAATGTTAAAAGGCCAAATCTTATCAATAAAAAGATATATAGACTGGCAGATTGAACTTTTTAAAAAAAGACCCAAAAATATGCTGTGTTCAAGAGACTCATCTCTTAGGAAAAGACATCCACAGACTAAGGGTGAAAGGTTGGGAAAAAACATACCACTCACATGGATTGCATAAACAATCAGGGGTTTCCATTCTCACATAAGATAAAGCAGACTTCAAGCCAAAGTTTGTCAGAAGGGATAAAGAAGAACATTTCCTACTGCTTAAGGGATTCATACATCACCGACATAATAATCCTAAATATATATGCCCCAAACAAAGAAGCATCTAGGTACATCAAATAAACCCTTCTCAATTTTAAGAATCAAATAGACCACAACACAGTAATACTGGGTGACATACCTCTCTCACCACTGGATAGATATTCCAAACAAAAACTAAACAAAGGAACTATCGAACTAAATAATTTAATCAATAGTTTAAACTTAATAGACATATGGAGAATATTTTGTCCATCATTGAGTGGATATACATGGATTCTTCTCTAAAATAGACCATATGATATGACACAAAGCAACTATCAGCAAATACAAAAAAAAAGAAAGAAATACTACCCTGCATTCTATCAGATCATAACAGAATGAAACTAGAAATCAATGATAAAATAAAAAACTACTCCAACACCTGGAGTCTAAATAGCATGCTATTGAACACTACGAAGGCAGTGCTGTGAGGAAAGTTCATTGCATTGAATGTATTCATTAAAAGAATAAAAAGTCAACAAATAAATGGCCTAACACTACATCTCAAAACCCTAGAAAAAGAAGAACAAATCAACACCAAAAGAGTAGAAGATAGTAAGAAATTAAAATGGGAGCTGAAATCAATAAAATTGAAACAACAAAAATTCAAAAAATTGACAAAATGAAAAGTTAGTTCTTTGAAAAAATAAACAAAATTGATAAACTCTTAGCTACACTAATAAACAGAAAGAGAAAACTCAAATTACTAAAATTCTTGATGAAAAAGGAAACATCACGATGGACACTACTGAAATACAGAAGATAATTAGAAACTATTTTGAAAATTTACACTCCAATAAAATAGAAAATCTCAAAGACATTGAAAATTTTCTAGAAAAACATAATCTATCCAAACTAAATCAGGAAGACATACACAATTTAAACAGATCAATTTCAAGCAATGAAATAGAAGACGCCATCAAAAGGTTCCAACCAAGAAAAGCCCAGGACCAGATGGATTCTCGGTTGATTTCTATAAGACCTTCAAAGAAGAATTAACACCAATACTTCTCAAATTATTCCATGAAATAGAAAAGGAGGGAGCACTTCCAAACTCATTCTATGAGGCTAGTATCACCCTGATACCAAAACAAGTCAAAAATACAACAAGGAAAGAAAATTTCAGACCAATACCCCTGATGAGCATAAATGCAAAAATTGTCAATAAAATTCTGGCAAATTGCATACAAAAACATATTTTTTTTAGTATGTCTTTTCTTTTTTTTTTTTTATTTTTTTTTATTGATTATTTATCACATTACATAGTTCATGATATATCATCTTTCATACATTAGACTCAAATTGTGCTTTGAACTCCCATTTTCACCCCAAATACAGATTGCAGAATCACATCTGTTACATATTCGCATTTTTACATAATGGCATATTAGTGACTGTTGTATTCTGCTACCTTTCCTATCCCCTACTATCCCCCCTCCCCTCCCCTCCCCTCCCGTCTTCCCTCTCTACCTCCCCTGCTGTTGTTCAATTCTCTCCCTTTTTTTTTTCCCTCCCCCTTGCCCCTCATAACCTCTTATAATTTTATGTATCCTTGAAGGTCTCCTACCATTTCCATATGCTTTCCCTTCTCTCTCCGTTTCTCTCCCCCCATTCGTCTTTGTTTACTGTAGTCTTTTCCTCATGCTCTTTCTTCCTGTTCTGTTCTTAGTTTTTCTCTTTATATCAAAGCAGACATTTGGCATTTGTTTTTTAGGGCTTGGCTAGCTTCGCTTAGCATAATCTGCTCTAATGCCATCCATTTCCCCGCAAATTCTATGATTTTGTCATTTCTTAGTGCTGCATAATACTCCATTGTGTATAGATGCCATCCTCAAAGAAAATAAGATACTTGGGAATCAACCTAACAAAAGAGGTGAAAGATTTATACAATGAAAACTACAGAACCATAAAGAGAGAGATAGAAGAAGATCTCAGAAGATGGAAAAATGTACCCTGTTCATGGATAGGCAGAACTAACATCGTCAAAATGGCAATATTACCCAAACTTCTCTACAGATTTAATGCGATGCCAATCAAAATCCCAATGGCATTTCTTGTAGAAATAGACAAAGCAATCATGAAATTCATATGGAAAAACAAAAGACCCAGAATAGCAAAAGCAATTCTAAGCAGGAAGTGTGAATCTGGAGGCATAGCGATACCAGAGGTCAAACTGTACTACAAAGCAATAGTAACAAAAACAGCATGGTACTGGTACCAAAACAGGTGGGTAGACCAATGGTACAGAATAGAAGACACAGAGACTGATCCACAAAGTTACAACTATCTTATATTTGATAAAGGGGCTAAAAGCATGCAATGGAGGAAGGATAGCATTTTCAACAAATGGTGCTGGGAAAATTGGAAATCCATATGCAACAAAATGAAATTGAATCCCTTTCTCTCACCATCCACAAAAATTAACTCAAAATGGATCAGGGAGCTAGGTATCAAATCAGAGACACTGCGTCTGATAGAAGAAAAAGTTGGCTACGATCTACAAATTGTGGGGTCAGGCTCCAAATTCCTCAATAGGACACCCATAGCCCAAGAGTTAACAACCAGAATAAACAAATGGGACTTAATTAAACTAAAAAGTTTTTTCTCAGCAAGAGAAACAATAAAAGAGGTAAATAGAGAGCCTACATCCTGGGAACAAATCTTTACCCCCCACACCTCCGATAGAGCCCTAATATCCAGAATGTACAAAGAACTCATACAAAAACATATTAAAAAGATATAGTGCACCACAATCAAGTAGGGTTCATCCCAGGGATGCAAGATTGGTTCAACATATGGAAATCAATAAATGTAATACATCACATCAATAGACTTAAAGACAATAATCATATGATCATCTCAATAGATGCAGAAAAAGCATTTAATAAAGTACAGCATCCACTTATGTTCAAAACACTAGAAAAACTAGGGATAGTAGGAACATACCTCAACATTATAAAAGCTATCTATGCGAAACCCAAGGCCAACATCATTCTAAATGCTTTCAATTCTAAAAATGGAAAGCATTCCCTCTAAAAACTGGAGCAAGACAAAGATGCCCTCTTTCTCCACTTCTTGAAACTCTAGCCAGAACAATCAGGAAGATGCAAGAAATTAAAAGAATATGAATAAGAAAAGAAGAACTCAAACTGTCACTATTTGCTGATGACATGATTCTTATTTAGAAGAATAAATAAGATTCCACCAGAAAACTTCTAGAACTCATAAACAAACTCAGCAATATAACAGAATATAAAATCAATATCCATAAATCAAATGCATTTCTATACATAAGCAATGAATCCACATCAAGAGAAATTAGGAAATTACCTGATTCACAATAGCCTCAAACAAAAAAATAAAATATGAGGGAATCAACCTAACAAAAGAGGTGAAAGACCTCTACAAGGAAAACTACAGAACACTAAAGAAAGAAATTGAAGACAACTAACTTAGAATATGGAAAGATCTCCCATGCTCTTAGGCAGAATTAATATAGTCAAAATGGCCATACTACCAAAAGTGTTATACAGATTTAACGCAATTCCTACTAAAATCCCAATGACATTCTTCATGGAACTAGAAAAAGCAATCATGAAATTCATTTGAAAAAACAAGAAACCCAGAATAGCAAAGCAACTTTAGCAAGAAGAGTAAAACAGGAGGCATTACAATACCAGACCTTAAACTATACTATGGAGCAATAGTAACAAAAATAGCATAGTATGGGCATCAAAATAGACATATAGACCACTGGTACAAAATAGAAGACACAGCTGGGCATGGTAGCACATGTCTGTAATCCCAGAGTCTCAGGAGACTGAGACAGGAGGATGGTGAGTTCAAAGCCAGCCTCAGCAATGGCAAGGCACTAAACAACTCAGTGAGACCTCTCTAAATAAAATACAAAATAGGCGTGGGGATGTGGCTCAGTGGTTGAGTGCCACTGAGCTCAATCCCCAGTACCAAAAAAAAAAAAAAAAAAGAATACACAGAGACAACCCCACATAAATACAGTTATCTCATAGTATACAAAGGTGCCAAAAACATATTGGAGAAAAGATAACCTCTTCAACAAATGGTGCTGGGAAAACTAGAAATCCCTATGAAGCAAAATGAAAATTAAACCTCTATCTCTCACAAAAATAAACTCAAAGTGGATCAAAGACTTAGGCACTAGAATAGAGACCCTGCACTTAATAGGAGAAAACATAGGACCAAATCCTCACTGTGTGGGCTTAGGACCTGACTTCCTTAACAAGACTCCTGAAGCACCAAATGTAAAATTAAGAATCAATAAATGGGATGGATTCAAACTAAAAAGCTTCTTCTCAGCAAAGGAAAAAATCAATAACATGAAGAAAGAGCCTACAGAATGGGAAAAAATCTTTACCACATGCACCTCAGATAGAGCACTTATCTCTAGGATATATAAAGAACTCAAAAAACTTAACACCAAAAATAAAACAAAATAAAATCCAATCGATAAATGGGCTAAGGAACTGAGGAGACACTTCACGGAAGAAATATAATTGATCAATAAATGTATGAAAAAATGTTTATCATGTCTAACAATTAGAGAAATGCAAATCAAAGCTATTCCAAGATTTCATCTCACACCAGTCAGAATGGCAATTATCAAGAACACAAGCAACACTTAAGTGTTCGCAAGGATGTGAGGAAAAAGGTATGCTCATACAGTGCTGGTGGGACTGCAAATTGGTACAACCATTATGGAAAGCAGTATGGAGATTCCCCAGAAAACTTGGAATGGAACCACCATTTGACCCACTCCTCAGTTTATACCCAAAAGACTTGAAATCAATATACTACAGTGACACAGCCACATCAATGTTTATAACAGCACAATTCACAACAGCTAAACTATTCAAAATAGCTATTTGCCCTTCAATAGATGAATGGATAAAGAAAATATGGTACAATGGACTATTACTCAGCCTTAAAGAAGAATGAAATCATGGCATTTGCAGATAAATAATATCATGCTAAGTGAAATTAGCTACTCTCAAAAAAACCAAAGGCCAAATGTTCTCTCTGATAAGTAGATGCTGATCCATAGTGGGAGTGGGGAAGAATGAAGGAACTTTGGATTATGCAGAGGGGAGGGAGGGGAAGAGTGGGGCTGTGGGGATGGGAAGGACTTTAGAATGAAACAGACACTATTACTCTATATACATGTCCGATTACTCTACTGGTGTGACTCTGCACCATGTATAGCCAGAGAAATGAGAATTTGGCTTCATTTGTGTACAATGTGTCAAAAAGCATTCTACTGTCATGTATAACAAGTTAGAACAAATTAATTTTTTAAAAAAGATACAAATGGTTACTACTGCCAAAATAAAATAGGACAAATATTATATAATTCCACTTATATGAGGCACCTAGAGTAGTCAAATTCATAGAGACAGAAAGCAGAATACAGGCTACCAGGAACTGGGTAGGTACTATGTAGATAAAGAATATTTTTGACTAAAGGATTTAACTTTATGACATTTACAGAGTGTTCTTTCAATTATGTAAAAGTGACTGCTCTAAATTAAAAATGGCAAAATGTTGAGAAAAAGTGAAAAGTGAAGAACTGTATCTGTATATAAATATATTCATCAATGTGTATGAATCCATCCACCATCTCTTCTCCTCCACAGGAACAAAGTCCAGACTCCTCCTGGCTTCCCTCTCCTCATGGCCCAACCCCAGCTTTGTCACAGACAGAAATGCACAATCCCTGCAATATATATCCAAAAAAGGTTCTTGGCACAAGATTTATCCCTCCCTGATATCATAATGAAAGTTATATTTTTAAAACCCGGCTTATTAATTTGAGAATGTGAGCAATAAGTGCAGTACTGTCATGAAAAGACTCAGTCTTCTCCCCCTAAATCAGACAAGACTGGAAGATACTGAAGCTATGACTAGCCTGGAAATTGAGACTCAAAATGGATTTCCAGTCACAAACCACAAAGGATCAGGCAAGGCAGACTTTCTCATCTGACCCTCTGCACCACGATGCCAGAGTTTCCTCAAGACATCAGAAGGACACACGCCAAGCTAACCTCTCAACACAACTTAAAAAGCCTAGTATGTGCAGCACTGGAACTTCAAGTCTCTATTTTACCCAAACTATGATGTCAAATGGAAAACACAAATAATAATCCAGCTCTGTAGCACCGCAATGACCTCCTTGAGAACAGGGAGTATGCTCCTGTCTAATGCCCAGCATGGAGTAGGCACTGAAAAGATGTTCAGAACTGAGAAAAGAAGTGGAGACCTGGAGTTCTTACCTCAAAAATCTGCATGTAACCATTGGTGGCCTCTCAATAATCAGACCAATGGCAGGGTGTGATCAGGTTGAGTGGTGTGAGGAAATAAGAAATTCGCTCATTCCATAAGCAAATATGGAATGTCTTTTATGTTCCAGTCACAGGGTACAAAGGAAAAGACATGCTACTCCTGGGCTCTCATTGCTGTGGTAATTATACATTTTCATTTTATGTGTTTCTGATGTTTGCCATTTGAGGCCTCACTGACCCCATAGGGACTGTCCTCCCCAGGCTAGCCAATTCCTAGAGCCAGTAAATAACTCAGCCTGCAAATGCACTTTCCAGGGAATCCATAGCCCATTCCCCTACCACCTCCTCCATCTGAATTCCACTCTTGGAGCTACCCTTTCCCTACCCGAATCACCCCCAGTAAGGAGCCAGACAGAGAAAATCCCTACACCCCAGAGTCCACTGAAATCATTCAGACTTGACAAACCAAAGCCATTTGCCCTGCCTCACCTGTTCCTCTCCACAGAAACCACATTAGAACCTCTTACCTATGAGTTCCCATTACTCACTCTGCCTCCTGGATAACCCTGGTCCCTGCATAGGATGGTATCATAACTATGAATATTAAGAAGTTTTGGGCTGGGGATGTGGCTCAAGCGGTAGCGCACTCGCCTGGCATGCGTGCCGCCCAGGTTCGATCCTTAGCACCATATACAAACAAAGATGTTGTGTCCGCCGAAAACTAAAAAATAAATATTAAAAAATTCTCTCTCTCTCCCCTCTCTCTCTCTCTTAAAAAAAAAAAGAAGTTTCAGTTTCTCTTCTTTAATGCAGTCAATTTCTTATCTGTAAAGAAACTGGCGGGGAACTAGATGTCTAAAGTAAATTCTTACTTAATAGTCTCTGACTTCTTTTTTTTTATTCACATATAGCATGTTTATTTCATAAACTGATATAAGACTCAATAAGAGACTTCAGCATTATTAATATAGATTTTATCAAAATTTCATTAAATCATAATGTGACATACAATAGTAAAATTTTATATAGCTAAATGTTTTATTAACAATGAATGATAGGCACCCTAAGCAAGTATGTAGTTCCAATTATTCATTTACTTAACTTCATTCATTCATAATATAATAGTTAACAAAATCCACACATCACAGTGTCTGTTTTCAAAAATTTGTTTGGTGTATTACTAACAATGCAGCATTAAAATTTATTTATTGAGGAGGGAAGATGGCGGCGAAGGGAGTGCATCACCCCCATGTACCGCGTCACTGTTCGGGAGAATGATGAGTTAGATCAGCTAAAAACTATCTCGTTAGGAATTTCTAGCAAAACTGGGGTGCTCCAAGACCTAGTGGAAGGATTTTCATCGCACGAGGATCAGCTACAGGGGCTCAAATGCGAGTGATTTGTCCACACGGAGGGTCACGCTGCTTATTCAGCAAATCGCCCCGCAGCTAGAATCTGCGGCACGCGCTGGGAAGCAAGAGATAGCAACGCAAAGATACAGCGCTGCGGATTCTGTGGGCTCCTGCCAGCTGTGCAATCACTGTACACAGTGCTGAATTCTGGGTTTGAGACGGGGGAAGGAAGCGGTCCAGTTCGGTTCTCCGCACCGGTCAGACCACAGAGGAGGCCAGCGGCCACCATCTTCGAGAGCTGACGTCATCATCCCTGTTTTCGACTGATCGCAGCTCATTCAACTATACAACAGGTAATTTCAGGCTGCCATTCGCCTGCGTCTCACAGACAAAGTACTCAGGCTCAGTGCTAAAGAACCCGCAGAAACTGCTTCTTGGAGCCTGCTCCTATCAGAACATACACTGAGCCCGGAGCGGCCGAATTCTGGCTCCCGGAACTGCTCTGGCCCAGGGCTAAAGAACCCGCGGAAACTGCTTCTCGGTCCAGATCCTGCTGAATACTGTGGAGGCCAGAGGGGTAGAGCAGAGCCGCCGCCCGCGCCCGGAACAGCCCCAGCGACCCACTGGCGTGGTATCACTTCACCCCAACTGCAGTAGGGGCCGAGCAGACCCGCCGCCCGAGCCCGCAAGGTAGGCAGACCAGCAACCAATCGGCGGAACAGGCCCAGCGGCCTGCCGGCATGGTAGACACGTCACCCCAATTGGAGTAGGGGCAGAGCAGAGCCGCCACCCGCGCCCAGAATAGGCCCAGCGGCCCGCTGGCGTGGTAGTCACGTGACCCCAATTGGAGTAAGGGCAGAGAAGAGCCGCTGCCCGTGCCTGCAAGGTAGGCAGACCTGCGACCGACCAGCAGAACAGACCCAGCGGCCCGCCAGCGTGGTAGACAGATCACCCCAATTGGAGAAGGAGCACAGCCGCTGCCCGCCCTGCAAGGGAGACTTTTCAACTATACAAGAGCAATATAAATATATAGGGGGAAAATTTCAAAAACACAACAGTTTCACCAAGCAAAAAGAAACGCGAGCCATATGAAAAGACAAGGAAAGAAAGGACCACAAGCAATGCAGGTCAACTCAACTTTAGAAGAGGTAATAGCTGCAGCAGATGGAATGTCAGATAAAGAATTCAGGATATACACGCTTCAGATGATCTGGAGTCTCAAGGAAGACATGAGACAGCAAAATCAGACAATGAAAGATCACTTTGACAATGAATTACATAAACAAATCCAAGAAGCAAAAGATCAACTATACAGGGAGATAGAGGTAATAAAAAACAAACAGAAATCCTAGAAATGCAGGAAGCAATAAACCAACTTAAAAACTCAATTGAGAATACTACCAGCAGAGTAGAACACTAAGAAGATAGAACATCAGACAATGAAGACAAAGTATTTCAACTTGAAAAGAACATAGACAGCTCAGCAAGACTGTTAAGGAACCATGAGCAGAACATCCAAGAAATATGGGATAACATAAAGAGACCAAACTTAAGAGTCATTGGGATACAGGAAGGTATAGAGGTCCAAACCAAAGGAATGAGCAATCTATTCAATGAAATAATATGAGAAGACTTCCCAGACTTGAAGAATGAGACAGAATCCCAAATCCTGGAAGCCTACAGGATGCCGAATGTGCAAAATCATAAGAGATCCACACCTAGACACATTATAATGAAGATGCCCAGCATACAGAATAAGGAGAGAATTTTAAAAGCTACAAGAGAAAGGAAGAAGATTACATTTAGGGGTAAACCAATCAGGATAACAGCTGATCTTTCAACACAGACTGTGAAAGCTAGAAGATCCTGGAATAACATATTTCAAACAATGAAAGAAAATGGGTTCCAACCAAGAATTGTGTATCCAGCGAAATTAAGCTTCAGGATGGAAGATGAAATTAAAACCCTCCACAATAAACAAAAGTTAAAAGAATTTGCAGCTAGAAAACCATCTCTTCAAAACATCCTTGGCAAAACATTTCAGGAAGAGGAAATGGAAAATAACAATGAAAACCAACAGTGGGAGGTAGGACAGTAAAGGGGGGAAAATAATCAAAGAGGAAAACAAACCATGTTTAGTAACATAAATAAACAAATATGGCTGGAAGAACAAACCATATCTCAATAATAACCCTAAATGTTAATGGCTTAAACTCACCAATTAAGAGACACAGGCTAGTAGAATGGATCACAAAACAAGACCCAACAATATGCTGCCTACAGGAGACGTATTTGTTAGGAAAAGATATACATAGACTGAAGGTGAAAGGTTGGGAAAAATCATACCACTCATATGGACTGCGGAAACAAGCAGGAGTGTCCATACTCATATCTAATAAAATAGATTTCAAGCCAAAGTTAATCAAAAGGGATAAAGAGGGACACTACATACTGCTCAAGGGAACCATACACCAACAAGACATAACAATCATAAATATATATGCCCCAAAAACCGGTGCAGCTATGTTCATCAAGCAAACTCTTCTCAAGTTCAAGAATCTAATAGACCACCATACAATAATCATGGGAGACTTCAACACACCTCTCTCACCACTGGACAGATCTTCCAAACAAAAGTTGAATAAGGAAACTATAGAACTCAATAACATAATTAATAACCTAGACTTAATTGACATATATAGAATATACCACCCAACATCAAGCAGTTACACTTTTTTCTCAGCAGCACATGGATCCTTCTCAAAAATAGATCATATATTATGTCACAGGGCAACTCTTAGACAATATAAAGGAGTAGAGATAATACCATGCATCTTATCTGATCATAATGGAATGAAACTGAAAATCAATGATAAAAGAAGGAAGGAAAAATCATGCATCACTTGGAGAATGAACAATAGGTTACTGAATGATCAATGGGTTATAGAAGACATTAAGGAGGAAATTAAAAAATTCTTAGAGATAAATGAAAACACAGACACAACATATCGGAATCTATGGGACACATTGAAAGCAGTTCTAAGAGGAAAATGCATTGCATGGAGTTCATTCCTTAAAAAAAGAAAAAACCAACAAATAAATGATCTCATACTTCATCTCAAAATCCTAGAAAAAGAAGAGCAAAATAACAGCAAAAGAAGTAGAAGGCAAGAAATAATTAAAATCAGAGCTGAAATTAATGAAATCGAAACAAAAGAAACAATTGAAAAAATTGATAAAACTAAAAGTTGGTTCTTTGAAAAAATAAAGAAGATCGACAGACCCTTAGCCATGCTAACAAAGAGAAGAAGACAGAGAACTCAAATTAGTAGCATACGAGATGAAAAAGGCAATATCACAACAGACACTTCAGAAATACAGAAGATAATCAGAAATTATTTTGAATCCTTATACTCCAATAAAATAGAAGATAGTGAAGGCATCGATAAATTTCTTAAGTCATATGATCTGCCCAGATTGAGACAGGAGGATATAGACAACCTAAAAAGACCAATAACAATAGAGGAAATAGAAGAAACCATCAAAAGACTACCAACTAAGAAAAGCCCAGGACCGGATGGGTATACAGCGGAGTTTTACAAAACCTTTAAAGAGGAACTAATACCAATACTTTTCAAGCTATTTCAGGAAATAGAAAAAGAGGGAGAACTTCAAAATTCATTCTACGAGGCCAACATCACCCTGATTCCTAAACCAGACAAAGACACTTCAAAGAAAGAAAACTACAGACCAATATCTCTAATGAACCTAGATGCAAAAATCCTCAATAAAATTCTGGCGAATCAGATTCACAAACATATCAAAAAAATTGTGCACCATGATCAAGTAGGATTCATCCCTGGGATACAAGGCTGGTTCAATATACGGAAATGAATAAATGTTATTCATCACATCAATAGACTTAAAATTAAGAACCATATGATCATCTCGATAGATGCAGAAAAAGCATTCGACAAAGTACAGCATCCCTTTATGTTCAAAACTCTAGAAAAACTAGGGATAACAGGAACATACCTCAACATTGTAAACGCAATCTATGCTAAGCCTCAGGCTAGCATCATTCTGAATGGAGGAAAATTGAAGGCATTCACTCTAAAATCTGGAACAAGACAGGGATGTCCTCTCTCACCACTTCTGTTCAACATAGTTCTCGAAACACTGGCCAGAGCAATTAGACAGACGAAAGAAATTAAAGGCATAAAAACAGGAAAAGAAGAACTTAAATTATCACTATTTGCAGATGACATGATTCTATACCTAGAAGACCCAAAAGGGTCTACAAAGAAACTATTAGAGCTAATAAATGAATTTAGCAAAGTGGCAGGATATAAAATCAACACGCATAAATCAAAGGCATTTCTGTATATCAGCGACAAATCCTCTGAAATGGAAATGAGGAAAAACACTCCATTCACAATATCCTCAAAAAAAAAATAAAATACTTGGGAATCAACCTAACAAAAGAGGTGAAAGACTTATACAATGAAAACTACAGAACCCTAAAGAGAGAAATAGAAGAAGATCTTAGAAGATGGAAAAATATACCCTGTTCATGGATAGGCAGAACTAACATCATCAAAATGGCGATATTACCAAAAGTTCTCTATAAGTTCAATGCAATGCCAATCAAAATCCCAACAGCATTTCTTGTAGAAATAGATAAAACAATCATGAAATTCATATGGAATAATAAAAGACCCAGAATAGCAAAAACAATGCTAAGCAGGAAGTGTGAATCAGGCAGTATACCGATACCAGACTTCAAACTATACTACAGAGCAATAGTAACAAAAACAGCATGGTACTGGTACCAAAACAGGCGGGTGGACCAATGGTACAGAATAGAGGACACAGAAACCAATCCACAAAACTACAACTATCTTACATTTGATAAAGGGGCTAAAAGCATGCAATGGAGGAAGGATAGCATCTTCAACAAATGGTGCTGGGAAAACTGGAAATCTATATGTATCAAAATGACACTGAATCCCTTTCTCTCGCCATGCACAAAAGTTAACTCAAAATGGATCAAGGAACTTGATATCAAATCAGAGACACGGCGTCTGATAGAAGAAAAAGTTCACTACGATCTACATACTGTGGGGTCAGGCTCCAAATTCCTCAGTAGGACACCCATAGCACAAGAGTTAATAACTAGAATTAACAAATGGGACTTACTCAAACTAAAAAGTTTTTTCTCAGCAAAAGAAACAATAAGAGAGGTAGATAGGGAGCCTACATCCTGGGAACAAATGTTTACTCCTCACACTTCAGATAGAGCCCTAATATCCAGAGTATACAAAGAACTCAAAAAATTAGACAATAAGATAACAAATAACTCAATCAACAAATGGGCCAAGGACCTGAACAGACACTTCTCAGAGGAGGACATACAATCAATCAACAAGTACATGAAAAAATGCTCACCATCGCTAGCAGTCAGAGAAATGCAAATCAAAACCACCCTAAGATACCATCTCACTCTAGTAAGATTGGCAGCCATTAGGAAGTCAAACAACAACAAGTGCTGGCGAGGATGTGGGGAAAAGGGTACACTTGTTCATTGTTGGTGGGACTGCAAATTGGTGCAACCAATTTGGAAAGCAGTATGGAGATTTCTTGGAAAGCTGCGAATGGAACCACCATTTGACCCAGCTATTCCCCTTCTTGGTCTATTCCCTAAAGACCTAAAAAGAGCATGCTACAGGGACACTGCTACATCGATGTTCGTAGCAGCACAATTCACGATAGCAAGACTGTGGAACCAACCTAGATGCCCTTCAATAGATGAATGGATTAAAAAAATGTGGCATTTATACACAATGGAGTATTATTCTGCATTAAAAAAATGACAAAATCATAGAATTTGGAGGGAAATGGATGGCATTAGAGCAGATTATGCTAAGTGAATCCAGCCAATCCCTAAAAAACAAATGCCAAATGTCTTCTTTGATATAAGGAGAGTAACTAAGAACAGAGTAGGGACGAAGAGCATGAGAAGAAGATTAACATTAAACAGGGATGAGAGGTGGGAGGGAAAGGGAGAGAGAAGGGAAATTGCATGGAAATGGAAGGAGACCCTCAGGGTTATACAAAATTACATACAAGAGGAAGTGAGGGGAAAGGGAAAAATAATACAAGGGGGAGAAATGAATTACAGTAGAGGGGGTAGAGAGAGAAGAGGGGAGGGGAGGGGAACAGAGGGGAGGGGGGATAGTAGAGGATAGGAAAGGCAGCAGAATACAACAGACACTAGTATGGCAATATGTAAATCAATGGAAGTGTAACTGATGTGATTCTGCAATCTGTATACAGGGTAAAAATGGGAGTTCATAACCCACTTGAATCAAAGTGTGAAATATGATATGTCAAGAACTATGTAATGTTTTGAACAACCAACAATAAAAAAAAATTATTTATTATTGGGCCATCATATTTTACCCACATAGTAAGATTGTTATAATACTCAATAAGTTGTAGCTAAAATGATGAAATACCACATACCATATTGTACATATTATATAAATGCTCTTATTATTTCTTTATCCTTTTCACAAATATTTATCGGGCATTTACTATATGCTAATTATCACTAAGTGCATCCTAATTATTTCAGATATTTCAAAAAATAACTGCAAGAAAAGGGCATTATAGATTTCAGAAATAACTACTGTTTCTCTAGTGAATATTTTTTTAAGAGGGAGAGAATTTTTTAATACTTATTTTTTAGTTTTCGGCGGACACAACATCTTTGTTTGTATGTGGTGCTGAGGATCGAACCTGGGCTGCACACATGCCAGGCGAGCGCACTACCACTTGAGCCACATCCCCAGCCCTCTCTAGTGAATATTGTATATAGAAATCTGCTAATGTCTTGGAGTATGCAAATATTTTTGAGATGCATCCGAGAAATGCATATGAAAAAACAGTACTATTTATCATGTTATATAAATGAAGTCAGATATCATACCAAAAGGTAGTCTCTGACTTCTTGATGTAGGAAATACCAAAAACAAAACAAGAAAAAAAATATGGCATATGGATTGAATAATTTTGTCCCATCATCCCCAAATTTCATCTGTTGAGGCCCTGGTCCCCAGGATCTCAGAATGTGAATCTTTTTTGGAGACAGGAGGCTTTAAAGGGGCATTACGGTTAAGGTCATTTGAGTGGGTCTTTATCCACTCCGACTGTGTCCTTATAAGAAGAAATTAGGACACAAAGAGAAACACCTGGGATGTGCACCTATAGCTGAAAGGTCACGTGAGGACACAGCAACAAAGCAACCACCTGCAAACCAAGGTGAGAGGTCTCATGAGAAACCAACCCACTATCACCTTGATCTTGGATTTCTAGCATCCAGAGCTATGAGACATAAATCCCTGTGTTGAAGCTCCCCAGGCTGTGGTATATTGTTACAGCACCCCTAGAAAATCAGCACATATGGTAACAGACCAATTGTTAAAAACCTTAAAGCGTCCAGCAAGAGGACTTCCTCAACAGGAAGCCCCAGAACATCCTCTGGTTCTTCTGATGTTCTGCCAATTCACTCAGGCTCTATCTATGCCTTGGCTCATCAAATGCAACTCAATATAACAAACATTGACTGAATGCCCATTACAATGAGAGGCCCTGGCAAAGCACATTTAATTCACCAAGGTCACAGAGGTTGGGAGGTGGTGGGGAGGACAGATCAATCGAAAATCCAACTTCAGCCAAAAACACAAGATCTCCCTTCTCACATGTGACAGGAATCTCAACTCTCCCAGTCTCTCCTGGAGGGTAATAAGCCACCAGTAGGCATATGAAGGAAGAAAAGTAATGTGTAGAAATCCATATACTTAGATTAGCCGTGCCTACAGAGTTAAAGGAGGAGCCATTCCCTGTGAGGAATTCCCCACCTCCAAGGGGAAGACAACTGAGGAAGGAAAAAAGAACCACTAAAACATTGGAATGACTTCCTTCCCTAGGGCCTTGATTAACTCAGTGGAAGAGAACAGGTTTCAAAGCATGCTCTTAATATTCTTAGATATGCCTAGAAAAGCATGGAAATGGGAGGACTCTCAAATCCAAGGAACCCAGCTGGATAAAAATATGATGAAATTGGGGGAGAAGGAAGCTAGGGAAAGGGTGAAAAGGACAGACAGATCTGGGGCTTGTCATATTTTTATAATGAACACCCTGTCAGAGATGACCATCTTCTGAAGCCATTCTATGCTCATAGATCCTTACCCACTGACCACGTTAAAATGAAAGAAAGACTAAATATTCTATCTCAACATCTTAAAAATCTAAGTCCCACACACATCTAGCCACAGGGCGCTGAAGCACTACCAGCCACCCTGGGAAGGTAGCCTTCCATCCAGGAAGCCCAGGGCCCTCATTTCCAAGTGACAAAAATGAAAGCTGGACACCAGGATCGTGCTCCTAGCAGAAAACAAAGCATAAAGATCCCCCAGTCCCCCTACACCCCGCTAAATATTCCTTTTGAAAATGCTCTTTATTTATGTCCATCTCCAGGGGAGAAAGCCTGTGGCTTGTCCTTCCAGGGTCCTCTCCTTCTTTCTTAAGGAAAGCCGTCCCTTCCAGAAGCTGACTCTGCATGTCTCCTAAATCACCCTTGCCCCACAGCCAGGGCCAGGACTGCCCATCAACCCTCAGAGCAATCTCAGGACAAACAGCTGCCTGCCAGCCAGCATCTGGCTGTCACCCAAGGCTACAGCATGTGGGTGTCAGGTCTTCTGGGGACAATCCTATTAAATAATCAGAAACAGGGCCTGAGATTTGTGCAAAAGTGAAGAAGGTGCTTGGACCTGGCAGGAACCAGCTGTTAAAAAAAAATACATAATAGAGGGTGTGTGTCCTAGTGGAAGAGCCCTGGACAAGGAGTCCCAAGGGTTCGTTCTGTCTTTGCTGCATGAACTTAGACAAGTCACAAAGCTTCTCTTGACCCTCTATGTTTTATTTTCCCAGGAATAAAGAACTGGGTCAAGCTCTCAGGTTCTTACCAGCTCTGAAAGTGTTATAGCTTCAGTTTCTTCAATCCATTTTGGTTAATATTCATAAGAAACAATCTATAGCCCACATAAGACTGTGACAATTATTAAGGATACATCATTAAAGTGTCACAGATTGGAAATTTTTCCAACATCCAGAACTGTGACAGAATAATTTCTTTTATTGAAGCCATCAGTAGTTTGGTATTTTGTTACAGCAGCTGTAGCAAACTAATACAGGAGAATAACCACCCCTCACTGGGAAGCTGAAATTGTCGGCTCCTTGCTTTCCCAGCTTTCCCAGGAGCCAGGGCCAGAACACACACAGTTTCTAACACTTACGAGGTCCTTCATGTTCATCATTATTGAGTAAACCTTGAACTGACAGAAGTGACATTATATAAATCACACAAAGTTCTAAAATGGTGTAAATTTAATACAAATAATTTATGGATGTCAATCTAACAATTACTGACATTTAATTAGCAGAAAGCTTTGTTATTGTTGTTGCTTAAATGCATAGCACCCTAGAATAGTATCCAAACTTCCACAGATGTGGAAACACCTGTTTGGATATCAGAAATTAGCAGATGGCAAATGCAGGATTTGAACCCAGCCATTTTGACTATAATATGAGAACAGAGTTCTCTGGAGGAATGCCAAAAAAGACTTTTCTTTTTAAATGAATACTAGTAAGGAAGAAAATACAAAGTTTCTAACTCTAAACTAAATAACAATATTTTAGATTTACCTTAATGTCCATTTGTCTGAAAAAGGTTGTATACATCATCCCTAAAATAACAGAACTAGTCTGGGACCCCTGTTCTTTTCTGGCAACCGCTCCAAGGAGACTGACAGAAAGAGCTAAATAATTTAGGGTAGAAATTATTCAGGCCACAACAAAGCCAGGAACTTTTAATTTATCAGAGTAATTATATTGTGTTAGCTTAACTTATAAAACCAAATTCACTTTAAAAAGTTTTACCATTACAAATTCTGAGACACTTTGTAGAGCTTCTGTTTGGCAAATGAGAACAGTTGGGAAAATAAATATGTGCAGTGAAAAGAGCTAAAATATCTTGTTCAAAAAACAAATTCTGATAACTGTGAAAACTAACTATCAGAACGTATGTCCATCCTCAAGTTTGGCAGAGATGCCACCATCAGAACCAAAGCACATTTGGCACATTTCCTGTTGGATCTTCTGAAGTGAGGATACACAGGTGAACTGGAACATGCTTCCCAGTGCCCTGTAGGGATCTTCTGTTGGAGGACTGACAGCTGAAACCACACTTCCCCGTGGGTTTATCCAGACAGATCAAGGTTTGTTGATTTGCCTTGTCTCACACTGAGCTTGGGATGGAGCCACTGGAGCTCTTTCCTGGCCTGGCCTGAATGGGACAAGTCACTTCTCTGGGATTTGGCTTTCTCACAAAGTTCAGGAGTCACCTGCCTTACCCTGCCTGACCTGTGGGGGCCATAGGTCGAGGCTGCAGTGGCTCCTGGGATCCCTGCCAGTTCCCACAGACTTCCAGCTAAGCTGCCATTTAGCTCCCAGTTGTTACCCTTCCTCTCCTCTCCCAGCAATGGAAAGAAACTGAGGAATCAGAGGCTCCCTGGGGCAAAGTCTCTGGGTTCAAATGAGGCTCAGAAAAACTGTATGATCAAATCTGCAAAAGCTAACTTTTGCAGACCCCATGACCCAGCAATTCCACTGCAGTCTATGCCCCAAAAAAGCAAGTGCATCTCTCTTCCAGAAGTCCCGTGCTCACAAGAGGCAAGATGTAGACACAACCCAAATGCTCATTGACGTACAAAAGCTAAACAAACAGTAGCATATTCATGTTATTACATAGCAATAGAAGAAGAAACTACTTTTATATCCAACAATACAGATATAATGTTGAGTGAAAGTAGATAGGCACCAAAAACCTACAAGTTATAATTTCATTAGCTTCAAGAAGTAGAAACTGGAATCAGTGGTGAAGAGGTCAGAACAGGCGCTACCTCTTGGAGAGAGGTGGGCATCAACTGGAAGGAGATGTTGAGGAACCTTGCAGAATGCTGGAAATGTTCTAAATATTTTTCCTAATAGTGATTATATGAGTAGATAGATAAAACTTCAAAAGATTTTTTAAAAATTATATTATATAATTATAATTTGTTTTTTCTGAATGTATATTTTATTTATTAGTACTGGGGATTGAACCCAGGGGCACTTAACAACTGAGCCACAACCCTAGCCCTTTTTATTTTTTATTTCAAGACAGGGTCTTGTGAAGTTGCTTAGGGCCTTGCTAACTGCTGAGTCTGGACTTGAACTTGTGATCCTCCTGCCTTAGCCTTCTGAGTCACTGGGATTACAGTCATGCACCACTGTGCCCAGTGTTTGTGTGTGTCTGTGTGTGTGTGTGTGTGTGTGTGTGTGTGTGTGTGTAAGAGAGAGAGAGAGAGAGAGATTTTTGTTTTGTTTTGTTTTTTAATTTAAGACAGGGGATTCTGGGGAGGAGGACTTCACTCTCAAAACAGTGAGGAATAAGGAAGATTCTGATTAGGGAGCTCAAGTCAGAGCTCTCAGGCCTCTGTGTTTAGTATTCAAGACAGCTGAGAACTCTGAGACCATAACTGAAGCATGTGCAAGTGAAAATAATGATCAATTACCATCTGTGATGCCCTTTCTAGGTGCCAGTTCTAAACAAGGCATTTTACAAACACAACCTCACTGAATGCTGACAACTTTATAAGGTAGATAAAGTTATTATCACCACTTTACAGAGTAATGGCATGCTTTGCTCAAGAAGAACACACTGCAGGTGAGTGTGTCAGGATGCTGAAACAGGTCTTTCCAGAGTGGAGGGACAGAAAGGTGTCAAGGGTCAGGGATAATTTTCCAGATTCCTCTGCTCCGGGCTTTATATTTCTTGGTAAGAGATATTACTTCAGGTACAGGCACAACTTTCTTTCCTCTGGCAACCAAGCAACTAATACACTGATGTGCAAAGTGTTTTCAGGGAACAAATCAGGTCCAGGCACAGAGTGGCTTCCAGTCTTCTCAGCTAGTACTTCTCCCTTTTCTCCAGGAAAGATCCCACACAACCCCAGCCAACAACAGGGATGGACAGAGGCACGGAGGTACTTATCTGAGTCTCTTCTTGGGGAATGTGAAGCTTCAATGTGGACACAGATGAGGAGATAGGGCCATGTCACTGCATGGGGCCTGTTGTTGATAACTCTGAGTCACCTGCTCTCCACCTGCCCCACACAGGTACCATTCCTCTTTCCCTTCTGTGAACAGCTCCAGTGTCTTTTCAATAAATCCTATATTATTAACAGTTAGGGCTCTTGGTTACAATAAAGTAATCTACTTCAAACCAGCTTAAGTGAAAAAGACAAATTCATTGTGAAGATCTAGGGTCTCACAAAACTCCGAGAGAGTGATGCAGCCAACCCCAGGAATGGAACCACACTGGAGAGAGCCCGGGCGGGAAGCTGGAGGCCCCTCTCTGCACTACTCCCTCTCCTCCTCCATAGGCCTCTATTCCACCCTTCCCATTACAGACCAGCCTCCTACATTCCACTCACATGGTGGGACAGGACATCACCACTTCCAGATACACACATTCTAGAGCAAGCATCCAACATGAAGCTTATCTCCAGCTTTTACTTCCAAACCTGGTACCCCAGGGAAAAAACTGAATTATTTTTTCTTTTCTTTTCTTTTTTTTTTTTTTTTTGGTACCAGGGAGTAAACTCAGGGGCACTTGACCACTGAGCAACATCCCCAGCCCTATTTTGTATTTTATTTAGAGACAGAGTCTCACAGAGTTGCTTAGCACCTTGCTGTTGCTGAGGCTGGCTTTGAACTCTCAATCCTCCTGCCACCGCCTCCCAAGCTTCTGGGATTACAGGCACTGTCCACTATGCCTTGCAGGAACTAACTTCTTGATCATGGATCAATTGCTCCAGACCAAAAACAATGCTTTAGGAGAGTCAAGGTCAACATAACAACTCCTAACAAAATTGTGTGGATGGATTGCTGAGTATGTGCCTGGGGAGATTAGTAGAAAGGAGATTGTGGACATCAACCTGATGAGCATCTAAAATATTGCCTAATTTAACCAATTCTTTGACAATGGGAGAAGTGTCAGCTTCAGAGTTACAGGGATTAGAGCCATTGTTTACCAGCTGTGTGGATTTAGGCAAGTTATTTGGTTTCCCCAAGCCTGTTTCCTTACCTACAAAGAAAGAATAATAATATATACTTCATGATTCATTGAGAGGAATAAAGGCAAAAAGATTAAAAGCACCTAATGCAGCACACAAATGCTAAATAGTTTCAACTTAATTTTTTTTTGAGAGAGAGAATTTTTTAATATTTATTTTTTAGTTTTTGGCGGACACAACATCTTTGTTTGTATGTGGTGCTGAGGATCGAACCCAGGCCGCACGAATGCCAGGTGAGTGCGCTACCGCTTGAGCCACATCCCCAGCCCATTTCAACTTAATTTGAACATCAAAATAATCACAAGAGATCTAAGAGTGCTTTGCTTATAAATGTCACCAAACTGGGCCCATTTTGCATGCCACACAGTACACCAGTCACTGAAATGATGAATCTTGCAAAAGAGAAGGTTTATTCCTGAGGTATGGTTCTCAAGCTAAGCTTACCTGGGGCCCACTTTGAGGTCAATTCTCTGTTTGGTAGGTGATGGGTATCATCTCAGAATGCTGGACCAGCATTATTCCATTAGGACAAAGTTTACAACAAAAAACAACAAACAAGAGCAAAACAAATCCATAACTTTTAAAATAAATAATTTAGTTCTAGACCAAAAAGAAAACTGAGGTGACAAAACAAGGAAAACCTAATCCTATCACAATTTCCTATTAAAAGAAGATCAACACTCCAAGAAAACTATCATTTAAGCAGTTTTGCATCAATGTGCCTTCAATATCAATGCTCAGCCTCTAGAATAACCTATGAATAAAGTTGCCCACTTGATCATGCATCAAATTTTTCATAAGATTCACTTCCTCTCCAAACCCCTTTTATAACTTTCTACAACCTTTCATTCCATCTAAGCCATTAGTTTTGTTGACCTGTTTCCCCATCTCGTGTTCTATAACTCTTTTATAAAACATGTCTCGTTTTCTTCACAGCAATGGTCTGAATCACTCAGACTGTTAAAGCTTTGAGCCATAAACCAAGCTAGCTAGCCACTGTCCTTATGATATTGGGTAATCTTAACATAGGTGTGTTGGTGCTCAGAAGATTATTGGATATTTTTCTTAAACCAACATTAAGACAAGTCTTATTTTAAAACATTTGAGTTAAAAGCATGTGGGATTCACTTTATTAGTGCTCCTTTATTTCTAAGTTGATCTGGTATCATGAAGATATAACACCCAATATACACGTACCCATAAAAATTCAGACAGGTCAAAAAATCTTAAAGCTTTCGTTTAGATTTTTCATTCAATAGCTTTCAAAAAGTTTTTCTCTTTTTGCTGAAGGTGTCATAACATTCCCCACTTTAAAATGGTACACTCATATATTGCTGGTGGGACTGCAAATTGGTGCAACCACTCTGGAAACCAATCTCCACTCTGGAGATTCCTCAGAAAATCTGGAATGGAACCACCATTTTAACCCTTTATCCCCTTCCTCAGTATAAACCCAAAGGACTTAAAATCAGTATACTATAGTGATGTGGCCACATCAATGTTTAGAGTGCCTCAATTCACAATAGCTAAGCTATGGAACAAACCTGGTTGCCCTTCAACAGATAAATGAATAAAAAAGAAAGTGGTACATATACCCAGTGAAATATTACTTGGCCATAAAGAAGAATAAAATTATGCCATTTGCCACTAAATGGATGGAACTGGAAACTATCACACTAAGTGAAATAATCCAATCCTAAAAAAAAAACAAAAAACAAAAAACAAAAACAAAAAAAAAAAACAAAGGCTGAATGTTCTGATATGCAAATGCTGACCCACAGTGGTGGGGGATGAGTGAGGGTTTCACTGGATTGGATAGGGTGGAGTGGGGGGGGTGGAAATGGGAAAGATAAGCAGAATGAATTGGACATAACATTCCTATGTTCATAAATGAATACATGACCAGTGTAACTCTACATCATGTATAACCACAAAAATTGGAAGTTATACTCCATGTATATATGATATGTCAAAATAGTTTCTACTGTCATGTATAATTAAAAAAGAGTGAATAAATTTTTTTTAAATCCCCACTTTGATAAAAACTCAATGCTAACATTTCCTGCTAAGAAATCCCCACCAAGAAGGAGTGGTGTAGTGGGGACAAGCAGAAAGGAGAACCTAGAACAGGCCCCACTTGGAATGCTATGGGTTGCTCATAAGTAGATTAGAAACCCTTACTCTGAATGGCTTCAGCCCTCTAGGAGGACATTAATCTCCAGCAGTAGGTTAAAAACAGGAAAATGGATCCAGATGGAGTCTACCTGCCCAGGTTCATTACGTTTCAATCTCTCCTAAAGCATTTCTAATGAAACAGAGAAACTGCCTGTGAATTCTGGGGGCACTGCTATGGGAGGTTAAAAGGGTTGCCTTGAGGGGGTTAGAAAAGCAGGGACTCAGAGAGGGGAAAAAAACAGAGGGGCTCAGGGAGAAGCCAGACCTTTTCATCTGTATTACCAAAAACTGTCACGGTTCCCTAACTGGGAATCAAACCCAGTCCTGGCAGCAAGAGCACCCAATCTTAACCACTAGACAACCAGGGCATGGCAGGGGGCCACAGAGGCAGGAGGAGGATGCTAACTATTTTGAAGAAATTGTCATTTTACCAACAAATTTATAGGATTTATTTGCCAGTCTCATGCAGACTAAATACCAAATTTTTCAGGTTAAGCAGGCCCATAATGGCTTGGCTTTTTTTCTTTTTTTTTTTTTAAGTCTCTTATAATAATATATTTTAAGTCTCTTATAATAATATTTAAAAGTTAATTCTTAGATGTTTGAATTTCTGCTAAAACTGGCTCAGATAACAAACTTTCAAGCAAAAATTCAATAGACTCATAAGGCTAAAATCCTTTTGTGTTACCCCCACAATTGCTGTGTAAAAATTACCTTGAATGGGACTGTTTTCTGCCTAGTAAAGCATGCACTGGCCCCACGCTTTGCCCCTAAGGCAAGATGGCATCTAGCTGTAGCTGTACTAGTAGCTTGGGTAGTGGGGCTGGGGAGGCCCAAAGTGGGTTTCTTTTTTGGAGCAAAACAATTACTCATAGATCAACCTTAATTTAAAGACCATAGAATTCTGCAGTTAGGACTGTTGGTCTGCTGCTATACTGAAGGCATTCACAATAAATATTTAAATTAAGCATGCCAATAAAAATATATAAAGAACCTGAAGTGAATTCACCAGAAAAAAAAAATTCCTGCCTAACAAAAGCAGAGCAGCCATGAGAACCCCCCACTAAAAGTATTCCTAGGAATTCTGGTGGCAGCTTACCTTGATGGGTTTAAATTGAATTCTGCCCAGTACCATCTCTAGGACTCATTCTCAGGCCATATGTCTCCTGATTCCAAAGAAAATGGGGGCCAGGAAGTAACAGAAATTCACTCCATTTTAGAGAATGCAATCCAATGGGCCGCATGTGGGGCTCAAGTTAACACTTCCTGTTGATTCAGAATTCAGACACTGTTCATCAAAAGTATATACTCATGTTACTTATGATTCACCTAGAACTAGATTTCAGAAACCAAATAAAACCAAGAGAACTTCTGTGAGTGGAGATTCCCTAATCCTTCCCAAACATTGGGCATCCCCAAACCAGGCCCCTCGCAAAGAAGGCCAAAGCAAGACTTCCTTTCAAAGTCAAATATCTAATGACCATTAACCAAGACCATCACAATAAAGTCTAAACCAGAGGGAATAGAAATAAGAATTCACTTATACTGAAGTTACTCACCAAATAAGATGTCTTCCAAATCCAAAAATCATCTCTCTATTGCAAAAGTGACATTGTCTGAAGAGCAGGGGCACCAGGCTGGAAATGTCCTGGGATAAAAGACACAAGCAGAAATCATCTATAGATAATCAATACCAGGAAGAGGTCAACCAGCCACAGGCAAAATGTCTGTCAGGACTTGCTTCCTGAGAAATCATTATTGAACTAGGCGGGCCTACTTTGCCATATGAAGAGTCCTGCAAAAGAACAAGTTTGTTCACGAGACAGCCAAGTATGAGAAGACATGAAACTCAAGCCCCACATCTGCCTCCTTCAATATAGGACTTGGGAGTATTTGTGAGAGGAACAGGGAAAGGTGATTGGAAGTTAATTAAAAGGTGAAACCAGGCACGTGGCACGAACCTGCAATCCCAGCTGCTCAGGAGGCTGAGGCAAAAGGATCACAAGTTTGATGCCAGCCTGGACAATTTAACCAGACCCTATCTCAAAATAAAAAATTAAAAGGGCTGGGGGTGTATAGCTCAGTGGTAGAGTATCCTAGGTTCAATCCCCAGTGCCAAAAGAAGAAGGAGGAGAAGTAGGTAAAGTGAGTTAAGTTGAAAGGTTTATTCAGGGTTTACCTTGGTTTAAACAATGAATTTTTTGTGTTGTTGAGGTGGAGGTTTACCCACTCTATGGAACCAGTCAACTTATCATATTGCATTTCCCTATGACATCTCAAGTTTAAAAAAAACCACCCATAAATTATCTTACTTATCTTACTGCTATTACTAGAAAAGTGAGAGCCAAGAGTGTAACATACCATGGATGCCTTATCTAGACCCTCCCTCTAAAGCAGATAACAATAAACATTGTCTTTAGGATGTTTGGATTTGTTGAATGAGGAGTAGTAAGTATGGATATTTATCAATAATAAGCTATAAATAAGAAAGATCCAAAGAGGCCAAAAAGTTTATCAGACCACAGGAAAGGTCTTCTAGATGTCAGGAAAGACAGGTGGGAAATATCTCTTTTTCTTCACTTTTAATAGAGCAACAATTTCTTATTTTATGAAATCCTGGAACTTCTCAAAAAAAAAAATTTTTTTTTCTAGGATTGAGGTGGTACCTTGAACTAGCTCCACATCATCCATATAAAGAAGGCATTTTCAAAAGACAACAGATGTTTACTTTGCACACAACATGTCAGGGATTTGAGAAAGTGTCTTATTAAGAGAAAAGGCCAAGCCAGGCTCGGTGGCGCTGCCTGTAATCCCAGAAACTCAGGAGGCTGAGACAGGAGAATCTTGAGTTCAAAGCCAGCCTCTGCAAAAGCGGGGCACTAAGCACCTCAGTGAGATGCTATCTCTAAATAAAATACAAAATAGGGCTGGAGATGTGGCTCAGTGGTCAAGTGACCCTGAGTCCAATTCCCAGTACCCACCCCCAAAAAATAGAAAAGGCCATACCCACCCCCAAAAAATAGAAAAGGCCAGTCTCTTGAAGTTTATGCATTGGATAAATCTTGGTTTAGGATTCCCAGGACTTATGACTTATGTAGGAATCTTTGAGTTATAACTGCCATTCTCTGAGGCTGAATGAATACTGCCAGAGAAATCACACCATCTATAGCATTTGTAATCATATCTAGAGTGGAATTTTAGGAACACTTGTAAGCAATAACCCAAAATTAATTAAAATTTTATCTTGAAAAAATTATTCTGCTGTTAGAGGAACAATCTATCTGCAACCCAAAATTTTAGCCCACTTTTTGCTATGTGAAAGGACACAAGACTTCTTTAAACCATTGTAAATTGACAAAGTACACCTCAAGAAAAACAGTGTGCCCATAGGAAAATCATAGATACCCACCCAGTACAGGAAATCCCTTCACAACAGTCCTGCAAATCCTTTCAGATGACAAGAAGCAACCCACTAACTTGTAAGGTGTCCTTACCATCATCTGCCTTATTTCTATATCTACCATGCTTCTAAAGTAAAACAGAACAAGCCTATTTTTCAAAACAAAATAGCTTTTCAAATATATGACGATGATCATCATGCCTGCCAGATCTGATCTTCTTTACATCAATCTAGACTTTTGCAAGAGTCCCAACAGGATATTTTTTCTAGGTCTCTTAACATCTGGCACACTTTCCTCTAAGCCGTGACCGTCTCTCCTGAAATTCCATAATGGGAACTGGATTTCAGCAGAGGATATGAAGGAACTGTCTGATGGTGGGTTGTGGTGTGAGCTTTCTTTAGAAACCACATCATACCCTTGGCTACTGCCTTAAAAACAGCAGAAAATGAACTGCTTTTCTTTGCAAAAGTACAATTATTTGCATTTTTCTTTAAAGTTACATGCACTTAAGTCTTTACCTAATAATCCAGCATTGACCGTAAAGGAGCTGATTGCTGTTGCTGGTCAGGAAATAGTTCTTTTGTTGGCAAGAAGGTCATGAGAGGGCCTTTACATAAGTAAACTAAAGAAAATATCTTTCAAATTGGACATGTGTTTTAGTAGATGGAGAATAAGAAATGATGTAAACAGAAGTTTCCTATATTGGAGGAAAATAATGAACCATGAAAAGAGGTAAACTCACATTAAATTACATTTGCTGTGTTAATTAGGTGACATACTGCACCAGAGACTGAATAAAATAAAAAGGAATGAAAAGCAACATGTTGTTTTCTTTTCTTTTAATTGGCATACAATAATTGTATGCCCTTGTGGAGTACGCCGTGATAATTTGATGCATGCGTGCAATGTGTAATGATCAAATCAGGGTCATTGGCATTTCCATCTCCTTAAACCTCCTTAAACCCAAACACACCACTCCTGCAGCTCACCTCCTGATTTAAAAGCAAGTGACAGCTCAATCACCTCTCAGCCAGAGGATGTACTTCAAAGAAATATGCAGAAAGGAAGACTTGTTTTCTAATCAAACTGTGGATGTGGCCCCCACTATCCTACAAAAGTTTACAGTGGGCAGCATACTCCTGGAAACTGCTCTTCAATTTATTTTTTTAAAAATTCCAAAACATTCTCAATTATAGGTGGGTATGGTAGTCCACACATGTAATCCCAGCAATTTGGGAGGCTGAGGCAGGAGAATCCCAATTTAGATGACAGTCTCAGCAACTTAGCGAGATCCTGTCTCAAAATTAAAAATTAAAAAATAAAGGGCCAGAGATACATCTCAGTGGTTAAGCACTCCTGGATTAAATCCCCAACACCCAAAAAACAAAAATATTCTCATTCCTTTTTTCTATTTCTCCTTAAATATTTCTCAGTCACAATTGGTGAAACTATAGATAAAAGGATAAGAACTACTTTACAAAGAAGATTTCCTGATAAAACACAAGTATGCAGCATGAAAATCAGAATGATCTTTGTTACTTGTTGGTCAGATGTTATAGACTTTCCAACAATGATGACCTAGAGTGCTGTGGAATTCTTCCAGAAGAGAACCAGGAGGCACGAAGTCTCACCAGACCCATACTCCTAGGAAACAAGTAGGAGTTCTTGTTATCACGAAAGCAGCTCCTGGTTAGCCTAATGTCAAGAGAATTCCCTCAAGTTATTGTTTGGGAAGACACCTTTACCCTCTCCCCCCACACACATGTAAATCCACGTTTCAGCACTTCAAATAGGGAATATCTGAAGTTACAGAAAAACGTGTGTACCATGAGTGATTTGAAGAAATGGTTATAACAGAAACACACTGTTTGGCAAAGATAGTAGTATGAAGTTTTACGTTCTATATCCTGGGCCACCTTAGTAGTTAGCATCATCTCATAATTTTCTCTCCCAAATACCGTTATTCTATCACTTTCTACTAGCTCTGTCATCTCCAGTGTCCTCTGGCACTAATCATTCTGGCTGTATCTCTACACCACAGCCCATGACATGAAATGTTCTATGTCCTTGAACAACTTAGAAAATTATAGTCATTCCCAGTTATGTGAGACCAGTGGCTTCAACCCAGCTGCACCCTAGAATAACCTGAAGAGCTTTTAAAAATTTTATTTGTTCTAATTAATTATACATGTAGAATTATTTTGACACATCATACATAAATGAAGTATAACTTATTCTTCTGGTTGTACACGATGTAGAGTTACAACCTGAAGAGAATTTTCAAAATGCTAATGTCACTGAACTCACCCTGAGAGATTCTAATTTAATCTGTGAGTCTTAAAAGCCTTTCAGGTGATTCTATTCTGTATCCAAAGTTAGGATTTATTATTCTATTGCCCAACATCCCTGAAAGACGTGAAGCACGTCATCAGTAAGAGGTTCCCATCTCTGTAGCTATTTTCATGGGGCAGAGGGAACAAGATTCATAGAGACTAACCCTTTCTAATAATGAATCCCAGAACATCCTCAAGCGTAAACACAATCAAGAATTTAAATGTCTGATAAAAGCTGATAATAAAAGTAAACACACAAGAACGATCAAGAAAACACAAGTAGAGCTCAGAGGGGACTAATCCAACCAGATATTAAAACACATTAAAAGTCTCTATAATGAAAACAGTAGAGCACTGGCACATGAGGACATGAACAGATTGAAGAAATAGAAGGGAAGGTTCAGAAACAGATCTAAACTACATTTAAAGATCAAGCAGATAATAAACGTGATATGTCAAATCACTGAAGCAAAGAGTCATCTGTGGTGAATAATACTATAACCCTTGAGATAATGCTGGGTAGCCATTGGGAAAATAAAATAAAATTAGGTCTTTCCTCAGACCCTAATGCTCCCTTGAGCCCCAGGCTTTCCTGGCTGCCAAGAAGCTTAGAAACGAGTGAGGAACACAGCTACCTTCTCGTTTCACCACCCAGGAGCACCCACCTCCATTGCCAAGTCCTACTTCCAAACTAGATAAGGAGTCGGTTGCCTGTTACCTGAAGGGTTTCTCTCTCCAAAGCATCTCAGGTCACTCCCTGGCCAGTGAAGCCCTTTAACTGAGATACCATCATGGGGTAGATAACTTCTTCAAGATCGAGCTTCAAAAACCTTCCCGGGCCTGGACAGAGGCAGCACACACCTGAAATCCCAGATCCTCCAAAGGCTGAGGCAGGAGAATCTCAAAGTTCCCTAAACCATCCTGGAAAACATAGCCCAACCCTGTCGAAGGAGGGGGAGGGGAGGGGAAGGAGGGGGGGGGGGAAGGAGAAAGAAAGCAAATGAAAGAAGGAAAGAGAAAAGGAATTGAAAGAATGAATGAAAGAGAAAGAAATAAATTATTTTAAAGATTTTCTGGTCTCCCGGAGTGGAGCACTGTGGGGTCTCTGGGCGGCATCTCTTCTCCTCCAGCACCCTCATCCTGCTCTTGAACTTGTGGAAAATTACAGTAAAATCAGTGGATTATTTTTTCCTGCTTTCCCCTCTAACCTAGAGGGCGAGATCGTGCCTTAGCCATCTTTGTACCCCCAGCTCCTACACAGCTCCTACTATGTGTTGTTATAAGCCACCAGAAATCCTTTTGTGGAAAAAGACTGTAAATAAAATTGAAATATGAAACACAGTGGGTATGAGCTGTAGCTCTCCTTCTCAGAAAGAGAAACAATCCTTCCTTACAAATGCCATTTTGATGCTAATGTCACCAACCTAACTAGGTGTCATAGTAGAAAATCAGAAAGAGAACTTTAACTGATAATGAACTACACAGTTTGATGAGAGGAAAATAAACTCTGGTGCTGTCTTGCAAGGAGACTGAGATTTTCACATGAGAAAAAGCAACTAATTATTGGGTGCTTAATTGGAGCACTGTCTTGTCAAGAAGTGGAAAAGCAGTATATTGAGCAGTGCTGACCTAGGGTGACAGTATATAGTGACATGAAAGCAGGTTTTAGCCATAAATCATATTTACTCCCCAGATGCATATTCTTTGCTGATGAAAGCTACAGTGGCCATGAGTTACTTGAGTTACTTTTAGCTGGAGATGGAAGTTTCTTATCCTTGCAAATTAAGGGATGATATATTTGATTTTGCCACCTTGGGGGAGTTCATGTCACCTTCCACCTCATGAGGTCTGGTGTTCTTCCTACTCTTGTGCAACATTAACAGCTTTTCTAGAATGTGATTATAAAACACCACCCCCTTGTAAGTTTGGTGTCTGTGTCCTTATAATACTTCAACTTTGCTATATTTACCAAGAAGTATATTTTTCTTTTTTTCTCATCACCTCCTATCCTCTGGAGCATAAAATCTATAGCTGGAGCAATTTCCCCCAAATGTTTCCATTTGGTGACTTAACAAAAATGTTTATCATTGCAACCCCACCCCCTGCAAATTCAGAGGTGGGTAGGGTTTGGTCCCTGCTCCTGCCAATCTGAGGGGACTGACCTTACCAATCTATAAGATTAAAACCAATGTATTAGCAGAAGATGCCATGATTCTCCTTATATTCAGAAAGGGGACATTTGGGGGTTGAGTTCAAGATTCTTCCAGTAATGATTATCAAAGGAAAAAAATATCCTAAAGCCTAATATAATTTTCATTTGAAAACCAGTAAGGTTATGGAGGAGACGTGCAATAGAACAGTATGAAAACCACAGAACTGGAACGGAGAGAACCTGGTTCAGGCCACAGCACTATGAGACTCTGGGTAAGTCACTTAACTTTCCATTTGTTCTCACCTGTTAAGTGGACAACAATTATGCAGGATTGTGGTTAGCACCAAATGACTATGCACATGAAAGGGTCAGTTTTTACTTCAGTCATGGGTGGAAAACAGTTAATATGCCTATAGTTCAAGGATTCTAAGAACTAAAGGATAAATACACCCAACAAGCAAAATCAAGATACGTGATTAAATTATATTCATGTACATTTTTAACAATTATTTCTACATATCAAAAAAACAAAATGGGAAGCCTAAAAAGGGACATGTGTATTTTTCAAATATTCAAAGGGCCACCATATGCAAGAGGAATTAGGTATATACAGAGTGGTTCAGAGATAGATATTCAGACTACAGGGTAAAAGTTACAGGCAAAAAAAGGCTTGGATCAATATAATAAGAATCTTTCCAATAATTAGAGCTGTTCAATAAGAGAATGAGCTCACTGATAGTGAAATCGTTATACTGAAAGGATTGATCTACTGTCCGGAGACCATTAGATGTTGGGTCAAAACATGTAGTTCCACAAGGGCAAGGATATACATCTGTTTTGTTCACTGATATAATCCTGTGCCTTGTCCATACCGTGCACAAAGAAAGCACTTTGATATGAAAAATAAAGAAATGACATACCCTGTGATCACTTTGAATCGAAGGCTAAAATTTCATGACAGGTATGTTGGATGATAACTCTCGGTTATTACTGAATCCATGTCAATTTAGCACCTCATTTGAGGGTCTCAAAGTAAACAACCATTTAAAGATTTTCAAATCCAATTCACACACATACAAAGATGATTCTACAACCAGACAAATGGGTACCAGAAAGTCCCGACTGTTACATACAAAGAGTGTAGGATGAACAGCAGGTAAAATAGCCAAACCTACATAAATCAATCCACAAAGTCAAATGGAAATTAGGACAGGTATAGGTGTTATTTAGGTACATTCACTAGTAGATTAAAGGACAAGAATGTTCTCCCACTCATCTCAGTATTTATAAGACTAAGCTTAGGACCTGGTACAAAGTCAATGCTCAAAAATCATTTTCTGAATTCAATTACACTGAAATTTATACTTGATGATTATTAATCTATTTTCCTTTTAGGCTCATAGTTCATTGGTCATATATTAATTCATATGCTGGTTTTTATTTAATTACTTAATGTCTATCTCCCCCACTGCATTATAAACACCACGAGGGAGCCTATCTCTCATTGATCAATGGCACCTTGTGTGGCACATAGGAGTGTACAATTAATATTTGTCAAATGAATACTGGAAATCTAGAATCATATGTCTTTCAGGAGAAGAGAACTTGGCAATTCTTTCAGATATTATTTGATTTTTATTAAGTCTGCCCATTATGTTGAACAATTTTTAGACTTGAGGCAATTTAATCTACAGAAAATAATTGTAGATACATTAGTAATAACAAACTATTTCTTCTAAATTGATGTCAAAGTGCTAATGAGATTCCAAGAAGACTCAGCTTCAAGTTCTTTGAGGGAAATCTTGCTGGTCCATATTACCATTTTCAAACAAACTTCATGTTCAATCCAGAGACTAAAGGTTAGTCCTCTTCTCTGGGCAAGCTAACTGGTTTTTCTTTTCACTGGCACTTCCTTTGTTGGGAAGGCTCAGCAGAGAAAATAAAGTAAGTCAAACAGTGAGCATGAATTTTGGCAGCTTTTATAAAAGCAAGGCCCAGTGAACGGAGTTGGTATTTGGAGTTGACCACCCAGGATCATGGAGAGGGTCATCCCACTACCCATAGCTATGCTATTTAAATACTGTAAGGCTTACATGTCATTAGGCAGTGCTACTCAAATCTACTTGTCACCCACCAGCAACAAAAACTTATACAACATAAATGAAAGCGCTAAAGCTTCCTTCACTGACTAAATCTTGTTACCAAGAGAAAAATATACATCAGGTAGACTAAACAATGTACTCAGTGACTTACATTCTAACAAAGATCTGCACCTGGCTGCAAATCAGGAACAAATAGCTCCAGAGACTTGCACATTGAATGGATTTATGCTAAATCATGAAAAGATATCTCTTCTTTCTAAATTTTAAAAACAATAAAAGGCTTCAAACTTAACATTCCCTAAGTATGTAGGGGTTCTAACGCTTGTCTTTGTACTTTTTTGTTACTTTCTAGTTTGGAGGTATTTTGATTCTTTTTATGATGAAAATACATCATTTTTATTAAGACAAAGATCTCTTTCTAAAATGATGCTAGTTTGATGAAACACTATCAAAAACAATATACTTTTCTACTTTGGGAACTAATCATAGGAACAATCATGAATTTTCTATTTTTCTCACCACATGCCCATCCCACCTCTCTGGAACTGTCATCCAAATTGCTTAACTGGTGGTCAATCAACTATCAAATACATTAGATGTTTGTGTTCAGTATGGCATCAAACAAACCAAATCAGAATGTTCAGGCCACCCTTGGCCCTTTCAATGCATCCTCCAACTTGCTAAGCTTAGTACTTTCTGTGTTACTGTATTGGCATTGACTAGACTCTAGGGTATACAACAAATCATGTGGCTTTTTTGATTAATTGCTTTTTTGACAATTGCTTCACAGATTTACCACACAGTGAGTACCATAATGTTGACTACAAACTATTTGATGCCAAGCCTCTCATTCCCTAGATATATGTTTATGGCCTACTTCCTATTTGTGTGTTTACATCCTCATAAATTGGACTTGATGGAGCTTTCTTCAGTCCTGCTTAAAAAGAAATCTGTGGATTCTGCTGATTCACAAACAGCTCATAAGACTGCAAGAGATAAACAGATATTTAGATTTTTCCCCCCCTGGTTCTGGGGGAAAAAACCCAAGGACTCACACATTTGTTAAGCCTGTGTTCTACCACTGAGTTACATCCCCAACCCAACATTTAAAAACATGTATAGCAATTTGATAGAGTAATTTTGTGCTGTTGAATAAAAAATAAATTAGCTTGTTTTTCATACTTTTTAAAGTTTCAGTTTTCTAGTAATCACTTTTTTGTATTTTATTTAAAAAAGTGAAATATTAATTTTTTTAATTTCAAATTTTTTAATTTTATTTTTTGTTGTAGTTGGACACAATACCTATTTTTTATTAATTTATTTTTATGTGGTGCTGAGGATCAAACCCAAGGACTCACATGTGCTAGGCAAGCACTCTACCACTGAGCCACAACCCCAGCCCCTAATTTCCAATTTTTTTTTATTGGTTGTTCACAATATTACAAAGCTCTTGACATATCATATTTCATACATTAGATCGAAGTGGGTTATGAACCCCCAATTTTACCCCAAATGCAGATTGCAGAATCACGTCGGTTACACATCCACAATTTTACATAATGCCCTATTAGTAATTGTTGTATTCTGCTACCTTTCCTATCCCCTACTATCCCCCTCCCCTCCCCTCCCATCTTCTCTCTCTACCCCATCTACTGTAATTCATTTCTCTCCTTGTTTATTTTCCCATTCCCCTCACAACCTCTTATATGTAATTTTGTATAGCAATGAGGGTCTCCCTTCATTTCCATGCAATTTCCCTTTTCTCTCCCTTTCCCTCCCATCTCATGTCTCTGTTTAATGTTAATCTTTTCTTCCTGCTCTTCCTCCCTGCTCTGTTCATAGTTGCTCTCATTATATCAAAGAAGACATTTGGTATTTGTTTTTTAGGGATTGGCTAGCTTCACTAAGCATAATCTGCTCTAGTGCCATCCATTTCCCTGCAAATTCTATACTCTCAAGTTGGGAGGAGCTGGCTTATAAAATTTACCTAGAGCAGCAACAGATATGATAGTATTCTTATTCCTTTACTTTTGTCTCTTCATTTTAAATCCAACTTTAAACAAAAACTGATTTACCTATTTTGTACTTTTCTTCATTTGGCAAACCTCTAAATCTTGTCTTTCACCACTACACATTAAATTGCAGAAATCTGAAAATTGATTTTGCCACAGGAATTTTCTCACCCCTTTACTTTCCACAGGATGCATGTATAATTCTGATTACAGCACTCTACACTTGCCCCATTACCTAACATTTACACTTGTGATTTTAAAATTTCTTTAAATAGAATTATTTGCCAGACAGAAACTAATCACCATAATGTTAACAGCTTCAATGTCCTGCTGGACTTGTGAAGTTTGGTTGCCTCTTCTGATTTTGCTTACTTCCCCCCTTAACATGTGTACCTGCTACAAATCACAATCAAGCAAACCTGGTATCATACACTTTGTAACTGTTAAGTTGATATAATAGTCGAAGTTAGGGCTGGAGGTATAGCTCAGCAGTCAAGCACTTGCCTAGCATACATACATATGTTCCTGGGTTCAATACCCACAACAAATTTAAAAAACTTTTTAAGGTCATAACTGGTTACAGTCTCTAATGAAGTTATAGTTGTCTGTATAGTTGAATCAGAGAATTCAAATGTAAAGTAGGGTTTTTTTCATCTGAACTAAATAATGTAATAGGGGGAAAAAATACCAACCTGCATAAAGAATACTGAAGAGTGAGCTGGAAGAGGTGGTGCACACCTGTAATCCAGAAGCTTGAGAGGCTAAGGCAGGAGGATGACAAATTTAAGGCCAGCTTCAGCAACTTAGTGAGGCCCTAGATAACTGAGTGACCCCTGTCTAAAAATAAAAACACAAAAAGGGCTGGGGATGTAGCTTAGTTGTAAAGAGCTCCTGGATAGAGGGAGGGAGGGAGGGAGGAAGGAAGGAAGGAAGGGAGGAAGGGAGGGAAGGAGGGAGGGAGGAAGGAAGGAAGGAAGGGAGGGAGGGAGGGAGGGAAGGAGGGAGGGAGGGAGGAAGGAAGGAAAGAAGGGAGAGAGGGAGGGAGGGAGGAAGGAAATTTTAAAAATGAGAGGAAGGAAGGAAATAAAAGAAAGAGAGGAAAGAAGGAAAGAAATTAAAAAAGAAGGAAGGGAGGAAAAGAGAAGGAAAGGAGGGAAGAAGAAGGGAAAAAAGGAAGGAAAGGAGGGAGGGAGAAAAAGAAAGAATACTGAAGAATACTGAAGAGGAATGTGTTTAGAGGATGGGGGGAGCAGCAGGTATATAAAGAGCTACCAGCTCAAAAAAAACAAGAATAAAATACTTGGAAATCAACCTAACAAAAAAGGTGAAAGACCTCTACAGTGAAAACTACAGAATGCTAAAGAAAGAAATTAAAGAAGACCTTAGAAGATGGAAAGATCTCCCTTGTTCTTTAATAGGCAGAATTAGTATTGTTAAAGTGACCATATATCAAAAGCACTATACAGATTTAATGCAATTCCAATCAAATTTCCAATGACATTCCCCATAGAAAAAGCAATCGTGAAATTCATCTGGAAAAATGAGAGACCCAGAATAGCCAAAGCAATCCTTAGCAATAAGAGTGAAGCAGGTAGCATCACTATATCAGACCTTAAACTATACTACAGAGCAATAGTAACAAAAACAGCATGGTATTGGCACCAAAATAGACTTGTAGAACAATGGTACAGAATAGAGGTCAGAAAGACAAACACATAAATACAGTTATCTCATACTAGACAAAAACATATATTGGAGAAAAGATAACCTCTTTAACAAATGGTGCTGGGATAACTGGAAATCCATATGCAGCAAACTGAAATTAAACCCCTATCTATTACTCTGCCCAAAACTCAACTTAGAGTGGATCAAGGACCTAAGAATTAGACCAGAGACCCTGCAACTAACAGAAGGAAAAGTAGGCCCAAATCTTCATCATGTTAGATTAGGATCTGACTTCCTTAACAAGATTCTTAAAGTGTAAGAAATAAAATCAAGAATTAATAAATGGGATGAGTTCAAACTAAAAAGCTTCTTCTCAACAAAAGAAACAACCAATGGGGTGAAGACAGAGCCTACAGAATGGGAGCAAATCTTTACCACATGCACATCAGATAGAGCACTAATCTCCAGAATATATAAAGAACTCAAAAAACTTACCACCAAAAAAAAAAAAAAAAAAAAAAAAAAAAAAAAAAAACCACATAACCCAACCAATAAATGGGCTAAGGACCTGAACAAATACTTCTCAGATGATATTCAATCAATCAAAAAATATATGAAAAAAAGTGCAACATCTCTAGCAATTAGAGAAATGCAAATCAAAGCTACTATAAAATTTCATTTACTCCAGTCAGGATGGCAATTATCAAGAATACAAACAATAAGTGTTGGTGAGGATGTGTGTGGGGGGGGAGGCACACTCTTAAATTGCTGGTGAAACTGCAAATTGGTGCAACCAATCTGGAAAGCAGTATGGAGATTCCTTAGAAAACTTGGAATGGAACCACCATTTGACCCAGCTATCCCACTCCTCGGTTTATGCCCGAAGGACAGCATACTATAGTGACGCAGCCACATCAATGTTTATAGCAGCACATTTCACAATAGCTAAATTGTGGGACCAACCTAGATGCCTTCAGTAGATGAATGAAGAAAATGTAGTTTATATACACAATTGAATATTACTCAGCATTAAAAGAGAATACAATCATGGCATTTACAGGTAAATGGATGGAGTTGGAGAACATTATGCTAAGTGAAGTAAGCCAATCCCCAAAACACAAATGCTGAATGTTTTCTCTGATAAGTAGATGCTGATCCATAACAGGGTGGGTGGGGGAGCATGGGAGAAATGGAAGAACTTTGGATAGGGCAAAGGGGAGAGAGAGGGAGGGAGGAGAAATGGGCGTAGGAAAGATGGTGGAATGAGATGGACATCATTACCCTAGGTACTTGTATGATGACATGAATGGTGTGGGGAGCCATTCTGACACGTGATTGGGTGACTCCCGTTAAGGGCCTGAGGCGCTGTGGCTGTGTCGGAGCTATCCCGACCCTTTCCTGATGAGAGAGCCCATCCGTGTGGGGGTGTGCGTGACCACTGACCCCGGAGACCCAATCACTGACCCTGACCTTGGAGTGCAGCCCCCCCTCAACCTTCATTGGATGGAATTCTCCCCTGAATCTCTTGTCCCCCAAATAAAAGGCTACTCCCCGGCGTGTTCGCTCTCTCTCTCTCCTGCTAGCCCAGAGTAATCCTCGCTGCCCTGCTGGGCGGCTGGAGGCGGGAACCAGGGAGGCGAGCCGTCTCGGACCTAGCAATATAAAATAAGGTACTGTCTGTGTGTTTTATTTTGATCTCTTCTAACTAACTTAATGCCAGAACCTCATTAATGAAACCACTGCGCAGGCCGCGTGGTAGAATTGGCGCCCACGAGGGGGGCATTCTAGATTAGTTAGATTGAGTGGGAGCACGCGCTAAAAAGATAAGGGAAAGAATAAAAAGGAAGATAAGGAAAAAGAAATAAAAAGGAAATAAGGAAAATAAGGAATAAAGATAAAGATAAGGAAGAAGTGACATTTGGGTCACAAAAGTACCGGGAGATATTGTAGGAAAGAGATGTTAAATTACTTAAAATGGGAAATTCTACTTCTTCGGATAAGGAAATGTATCTAACTATTTTAGACAGTATAATTAATCAGAAAGGAAAACAGATAAAGAAAACTCAGTTATTACAATTCTTAAAGATTGTAGGTGAATATTGTCCTTGGTTTTGTGACCAAGAGTCTCCAAATTTACTTACTTGGGAGAAATTAGAAAGGAAAAAAGTTTGTCTTTTTAAAAATATGGGCCAGAGTTCACAGCCTCCTAAAGACCTTTTAAAAGGCATTCAAAGAGCTGTTAAGTCTATTCAAATGCAAAATCAGCCTAAGGCTAAGTTAATTTCCTTTCGTTTGAAAGCAAAGGCACTAAGGACCAAGGTTAGAAATGTGAACTTAGACTCGCAGCCCCATGCGGAGAATTCAGATGGCGCGGATCAGCCCGCTTTCTCACCGCCACCGGCATTTCCTCCTAGTGGGAGCCCAGGAATTCCAGGGGAGGTCGCACAGTGTGACGTCACTGGCAGTGACGTCACCAGGGCAGTCCGCGATTTTTACCGGGACAAAGACAGGGATCACAGACAGTTTTCTTAGGGCCCTCAGAGACAGTTGAATTAGATCCTGAAACGGGACCAACACAAATCCCTACTGGGATTTTTGGGCCACTTCCTAAAAATACTATAGGTTTAATTCTGGGGCGTGATAATTTGAAGGGAGCCATAGAAGTTATACCTGGTGTGATAGATTCAGAATTTAAAGGGCAATTATATGTTACTGTAAGATCCAATTATGCCCTAAGGCTCACCCCAAAGGATATTTTTGCTCAATTAATATTATTGCCTTGTGTCTCAGAAAGGCACCTGCCGGCAGATTCAGTTTCCTAACCGCCGGACAGAGTATATTGGTCCCAGTTAGTACGACAAGAACGAGCTCATTTATCTATTAAGCTTCAATTACAAAAATTGAAAAGGGGGAATAAAATAGTGACTCCCCAAAATAGCCTTAATCATGCCTTGTTTGTTTTAAATTTTTTAAACTGTGACACAGAAGGTCACACTGCTGCTGAGAGGCAAATGTCTCCCTCAGTGACAGGCCCCTTAGGCAGAGTTCTGTGGAAAGATTTACAGACTGGTCAATGGAAGGGTCCAAACCCGGTAATAATGCGGGGAAAAGGCATGCTTGTATTTTTCCAGAAGGTGCTTTCCGTCCTATTTGGGTGCCTGAACGTGCTATCAGACATGGAGGAGATAGAACCCAGACTCAAGCGACTGAGGATCGACCCGGAGGAGCCACAACCCAGAAGGAGGAGATATCGGAAAAAGATGAAGAAAGACCAGATTGAACCAGCCGAGAAGCTGATTTCGTGGAAAGATGTGAAGAAATTGACAACCCAGGCCTCCCAAATACTTCGACGCCTAGGAAAGAACAGGACCCCAGTCTTGATGGTAGTGACAGTAATTGCCCTGCTGGGCTGTCAGGTAAAAGGGAATCAAGTAGACACTTATTGGACATATTTCCCAGATCCACCCCTGGTACACCCAGCTGTGTGGACTGGAGAATCTATTCCAGTATTTACTAATGACTCATTCATGATGGGAGGATTTACAGATACTCATATTACTCCCAATCATGTAACTAGATTTAATTATTCTGGCTACAGTGCCCAATTACCTTTATGTTGGTCACATGATAATCATGCTGGCTGTCTGAAAGTATCATTTGAAGAAAAGACAGCGATTGGTAAACCTAGACTGACAAATAATTCTATTTATGGAGACTTAAAACCTAATACTAGATCAATAATTAAGATGGGACTTTCCCATAACAAGCCAGTCATTTCTGCAAAACCTCCACAGATACCCCACTGTCCAAATAGTTCTACAATTGAAATTGGCACCTTTCCTAAATGGATGGATTGTGTAAATACCTTTCCTGTACTACATAAGGTGTCTAAAGCTAGTGGGTATATTTTAGACTGGTCTCCAAAAATTGATAAGAGACAATTACGAAGAAATTCTGCTATGACACCTGCAGGATTTGTTAGTAATATTTTGACTTATAGTGAAGGAGGTATTCAAAAAGATATTTGGCATTTAATTGCTGCCTCAGAATATTTACATTTTACAGATAAACCTTTACCAAAATTTGTTGGCAAGAACTGTAAAGAGGGATCTTGCTATGGCCTAAGAGCCTATGTCCAATCTCCTTATGTTTTAATTATTAGAAATGTAAGAGTTAAATGGATAGATGACAGATATATTGTTACTTGTAATAAGTGCAACCTAACCAATTGTATTTCTAGGTATAATGGAGGAAAAGGAGTGCTGATACTTCATCAGCCCTCTTTTGTTTTATTACCTAATATTTCAGAGCCATGGTATGCTGATGCTGGTTTACAAGTCTTACAGCAGATTCATGCCCAGCTAACAAGACCTAAACGTGCTATTGGAGTCATAATTGTTGGTGTTTTAGCACTGGTCTCTTTTATTGCCTCAACTGTCTCTGCATCTCTGACATTGTCTCAGAATATCCAGCATGCAAAATTTCTTAATAATTTAGCTCAAAATACTTCCAAGGCTCTGCGTAATCAAGTAAATATTGATGAAAGGATTGAGACTAAATTAAACGCCTTAGAGGCGACTGTTATAAACATTGGTAATGAACTTTCAGCCTTAAAATTTAAGGAAAGGCTTAAATGCCATGCTAATTATAAATATGTATGTGTTACAGCTGCCAAGTACAATGCTTCTCTCTGGGATTGGGAGAAGGTTAAAAACCATTTATTAGGTATTTGGCAAAATAGTAATAATAGCTTGGATATTCTGGAACTTCATCACCATATCCAAGACATTCAAAATAATAGAGCTGATTTTTCAGATCCTTCTTCTTTGGCTAACTAAATATTGAAGGAGTTAAATGGATTCAACCCTGGAAATATTCTTAAACACTCCGCTTGGTACATTATTGGATTATTCTCTTTGCTGTTAATTCTCTTTTGTATTGTAACTATAGGATGGCGAGTCCTCCAATCAAGAATCCGGGGACTCCAGAGAGTGAACCGCCGCCTCATTGTTAAGAAAAGAAAGGGGGAATATGTGGGGAGCCATTCTGACACGTGATTGGGTGACTCCCGTTAAGGGCCTGAGGCGCTCTGGCTGTGTCGGAGCTATCCCGACCCTTTCCTGATGAGAGAGCCCATCCGTGTGGGGGTGTGCGTGACCACTGACCCCGGAGACCCAATCACTGACCCTGACCTTGGAGTGCAGCCCCCCCTCAACCTTCATTGGATGGAATTCTCCCCTGAATCTCTTGTCCCCCAAATAAAAGGCTACTCCCCGGCGTGTTCGCTCTCTCTCTCTCCTGCTAGCCCAGAGTAATCCTCGCTGCCCTGCTGGGCGGCTGGAGGCGGGAATCAGGGAGGCGAGCCGTCTCGGACTTAGCAATATAAAATAAGGTACTGTCTGTGTGTTTTATTTTGATCTCTTCTAACTAACTTAATGCCAGAACCTCATTAATGAAACCACTGCGCAGGCCGCGTGGTAGAGAATGGTGTGACTCTGTGTATAATCAGAGAAATGAAAAATTGTGCTCCATTTGTGTACTATGAATTGAAATGCATTCTGCTGCCATGTATAACTAATTGGAACTAATAATAAAAAAAAATAAAAACTACCAGGTAGTTGCTTCAACTTTTCATTCTATGCAACACTTTCTCCCGTATTGTTTCAGTACAATCTTTCTTACCAAGATTAGTTACACCTTGTTTCAATTTCACTACAAACTTTTTACTCTTAATCTTGACATCTATATTTGATACTTTTTTTTTTTTGGAGAGGGGGTAGTGGGGATATATCCTCAGCAAAAGACCACCACCACCACCCCCTTTTTGAGACAAGGTCTAAGTTGCCTGAGGCCTTGCTAAATTGCTATGGCTGTCCTTGAATTTATAATCCTCCCATCTCAATCCCTAGAATTACAGGCATGTATCACAGTATTTGGCAATTTGACACTATTGATCACTCAGTCCCTGAAACATTCTTCCTTGCCTTCCCTAATATTGTGTTCTTATAGCACTGCCCAAGCATCAGAAGTCTTCCAAGTTCCTAGATTCAAATTACTATCTAAGTTCCAGTAGCTATAAAATTTCCAGGTTAAGTCAGAATTTACTATTTGTTTCTTCAATTTGCCAACATGAGTTGTAATGGTTTTGAAACATGTTACAACTTCTTTTAGACATCACCCTTCAATAAGTGGAGCTTAATTCTTCCTGTTTATGAGCTGGACTTAGAAATTCATTTGTAATAAACTGTGACATACGTGACAGGTTAGAACATAAAAGGTGCTATGGCTTACCCTTTGTCCCTTTGGATTACATGCTGGGGAGAAGCCAGCTGCCATGTTATAGACACCAAAGCAGCACTATGGAAAGGCCCACATGGTAAGAAACCAAGACCTCTAACCATCAGCCATGTGAGCCATTTTGGAAGTGGGTTCTCCAGGTTAACATCTTCAAATGACTGCAGTACCAGAACCATCTCAGTTACACTGCCTCCAAATTTATGATCCCCAGGAAATTAAACAAATCACTAACTTTTGGGACAGTTGTTCAAGAGTAGATAACCAAAACACTAGTGTTACCAATACTCTGTATTATACCCTCTCTGAATACCAAGCATTGCTCTTAGTTCCTGACTAAACCCCAACTAATACAAATGTCAGTGTTTTCTGGGATAATCACTGGCCAGCATTCTTTCATATTCATTTTTAAAAATTAAGGCTAAAGGACTAGACTTTTAGTTATAGCTTTATCATAATTTTAAATGGTTTATGGCATAAACCATTCAACTTTCCATTCCTACAACATGATATATTTCATATATTTCAACTGAACTGTCAAACATATATTTGGCTTAAATGAATATTTTTTCTTCCTTTTTTTTTTTTTTTTTTTTAGATGTGCTTTGAATTGTGCCCTTCAGTAGATAAATAAAGAAAATTTCATCTCACTCCAGTCAGAATGGCACCAGGGATTGAACCCAGAGGCACTTAACACTAAGCCACATCCCCAACCCCTTTTATTTTTTTATTTTTGAGACAGAATCTCACTAAGTTGCTGAGGCTAGCTTTGAACTTGGGATCCTCCTGCCTTAGCCTCCAGAGCCTCTGGGATTATAGGCATGTAGCACCTGGCCATATTTTGTTTTCTCTATATGAATTATCTCATGTGTTCCTTCTCTCTCACTATTCTCTCTCTCTCTCTCTCTCTCTCTCTCTCTCTCTTCCCCTATAAGTAGTTCTATTGCTGAGAAAGAAGCTAAGGAAACTAAAGTACACTAATATTACCACACCTAACCAAACTCTTATCTAGTAAGTAGTGAAGCCAAATTTTGTGCTCATAGTCACTCTGTGATACTCTCTCTCTCTCATAGTACAAACATCTAATCACACTTTAAGAACAACAAAATAAGGAGAAGTTTTCTTTTGTAGTATTAGTTAAATAATAACACTGTTTTATGCAATAAATAAAAACTATACACACATATGGGCACAAAGGACAGTGTTTCCTTTAGAAAATGTATCATATGGCATGCACCTAAATAGAAGAATTCCAGTGAACTCTGTAGATAGCTTTATAATATGTACTGTCATGTCATGTATATGATCTACAAATTGGTCCCTTAGACCTATTTTAATTAAATGAGGAACATATTATCTTCTACTATGTTTGCTTCAAATTAAAAAAAAAAAAAAAACAGAATAAAACCCCAAAACAAAAGCAAACATTAATACAAATCACATTGAGAAACTTTTATTAACTTAAATTGACATTTTAAATTTCATCTACCAAGTCCTTGGCAAAAATGCCTTTATTTGATACAAACCTACAGAAGTTTCTTACCACAGAATCACAGAGACTTGCAGTCATCATTGTTTTGTAATAATTAAAACAATGTTCAAATAATTAACAAGTTACTTCACTGAAATACTTAAAACAACATTCTGAGGAGTGTTTGAAAGCTCTGTTTATAAATAGTGATTGATACATTTATTATGTATTTGGTGCTGAAGATAAACACTTCTTATATAAAACATTGTTTTAATACACTGCTCTACTAATGAAGCTAGTTATTTGATATAATATATTTTAATGCTAAAGAATAAAGCTCTATCATCATATTTATTTTCTTTATAGGACTCTTATCAGGAAGAACTCTGTATCCAACAACAATAAACAGGCATAATCCAAGTGACATTCTGTAGAAGAAAGATGGCTACCAACAAAAGAAACTCTGCATTATGCATTCTTTATGCAAGCAGTCCATTCTGAACAGCAGAATTAAATGTAGACCAAATGCTTTTAAAAGTTTTGTGGGCCTACATGGCAATTACAATCTCCACATACTAAAAAGAACAATAACATAGGACACAGTATTTTTAAGGATTATAGCACATTTTAACACCTTTAGCCCATCCGCTGGCATCTCAGATCAGATTGGCAACTGAAATTTCACATCCACATGAGCTTGCTTGGCTAAGGTCACTATTTCAGAGAGTTTTACAACCTGAAAAGAAAGAACAGAGCATCTTTGTCTCTATTTTCATAAAAGGGTAAATTCAGAACTATAGCTCAATGTAAATTAATCCACAATCTTTTCCATTTAAAACATCAGCGCTATTCTGACATTCTTATAAATCACATTGTATTCTTACAAGAAACTGACACTAAAATAGGACAGTCAAGTCTGATACACCCCATAACCCATACTGCAAATAAATACTTTCTGATAAAAGATAGATATGTAGATGATTAAGTATGCATATATCTTTTTAAATTTTATCTTACAGAACAGTTAAGTGTCTTTGTTGGATACCCCACAATTCAAAGCACATATAAATAAAAATTTATTTTGAAAAATGTGTACAATCTTAGCTTATTGGGTAGGAGTTCAAATAAAGGAGTATTTTACTTTCTATCAGTAATTTAGTAATTTCTATGTAAAATACCAGTGCCCTCTACAATCTGAGAATATCTATTTCCATATAAAATATCACAAATTAGACATATTTAAATCAAAAAATAATTTAGCTTCTCTCTTTCCCACAGAGTATTTACAAAAAAAAAAAAAAAAAAAAGGAGGCTTACATATACTCAGTGGTAGAACACTTGCCCACCATGCACAAGGATTTGATCCCCAACATTGCAAGAAAAAGAGTTTAAAGATAGACATCTTGGATTCAAATCACGTTCTGATGATTATGACATATGACTCTGAATAGGTTAACTTACTGGTCTATAAAAAAAAAATTTATCACCAAACTTATATTAAATCCTAGAAAAAAATAACCTATTGTGTGTATATAAATACTCAAAAAATGGTAGCAGGTAGCAGTTGCTAATATCATCATCATCACATTTATTATTGACATGACTTCTATAAGAAAGAAACATTTCAGTGTTACTTTTAAAAACAAAACAAAATAAAAAAGCCCCCAATCACTAAAAGCCTGCAATTACAACTTAAATCAACTGTGCAATTTTCATCTCGTGTAGTCTATTAATCAAGGTCCTACTGATTTTTTCCCTTTCTTTCCAAGGCCATCTAGCTTTTCAAAATTCAGGATTTCATTGCAAACATATGTTTTCAGAAATTATAATGTATTCCTTACCTTTGCCTTACTTTGTATCTAATTATTACACTAAACAAAATCCTACTATCCCCCTCATGTCTTCTCCAACTTATCTCACACCTTGATGTCAAAAAACAAGCTTTCTGAAACACTTTCCCCCTACCATTTTCTTACTCATAATCTTTAATTTTAACTCAGGATTGAATATAAATTCCAAATTTTATTTGGTAATAGGTAACTTTCCCAAAGAAGGACATAAAACATTATTATTCTTGTGAAGTGACACATTAATTCAGCAAGTCTCAAGAGTCTATTATTGATTAAACCACAGAGCCCCAAAGACAACTCAATAAAATATCCACGAAAATAGAAGAAAGTCAAAGCTGTCATCTAGAAACATCCCTGTATTTGCTGTAAATGTTCTCCAAGATTTATTGCTGGTAAGCAAAAGTAAAGTATGTGCTACCATTCACTGAAGGTAAGGGAGGGGAGGGCTTCTCATCTATGCCCATCCACACATACATACATGCACAAACATGCATATACACACTTAAAATTTCCTTAGGTATAAAAATAACTACAGGACAAACCAAAAACTATTTTTAAAAAACAATGCTGGATGGCGCATGCCTGTAATCCCAGCAACTCAGGAGGATCACCACTTTGAGATCAGCCTCAGTGACTTAGCAGAGCCCTGTCTCAAGAGCTAGGGATGTGGCTCAGTGCTTAAGTGCTCCTGGGTTCAATCCCTGGTACCAAAAAAAAAAAAAAAAACTAATGGTTACACACCTGTGAAAAAAGGAAAATACGAAAAGATATAATAAGCTAAATTCTCTAAACATACCTTGATTTTGGATTCATGTAAATATTTACATAAAACAAAGGTTTTATTTTTTAAAGCAACCTTTAAAAATAAAATTAACTAGATCAAGCTGAGGCAAAACTCACAGAGAATTATTCCACATGAATTTAAAAATCCAATAAAGTTGTGAGAAATACCCTAAAAGACACAAAGAACCTCCGATAAAATTAAAACATACTTTGATATTTCTATTGTAAAACTGTCATATCTGTGCTGAGAGACAAAGCAATTGAATAATGATTATGGTATGGCATAGGAGAAATACATGTCAGACAAAAACCTGTCTTCCTACATTTGCTTTGGAAATATTAGCATGAATTTACGTTAGAATCTATCTCCTTAAAAAATGTTTCCTAGGCTTAAAAAACCCTGAAACAATAACTAAACTAAGTAGACATGAATACTCATTAAGTTGAATTTTGGTCTCTACATCTGGCTCATTGTAGGCCTGAACCAATAATACAAAGATGAACCTGAAACATCTCATCATACCAGAAAGCATATCAGAGAGTATGTTAGAAGGACTGAGGTACCAACCTGAAGAGGTTCTCACTGACCAAAAAAAGACAATTTGTATCAATAATAATAAATGAAATTTATCAACCTCACGTAATATATTAATCCATGACAACATGGTCTGCCACCAGAATGGAAATGAACACATGAAAACAAACAAACAAAAAAAACCCCAAAATACAAAAAGTAAAAACTAAAAGAGCTGGGTCACCTTTATAGGATATAATGGAGCAAAACCACTATTTTGAAACCTGGCCAATAAAGGCAAAGATTCAAGTAATTATCATGAATTTTCTATTTAAAAAAAAAAAAGCACTTCATGGTAACAAATAGTTTATCTAAGAAAGTTTAACTTTTTAGGCACATTCTAAAAGAAGAATGATAATTAGACTATCACTGCCTTAGAACGAAAAACAAAATACTGGCTCTAAAGTATGATCATCAGTGGCTGCTAACACCACTAAAAGAGAAATAATTATACATTATATACCTCCTATGGAATTGAAAAATACCAACCAACTATAAAATATTAGTGTTTCCTACTCCCCCTAGTCTAATACAAACATGGCCAATATTATAGATTGAACTACCAGTTTAGAGGAGATACAGGAGGCAGAGTAACATGCTAAATGCATGACACCCAGGAATGCAACCATTAAAATTGAGATTATGGAAAACTCTACAGGATCATTGACATGAATTTTCTGACAAGTATGCTGGAGAAGAATTTTGAAAGGAGGGAAGGACCTATAGATTAAGAAATGTAGCTGGGCATGGTAGCACAAGCCTATAATCCCAGCAGCTCAGGAGGCTGAGACAGGGGGGATCTCAAGTTTAAGACTAGCCTAAGCAACTCAGTTAAGACTCTGTTTCAAAATAAAAAACATGGGCTGGGGTTGTAGCTCAGTGGTAGAGTGCTCGCCTAGCCCACATGAGGCCCTGGGTTCAATCCTTAGCACCACATAAAAATAAAATATTGTGTCTACCTACAACTAAAAAATAAATAAATAAATATTTTTAAAAATAAAAATAAAAAACAAAAAAGGGCTAAGGATGTGGCTCAGTGGTAAAATGCCCCTAGGTTAAATCTCCAACACCAAAAAAAGAAAGAAAGAAATGTAATGACTTATTAACCAACTGCAATGAGAGGCTTATTTTGATCCAATAAGAATGTGGACAAAAAAAATAAGATAACCAGAGAAATTGCAATACTGAGTAGATTCTTTTTAATAAAATATAACCCTAATACCATTATTCTCCTTAAAACAAATAACAGTAATTTTTTTATATCATGACCAACATTTTATCTTTTACAGATACGAGATAAAATGATAAAACATGTGGGACTTACTTCAAAATTATCATGGTAGGGGGAAAAGTAGGAAAGAATACAGATGAGATCATACTGGGCATGAATTATTGTCTAAGATGGATCATAGGTACAAGAGGTTCTGAGAAAGATACTCTTCTTCAGCAAATTCTCATAGGCTCCTCCAAACTCTTTTTAGCTGGGCACTGACTTTTGGACTTCCATGTCTGACTCTGCATTGTCCAATCTGAGTAACAGTTTAGCCAAAATTCAACCTTACCCATAATGTTTAAGTAATTTTCCATCTACTGACCCCCACCCTACTCCTTGGTTATAAATTCTCACTTTTTCTTGTTGTGTCCGGAGCTGAGCACCATCTTTATTTCCCCCTGCAAAACGTCATCTCATCAGTCTCTGTATTTATTGTAATACTCCTCCTGAATAAAATTTGCCTTACCATTTTTAACCAATATGAATAATTTTAACAGTTCATTATATAATATTTAGCTGAAGCAATAATTATTAGTAATATTAACAATTAGCTGGTCCATTTTAGAATCAAAGGGCTTATAAATTCTTTACACACTAAAAATTTGTCCTTGGATCAACAAAGCCCATTTACCATTCTAGCAGCTTCATCCAAGTCATCACAAGCAAGGATTTTAAGTCCACTGTCTGCTATCAGTGCCTTAGCATCATCAACTCGTGTACCTAAAAATGATTTTTGCAAATATAAATAAATATTGTTTTAAATATATACACAAAAGCATTTAAAATCTCTGCTACAACAAGTATGAAACTTCAACATACAAATACTTCCATCATTTATCATAAATCAAAGAAAATACTACAAAAGCCTGTAATTATCTCATAAAATATTTCACCTCACCATGTTCATGGTAATTAAGGCAAGTCAGAATTCCAGATAAATCACAATAAAAAATATATCAAATTACATTAATTAAAACTATAAACATTTTGGCCCCAATGTACAAATTGTTTTTAAAACATAGCTTTTGAATTTCATATTATATAATGCTTTCACCTAAAAGACACGACTATTTGTAAACTGTAATGAACTGAACTCCTTGGAATTATGAATTTCTTAGCAATTAGGAAAAATAATTATCAAATATCATTAATACTCACCTTGTAACCGTACCACAACAGGTATTTTAATTTCTAAATCTTTTACTGCCATGACAATACCCTGTGCAATGACATCACATCGCATGATTCCTCCAAAAATGTTGACCAGAATGGCCTGTACCTGTAATAAAGTGTTTTTAGTAAATTAAAAATTTAAAGGAGCCAGGCATAATGGCGCACACCTGTAATCCCAACAGCTCAAGAGGCTGAGATAGGAGGACCGTGAATTCAAAGCCAGCCTCAGCAAAAGCAAGGTGATAAGCAACTCAGTAAGACCCTGTCTCTAAATAAAATACAAAAATAGGGCTGGGGTTGTGGCTTGGTGGCTGAGTGCCCCTGAGTTCAATCCCTGATACCCGACGCCCCCCTCAAAAAAAAAAAATTTAAAGGACTAAGTATTTGTCCTTGCCTCACAAGAAAATACTAGGTTTTGTGCCTTATAAAAATTTATTCCATGGAAATATTTTCATACCAAACCACCATTTCATCTTCTAGCTCTTAGTCCACTGCCCACCAGAACTTATTTCCACTTTCTTGGGTAATTTCAACACCTGGTTCATATTCTCTTTTCTACTGTATCTCCCTAGTTTCACTTACTTTTTCCTATTAAATATAACCATTCACCAACATGCATGATCTCCATTAGAGTCCATTACCTATCATCTCTTCACTGCCCATCAGAATCACAACTTCTGTATGCCCACTCTTGGCTACACTAAAGCTCTAAACCTCGGGGCCTATTTGGGTCAACATTCTTTTACTATCACACTGATACTTCTGAATCAGTGTTCTGCTCCACCACCTCCCCCAAAAAAAATTTTAAAGAGGTTTAGTTCAATTAGCTATTACTGAGCCTCTCAAGTGGTAAATACAAATGTTTACAGATATGTCAAAATACTGTTTCCCTCAACTTTATGGCTGCTAGGAAGGCTCTGGGACAGCTGAAGAATTTAGGCCAAAGGATTCTACTATTAGCATCTCCAGAATATCAAATGTGTAAATCTCACTCTCTGCTTAATGTCCTCCACTTTCACCTATAGTGCCTTTCCCCTCTAACTCCATCAAACCCAATCTTTTCTTCTTAAAATTCTTTCTCTAGCCCCTCAATACCTTTCCAATCTCCTGGTCTATCAGCTCTCAACTGACCTTTCTTCACTCTAAAGCATGTGTCCTATAAAGCAGTCATTCAATGACACTGTCCCTTGCCTGATCAATACTGTCACACCATTTCCTTCACTGACCCAGTTCAAACACTACATCTTTGAACAATTCTAGCCAACTTTATCTATCCCAACTTCAAGTAAAAGCAAAAATGTTAAAAATGAATAAACCCTGAAACACTAGCATTACCTGAAGAATCAACAATGATTCATCTGCAATTCTTTCAGCAGTCTGCCTCATGACTTCAACTCTCTCCATAAATATCTGTCCCACTTTTAGCATATAATTTTCCTTACAAAATTCACACTGGTCACACAATAGATATACTCCTTAACAAATATCTGATGGGTAACAATATATGTGTCTTCTAGATTATGATGCTTCATATCCCTTTTATTTCAATAATTGTTTATAAATGCATAATTGTAAATAATGGCACATCTATAAGATAGATACAGACATCAAAATAAGTTTTGGAAAATACATTAGTGTTGCAAAAAGTGTTCAAGATATGTTAGTAATAAAAATAAAGACTCTCTCTATGTGTGTGTGTGTGTGTGTGTGTGTGTGTGTGTATTAAAAGATATATACAAGTTGCGCATGGTGGTACATGCTGGTAATCCCGGGGGACTAGGAGGATGAGAAAGGAGGATCACAAATTCAAGGTCAGCCTCAGTAACTCAGTGAGATCTTGTCTCAAAATAAAAAATAAAAAGGGTTGGGGATGTACCTCAGTGATAAAATTTCCTGGGTTAAATCCTCAGTACCACAAAAACAAACAAACATACAAATGTGTAAACTGTGTACTATGTGAATTATATCTTATGATAGTTATTTATAAAGTAATATGTGATGTGTTTGTGTGTGAAATACATATATATTAACAAGCCTTAAAGAAAACATCAAATCAATAATAATTAAAGTTATCTCTAGATAGAATTAAAGGTGATTTTTTAAATATTTTTTTAGTTATTGATGGACCTTTATTTTTTTGCTTATTTATATGTGGTGCTGGAAATTGAACCCAGTGCCTCACACGTACGAGGCAAATGCTCTACCTCTGAGCTACAACGCCAGACCAAAGGTGATTTTTTTTTTTTTTTAACTTTCTTCTTTGTAGCTTTATATATTTTTCTAATTCCTGGGCTTTCATGGTCAACTAAATGGGAGTTACAGAAGGAAAAAAAAAGGAATTATGAAATTATCTGCTATATGGAAAGCTCCCATGCCAGATCATCATCACCACTTATAATATCACCTAGTAATTCTTTACCTGGTTTGCTAAATCACAAAGCTAACTGGGCAACTTTGCCAAAAGTTCTCTTTTATTGCACTAATTTCAATTCCTTTTTCCAAACTGTTGAGGTCTTTCAAATTTTAGCCCAACTATCACAATGATAACATCTAATAATTAATCAAGTTACTTCTCACAATTCAAATTGTAAAACATAAGCCCTGAGCTTACCTTTTTATCTGAAGTGATAAGCTTAAATGCCTCTGTTACTTGATGAACCGTGGCGCCACCACCAACATCAAGAAAGTTGGCTGGAGTCCCTCCATGAAGTTTTATTATATCCATTGTGGCCATAGCCAAACCAGCACCATTTACTATTAGGAGGAAAAAAGATTTGTATAAGCAACAAACACAGAGAAAACAAATTAAGATTAGCGAGACCAACTCCAACATAAAGACTCGTGATACCTAGACAGCCTATATTTCCATCAAGGCCAATATAGTTGAGATCTGCCTTAGCTGCATCTTTGTCCCTCTCATCTTCTTGGGTCCAGTCCCGAAGGTCAAAGATTTTCTTTTGGCGATAGGCTGAATTAGAATCAAAATTGATCTTTGCGTCCATACATAACACTTTCAAGGGGAAAAAAAAGAAAACAATTAATGTCAAGACAGACACAATGAACTATCCAATAACATTGTTTAGGGAGAACGCACATTGTAATTTAGCTTCTTAAGTATTTCAATTTATGTTCACAATGAATTTTTTTTTTTTTTGGTACTGGGGATATTAAGCCAAAGGGTGCTTAATGCAACCTTGAGCCACATCACCAGTGCCACCCTCCCCGCTTTTTAAATTATTTTTTATTTTGAGACAGTGTCTTGCTAAGTTCCTTAGGGCTTTGCTAAATTGTTGAGTCTGGCCTCGAATTTTCAATCCTCAAGCCTCAGCCTCCCAAATTGCTGGGATTATAATCATGTGCCACTACATCATGCTCCACAGATGCTGTTTCTATATCCTGAGCACTAGATAAAGATGCAAATAATTTTTTAAAAATCTCCAAAACATTTAAAATTTTTAAAAACTTTCCAGGATTTACTGCCCATGTTTCTAGCTACCCCTTCACTTGAGCCCCATATCATATATTGCCTCTCATCACTCAGGTACACTGTTCTAGCAATTCTATCTTTGCCAATTAAAAATCCCCTCCCTCACCATGAGAGAGGTGGTGCATGCCTATAATCCCAGTGGCTTTTGAGGCTGAGACAGGAGGATTGTGAGTTCAAGGTCAGCTTCAGAAACTTCAGGAGGCCCTAAGCAACTCAATCATACCTTCTTAATAAACAAACAAAAAAAAAAAAGGATGGGAATGTGGTAGCAGTTAAGTACTCCTGGGTTCAATCCTCAGTTCCAGGGGGGCAGTACAGACTCCCCTCTCTCCACTTTTCTAGTGGTTAAATCCCTCCAACTTGTAAAAATACTATTATTTCTCCACCTTAATATAAAGAAAAAATATTACCTAACTCTACCTTCCCCTTCTTCTTTGCTTCCTAAAGAGCAGAACTCCTTAGAAAACTTACCTGTTTAAAAGAGGGGTCAACAAACTATAGCCCATGGGCCAGATTAGACCTGTGCCTGTTTTTATTATGGCCTACGAAATAAGAATAGGACTTATATTTTTAAAGGATCATAAAGAAAAAAGAGGTGGAAAGGAAGAAAAACAAAAGTAAGGGGAAAAATAGTAGAATGCAAAATCATATGTGGCCCATGTAATCTCAAATACTTATAAACTACCAACTCCTATGATGAGACTTCTTATACCAAAATCCTCTCTTGCCATTCTCTCTCACACCCACTCCTATTAGCTTTTACCTCCAGCACACAATCAAAATGGCTCTCCTGAAGGTCACTCCTCTAATCTCATTTTTCAGTAAGTACTCTGACCTTTCCTCATTCCCTTTTTTTTTAAGTTGTAGATAGACACAATACCTTTATTTATTTATCTTTATGTGGTGCTGAGGATCGAACCCAGGGCCTCACATGTACAAGGTAGATACTCTACCACTAAGCCGCAACCCCAGCCCTCATTTCCTTTTTAATTACAATATTCTCTGCAGTTCCTGAACAACAGCTGGCTGAAGACATGAACAGTTTCAATTGCCACACAACACTGGAGATAGTTTTGAGTCCAGTTAATAGCCAACAATAGAAAAAAAAATCAATATTCTTTCAGAGGAAGATGACAGAATCCATTTCTCTCCAAACATATAATATATAATTAAAAGCAGTCATATGAAACCAAAACCCATGATGACCCAGATTTGAAATTATCAGGACTACAAAATAATTATTTTACATGTTTAGGATTTAAGGGAAAACATGGTCATAACAAATGAATAGTTAGATAATCTCAGCAGAAAACCAAATGAAAAATCTAGAACTAAAAAGTACAATATCTTGAAGTGAAAAATTCATTGGATAGCCTTAACAGATTTGTAATGGGTCAGTGAATGTAGAGAAGTTGTCCTATCTGAAGAAGGAAGAAAAAAACATACCTTGGTGACCTATTGCATAGTATCAAGAAGTCTATATAAAACTGGAAGGCAAAGGGAGAAGAATAGAGGAGAAAAAGGGTGAAAGAAAAATTTATCAAGCTAGAATTCTATATCCACTCAAAATATGCTTTAAAAGAAAGGCAAAGTAAAAACACTTTTAAGTAAACGGAAACAAAATCCATCACTAGCAGATTTACATTAAGAGAAATGCTTACAGGAAATTCTTCAGGCTCAAGGGATATAACATGTGAAAACTCAGATCATAGCAGTGGTTCTCACAATCAGGAGCAATTCTGACTCACAGGGGACATCTACAAATGTCTTAAGTGCCATTTAGTAAACATCCTGTTAAATACCCTAAAATGCATAGAATAGCCCTCCCTAACAAAAAATAATCTATCCCAAAATGTCAATAGTGCCAAGACTAATACTCTGTGGTAGGGAAAAAGACCAGAAGTAGATAAGCAAATGAAGATAATGAAAGTCAGTTTTATAAATGTTGTATAACAGAATGTCAAATATCAAAAATGGCAGAACTAGAATGAACCTCTAGGAATTAGATTAGAATTAGAAATATCAGTATAAATTTCAGATATTTTGGCCTGGGGTGGTGGTGCATGCCTATAATCCCAACTACTTGGGAGTTTGATTCAAGAGGATCACACGCTCCAGGTCAGCCTCAGCAACTTGGCAAGATCCTTAGCAACTAAGCAAAATTCTGTCGTTCATAGATAAACAGACAGATGATAGGGCTAGAATGTAACTCAGTGGGTAAAGCACCCCAGGGTTTAATCTCCAGAACCAACCACACACACACACACACACACACACACACACACACACACGCAAAAATGTAGATTTTAAAAAAGAGATAGACATAAACATGTCTTTTATGTGTCTCTCTCTCTCTCTCTCTCTCTCTCTCTCTCACACACACACACACACACACACACACACACACACACACACCCCTACCTACCTTTTGGCTCTGCTCAGAAGCCCTTGCCATGACACATTAACAGCAATAAGTATAGATAGCGTGTACTTCTTGGTGCCTAAATATACTTTTCCACAAAAAGGAACCAGGGCTCTTTCGAGAAAAGGATGATTCCAGTTATTAAAAGGAAAGTAAATATTGAAACCGTAAATATCTTCTTGCACAAAAAGTAGAAAAGTACTCAAAGAACAATAGGGGCAAGTCAAAAGGACAAAGGAAGAGTTTATGGTCATAAAATTTATACACAAATGTTCACATGAGTTTATTAGTAGTAGCAAAATATTGAAAACAACCCAAATATCCCTCAAAGGGTGAACGGCTAAAAACATTCAAGTGTACATAAACAATGGAACACTACTCAGCAATAAAAAGGAATGAACTATTGGCACATGCACAACCTGAATAGGCCTCAAATACATTATGTGTTAGCAAAACAGCTGATCTCAAAAGATTACATATTCTATGACCACATTTATACACACATTTTAAAATACTAAACTATAAAGGATGGAAAATAGACCAGTGATTTCTAGAGCACCAGGACAGGATAGGAAATAAGACAGAAGATATGAATACAAGGGTGTACAAGAGAGAGATCTTTCTGTGATGATGGAATAGTTGTATACTGATTGTGGTGGTAGTTACACAAATCTATTTGTGGGATAAAATTATCTATATACAATTGTACAAAAACTGATCATCAACTAGCTGTTTAGATATACACAGCTGTATTAAATGCCACCAATGGGTGAAGGGGACACAGATCCTTTGAACTATTATGCAATTTCCTATTGGTTTATATTTATCCCAAAATTAAAAGTTAGGCCAGACACAGTGGCACATGCCTGTAGTCCCAGGTGCTCAGAAGGCTGAGACAGGAGGATCATAAGTTCAAGGCCAGCCTAGGCAACTTAGGAAGTCCCCATCTCAAAATAAAGTAAAAAGGGCTGAGAATGTAGCTCAGTGGTAACTCTGGATTCTCTGTATACTCACTTCTTCTCAGAAGAGTGGATGTGGATTACCTAACTGCTAAATCTGGATATTATAAAACCACACAGGGAGTGAGCTTCCCATCTACCGCTCTTATTTCCTGGGCAGATTCTCTCCCAGAAAAGACTACCCTATTATGGTCTACAGTAGGTAGAGTAACTCTATCTAATTCTGTAATTCAGTTGTCAGATCCAGTTTGATTAAAATTATGGGAGAGAAAGGAGGGTAATCACGGAGGACTTTTCAGAGATCCCAATGGTGTGATAAGCTATTTAAGCAATTCTATTCAAATATAGTATTTTTAATATTATCCTGTGTTTTAGAGCATTACTGGGAAAGAGTCAATAAGTTCCTATCTTACTATTATTTAAACTAAACCAGTACAAATTAAGAGATATGATTTAAAAAAAAAGGTATACAAAAGAAGTAATTGCAAATTTAGTTTTTCAAAATGTCCTTAAACTATTATTTTAAGGACGATTACGAAAATGTCCTTCAAATTTATATTTAATCTTGTCATATGGCAACAGTACAAAAGGAGACAAATATCTAAATTTTTAATTATTACTTTTGAAATCAAATATGTATCTTATAAAAGAAATCTACAAATCTGTATTCTTTATAATTACATAGTCTACATTGGTCTAAAGTTTCCATTGAAAATAAATAAAAAGGGTACTGGAAAAAATGTAGTTTGGACTCATCTGTCCAAGTCCTTCCTTTTCCATTTCCACTGTCTATGTGACCTTCTACTAAGACTACAGCTACAACTTATCCCTACCTTTAATCTCTTCCTATACAAACACTGCCAATACATCACTCTCTGATCAAAGGATTTTGAAGGTTACTTAGGCATAGGAATGTTAAAATTCAAATATGGTTTGAATATGTCTTCAAAAGGCTCACATCCTAGAGGCTTGGTCTGCAGTGTGGTAGTGCTGAGATAGTGACAGAACCTTTAAAAGGTGGTGTCTAATCAAATTTAGTTAGGTCACTGGTGGCAGTGACCTCCAATGGGATGAACAATTAATTAACATAGTTCTCATGGAACACTAGTTAGTACCTCTGAAAGTGAAATATAATAAAAAAAAAGTTTGGCCCCTGAATTCCTCTGGTTTCCTATTCTGCCATGTGATCTTTTATAAATGCACTCCCACCATCATCATAAAGGTCTCTAAAAGAAAATACCATATAGATATGGTTCTGGACTTTTAGCATTTAAAACTGTGAACTAAGCAAACTTCTCTTCTTTATACATTATTACTCAGTGTCAGGTATTTTGTTTTAGAATCAGAAAGACTAAACACAATGGATTAGTAATTTCACATCAAGAATCAATTATAGGACTACAGGTTTCAAGAGTTTCTGCATGTGTACAAGCTCACATGAAAATACTGGTGCATTTTCCTTGGGTGACGTTACTTGGTTTCATGGAGTTTTCATCTATTTTTCTAAAAGTTATTGACCTATAAATCTAGAAGAGTAAATAAAACCTGGCCCTCCTTTAAATATTTTTTTGTTGGGTTGGTTTTGAGGGGAATAGGGATTTATCTTTTCCAGCTTTATGGAAGTATAACTGACAAATAAAAATTGTACATATTTAAGGTATACACATGACATTTTGATATTTGTATATGCTGTGAAATGATTACCACAATCAAGCTAATAAATACAACCATCAATTCACACACACATTTTTGTGTGTGATAAGAATATTTAAGATCTAGTATCTAAGCAAATTTTGAGTATGCATTATTATTAACTATAGTTATCATGCTGTACATTAGGCTCCAAATTTATTCATTTTAAAACTAAAAGTCTGTACTATTTAACCAGCATCTCCCAATTTTCCCCATCCCCTGACCCTGGTAACCATCCCTCTCTTTTTCTATAAGCTCAACATTTTGAAAGTTCCATATGTAAGTAAAATCATGCCATACTGTCTTTCTGTGTCTGACTTATTTCACTTAACAGAATGTACTAGAGGTTCATCTGTGTTGTCAAAGATAATTTCTAAAGAAGGAAATTACCGTACAAAAACAATCAGATCTGTGAAATAATACTTGAAAATGAAGGGAGAGGGCACCAAAAATCAGTTGGGAAAGTATACTGTGTTTAACACTTTATTTGACAATAATTTTAAAAGCTGGCTGTTAGAAAAAAGAAGTAATGCTAAAGTGAAATCTTTAAATCTAGTTAAAGTCTTAAACAAAAACACACACATTGAGGATGAACAGTTGCTGATCTTAGGAAAAAATAACAGCATGAGAAACTAATGGAAGTCAAAGTGAGATCTGACTATATGCAAAACAAAAAGGTTTAGTATATACCCCCCTCAAAAAAAAGCAAACAATATTAAACAACAAAGGACAAACTCAGAAAAGAAAAATATTCATGCCATGTGCCAGACAACAAGTAACAGTCTTAATAAATAAAAGCCCATTCACATGGGAAAATCACCATAATCTGTCATTAGATAAATAAAGCAAGCTGCAAATTGTATAGTTTGCAAGCTTTTCTGTACTTGCTAAAATAAACACTAGGTAAAAATAAACAAGAAACAAACAAAAAAAGACAGGGGGGTGGATAAAGAGAATGGAAGTAAATAAGGATGGAAAGACTAAATTTCCCAGTAAAGGAATAAGATGGGCAGAAATTCATTATATGTATTTTTTAATCATATAAATAAATTAAAATAAAAAAGAAATAACAACCTCATCATATTAATGAGAAAAACTACCCATGTTTTTGTGTGTGTGTGTGTGTTTACTATAGGAAGCTACATAATGACCACCCAAAGATTCCAGGTCCTAATCATTGAACCTATGAATGTTACTTTATATATAAGGCAACATTTCTACAGATCTGATTAAAATAGGATTTTGAGAAGAGGAGATTTCCCTGGATTATCTAAGAGGGCTCTAAAAGACATCACAGATATCCTTGTAAGACAGAGGCAGAGATTGAAATGAAGAGACCAGGGCAAAGGAATGCCACCAGAAGCTGGAAGGAGCAAGGAACAGATTCTTTCCCTAGTGCCTCTAGACAGTGATACTTTGAATTCATGCCATACCAAGTTTTAACTTCTGGCCTCCAGAACTGCAAGAGAAAAAATTTGTTGTTTTAAGTGACCTAAATTTATACTAACGTGTTACAACAACCACAGGGAACTAAAACATGTAGCTAAAGATATCAACAGAAAATTCACAGAAGGAAAAGAGTTCAATGAAAAAGTCTCAACATCCTAAAATCAAAGAACTAAACAAACAAACAAACAAAAAACCACCCAAACAAGTCACCCTTTCTTCATTATCAGTTTGATGGAGATTAAACTCAATGTCTGTCAGAGTATGCAATGAGACAGACACTCTGGGTATATATTACAACAACAAGCGAAGGGAAGGGGAAAGAAGAAAAAACTACCTGGTAAAATATATCTAAAATGTTATAAGTCTGACACAAAAATTAAACATATATTAAAAATACTACTACTCTTTGATCCAAAAATCTTGCTTCTAAGAATTTATATGAGGGGCTGGGGATGTGGCTCAAGTGGAGCGCTTCACCTGGCATGCGTGCGGCCCGGGTTCGATCCTCAGCACCACATACCAACAAAGTGTTGTGTCCACCGAAAACTAAAAAATAAATATTAAAAAATTCTCTCTCTCTCTCTCTCTCTCTAAAAAAACAAAATAAGGGTTTTTTTAATACCTATATTTCTTTATACCTATATCTGCATTCTGAAAATTTTCTATAATAAACATATTCCTGTATTAGGGAAAAAATTACCTCTAAACATATATAAATGTGTACTAGAAAAAGGAAAAAACCTGGATACATAGAAAAAATAGTTATTAAGAGGACAAAAACATTCCTTATGTGACTACTGAATTCCACAGTTGTAAAGTATTCAGTGGGCTTGCTTCAATGTTAATTGGTCTCTCTAAAGTTACATAATCAGGAAATGGTAAGAAATGTCTTTTACACAGGTAATTCTTCACTGAATGCATTTTTAGAATGTGTCTTATACCACACTCTTCAAAAAGTTAAATTATGTTCAGTTTTATAGACTATATTATCACAACAGAATTTACTCATTATTTATACTATCATATTATGACCAACTGAAAGTTGATTTCTTTGATAAAGAACAGAACTTATTAGAAATATAAAAGTGAAAAACAGGCTACAAATGCTTAAGAAGATTAGAATTGCCCAAAGAAACATGAAATGAACAATAAATTAAAGCAGAAGCAGATAATATAAAATAACAAGAAAAACAGACTAGAATAGAGCAACATATTTTAAAAAAAAACTACACATGGAAGGGAGATGATTCAAATCTGATTTACCTTTTAAGCATATGCAAGAGAAAAGCCATCAAAGTGACAAGCTAATCTTATTTCTCTAGTAGCTAAAAATACTACTCCAGCATCTGAACATATCCTTTTGAACAGCAAAGATCCATCATCTCTGAAGTATAAATCTCACGGAGACCCAGATGGCTAATTCCCCCAAACTAAAGCTATTTACTACCACCACACTTAATATTCTAACCCAGCATTGCCCAATAAAACCTTCTGCAATGATGGAAATGTTCTCTATATATGCTACCCAGTTTAGTTACTGAACACTTCAAATATGACTAGTCTGACTAAGGAAGTGAATTTTTAAATCTTATATAATTTTAATTAAAATAGCCACATGTGGATGATGGTTAACATATTAAACAAAGAACTCTGATCTGTGTATGTGTATACAGTGTTTATTTTAATGGGTTTCTCTCAGATTTATTCACTTTCAATTCATTATAAAATAAGCTTCTACATAGGAATGAGTTTACTTCCTTATGAGTTCAACTTCCTTAGTGAAGCATGTGACAGAGACATAAATGCATAATCAATGTTTGATAAAAGAAGATACTTTACCAGCGCCATCTGAATCTTCTACCATTGGATTTATTTCTACCATAGTTGCATCGTATTTCAGAAACAGATTATAAAGCTTGACCATGTTTTCTGCTGCAGAATCCACAACATTAGGTGGAAATCCCATCTTCTGTGCAAGCTGAAAGCAATTTGTCTTTTTTATTTTAAGTACTCTGTATATGCTCAGTCAGCATTAAAGTACTATAAATAAAAAACCTTGTAATTTATCATTTAAAAAAAATAAGCATGAGTCACTCATAGTCAAACATTAATCACTGGAATTGCAGCTTCTATCAATACATGGTTAAACAAAACTTAATACTTAAAGTATTAATACCTGACAAGGCAGGTATTATGCTCATTTCACAAATGATAAATGAAAAGTCAAGTGACTTGCCATTCACCTAGACTACAATTTGTTTCCATAGCCTCCATACTGCCACTAAGCCTAATGGCCAACCTAAACTCAAAAGAGAGGCTTATATTTTATTAAAATACATATAAAGAATTATTTGACAATCCCAATGGTTCTAACAATAGACAAAATATTAAAACACTCTATTTCCCCTTTTAGGTAATTTAGGACACATACAGTCAAATGAATATTATCCTGTTCATTTAAAAATCTACTGAATACCTAACATATGCCAGGCACTGTGCCAAAAACCAAAAGATACAGGAATTTAACCATTTAACCTAGTAGAAGAGTTTACAGTCTTGAGCAGAGATTTCTAATTAGAGTATTAGACACTGATTATACACAAAGTATTTTCACACCATTCGAGTCTTCATACATATACTTAGGATAATGATGTCTAACTCCTTCCACCATATTATAGAGCTTTTTAAACAAAATATCAATATCCCAACCCATAAGTTCTGGTTCACAAATTCTACAGCAGACCAAGCATCTATCACTTTAAAGTTCCACAAGCAATTTTGAAACACTGCTACAGAGAATATGTATCTGTATGTTTATCCTAATGGTGCCATCACCGCTCAAGAACACCACTGAGAATTCCTTCCTTATTTTCAACTGCTACTTAAGCCTACAACACATTCTTTTAACTTTCAGTAACAGAAAATATGAAACTATGAGCGTAAATATGATTTTTGCAAAGAGTCAAATGCCAATAAATAACTGGCTGACCAAGCAAAAAAAATATAATTTTTGGTTAAGATATTTTGAATAAAGAATAATGAAAAATAAAATGCCATTTCATTGCAAGGTTGTGACTTATTACTTTCATAGGTTTAAATATTTGAAAATTGCAACATAATTCTGATAAATCATTATGACATTAATTTGCAAACACTGTGCTAGGCATCATTTCTGCTCATTAGTCAAGATGATATATAATCTCACTAGATTATTCTTTCAAGTATTCTTGTAAATCAAGTATTTTCTTCCTCATATAAATTTTCCTCTGCAGGCATACTCTCATACAACTACCTAATGAGTCAAATCTCTGTCCCTTTCAAACATTAATACTATTCATTTGCCTAAATTATTGGCTTCACTATTCATCAGGAAAATATCACTATCTCCTTTAAATCTTGTGCCAGTCAAAATTCTTGCTCTTGCTGTACTTCAATACCATAAACTTATTCTGACATTGTTTTCTAACAGAGGCTAATTTCATTCAAAGTTTAATATTCAAACTTTTATGATTAGTCACTTATTTTTATAATCAAACTGAATAATTTAATTCAATAACAGAATTAAAATATTATCATGATTTTTGAGAGGGGCTAGAGAAGGACAATACAGAAAAATAGTGAAATTATAAGCAAAAATTTATTGTATATGTGGATACCCTGAAAGAAAATCCATAGACTTCATGAAATTCTTAATAGTATCCATAACACCCCCAAAATAAAACCACTGATCTCTCACAAAGATATATGAGAGAGTCTTCCTACCATTCTGTACAATTTACAGGAAATAAAGGGGACACAGGAACATTTAAAATGGCATACTGGGAATGTAAAGCTCAAAAATCTATAAATGATGAATGATAATCACCTCAGTTTCTTGAACAATTAAATGGAAAAAGGATGGAAAGAGTGAGAAAAGGGAAACCTATAAATTTGGAAAAGACCTACAAGACATATTAGCCAATAGCAATGGAAGACTTACATGAATCCTGACTCAAACTATATAAGAAGCAATAATCTGAGACAATTAGGAAAAATTGAGTAGCAGGATAAGCAACGATATTAAGGAATTATTGTTAATGTTACGAGACATGGTAATGGTATAGTAACACTTTTAAAGGAATCCTTATAATTTCATGATATAAACTGAAATATTTATGGAGGATATAAAGAAAACTATTGTGGATACTTCAAAAAATTGCAATTTCAATATACTTATCCTGACAACTGAGGCTTGACACAATTATTCAATTTACAGAAAGTTGATTATCTTTACTTACAATTATCTAGTTACAAACTAAACATTTTTCAGAATATAACATACCCGAACAGCTTGTTCCTTTTTGATGCCTTCTATAATATCAACAGGTTCTTTAACTATGGCATCAGGAGTCTCAGCAGCAACATCTTCAATGTTAACACCACCTTGTGAACTTCCTATTAATACAGGACCCTGACAAGGGGAAATAGCCAAAATATTTAGATTTTATTTTGGATTCATCGATAAAATTTTTTAAATTATCTGTACACACTATTAGACTTAAACATCTACTATTTCCTACTCTCATTTTAAAATTTCCTTAGAATTTGTCTCATCTCCCACACAGTGTCCTTATAAATGCTTAAATGAAACCATGGAGAAGTAAAAAGAAGACAAAGATGATGACTTGCCTGAGAAGGAAAAAAAGATTAAAAATACACACAAAAACTTACAGGAAAATACTTAAAAAAATAAAATATTAAATACAACCTACATATTTTTCTTAAGAACTAAAGAGACATTAAAGTAGTACTTAAAGTAGAAACATCAGAAAATCATGTATAAGGTATTGATATTTGAAAGAGAAATTATAAGGAAAAAGTTGTAGGTTTTCTGAGCTTTAGCTCTACTATAACTCATAAGAAAGAAAGCTAAACACCTTGAAAGAAAAGAAATATCTCTGGCTATTATCTTGAACAATGTAAAAAGTGAAGATGTAAATACAAAGTCCTCTAAAACCAATCAAACAAATCTTAAAGCAAATTATCTAGTAGATTTGCTAATCCATGCAAAACAGGGAAATGGTAAAATTCCATTACTAAATATTATCAAATCACATAGGAAAATACTGATCAATGGTGAGAGATATATATGTACACACACACAGAGTTATGTAAAAAAAGATAAAATCCTAGAGTATATTCTCAACTGTTTTTTAACATAGTGTTCGACACAAAGGAGAGAAATAAAATATAAAAAGATAGATGTTATTTTTAAAGTATTTTCAAAAAATATTTATAATAAACAGTTTTACACTCAGAAAAGAAGAACATGACTTCTATTAAATTTAAAGACTAATCTCAGGGTTCTATTCTAGGATCTACTGTTTCCGTAACATACTCAGCTTGGGATCACAAAAGAAAACACAAGCCTTCTCCCCTGAGAGTGAAAGAAAAGAGTGGAACATATTTTCAACACTCTGGCTCTTCAGGAGCTGTCCAAGGGACTGGTTTCTGTCTCACCTGACTCCACATGCAGATGGAGAACCAGCACACTTTGGATGTCTGGGGGCCACTGAGAACAAAAGAGAATGTAGAGGTTTGTGGCAGCACCAGAAAACTTTCATATCCTCACCAGAAACTGACATAACTCACCATGATTGAGAAAAAGCACCAGCTCATGACTTTTTATTTATACCACAAGGAAATAGAAAAAGAACAACTAAGCTTAAAGTTAGCAAAGGAGGCAAATCATAAAAGAAACAAAGATTCAAAAAACAGGAAAAAAAATCAACAAAACAAAAAGCTGACTTGGTGAATGACCAACTAACTCAATCAACCTTTAACTAGATTAACTGAGAAAACAAAAGACTCAATTAACAAAAATCAGAAATAAAAGAGGAGATATTACTACTAATAATATAGAAATAGAAAGAACATGAATAAGATTACTATGAACAATTATACACCAAAAAACACTGCATAACCTAATAGATAAATTCCTAGAAATACAGTCTACTGCTATTGTTTGGATGAGTGTCCCCGAAAAAGTCTGGGTGTTGAAGGCCTGGTCCCCCACGGCAGTGCTTTTGGAAGGTGGTAGAACCTTGAGGAGGTGAGGCGTTGTGGCAAGCCCAGAGGTCATTGATGATATGTCCTTAGAGGGGATCACAGGCCCTTGGTATTCTTCTCTTGCTCTGCTTGCTAACTGGTAATGTTAGCAGTTCACTGTCACCCCACTCCCCATTGTTGCTGTCTGGCCCAAAACAATTTAGCTGCCAGATCTTAGACTGGAAACTCTAAAACAATGAACTAAATAAAGCTTTTCTCTTTATAAGTTGATTATCTCAGGCATTTCATTATAGTAATATGAAACTGACATATTATGAAGACTGAACCAAGAAGAGATAAAAAAAAAAAAAGAGAGAGAGAACAGATAGATAAAGAGGAATGACATTGCATCAACTAATCAAAAACCTCCCAGCAAAGAAAAGTCTAGGAAAGGACTGCTTCACTACAGAATTCTGCCAAACATTTAAAGAAGAATTAATACCAACTCTTTTCAAACTCTTCAAAATAAGTGAAAAGGATGGAAAATTTATATACCCATTTTATGAAGCAAACAGTACCCTGAATCAGACAAAGACACTACAAGAAAACAAAACCATAGGCCAATATCCCTCATGAACACTGGTGCATAAATCCTTAACAAAATAACAGCAAACCCAATTAAATAACAAGTAAAGAATTACACATCATAATCAAGTGAAATTTATTCCTGGAATGCAAGAATGGTTTGATATATGAAAATCAAAAGATAAATATGCTATAGTAACAGAATGAAGGACAAACACCACAAACATTTTAATTGATGCAGAAAAAAACAGTAGACAAAATTCAACACTTTCAGGATAAAATACAATATAGTAATGACTATATGCAAAAAGCTCAGTCAACATCACACTAGGTCATACAAAACCTTTTGAAAGCTTTCCCTCTAACATCAAATACAAAGGTTGTCAGCTCTCTCTACTTGTATTCAACATAGTACTAGAAGTCCTGGACAGAAAAATCTGATAAGAAAAAGAAACAAAAAACACCCCCCCCAAAAAAGAAAATTAAAATGATCTCTTTCACAAGTGTACATAAAAAATTATCTTTTTCACAAATGTATATAAAAACTCCTGACAATCCCAACAGGAAAAAAAAAAACTAAACAAGTTCAGCAAAATTGTAGGAAATAAAACAAACAACCAAAAATCAGTTGCATTAACATATTAACACTATGACCAAGTTGGTTTTATTCCACAGATGCAAGGATTGTTTAATATATTCAAATAAATGTAATTCATCAAGTAAACAGAATTAAGGACAAAAATCAGTTGGTTATCTCAACAGATGCAGAGAAGGCCTTTGACAAAATTTAGCACCCATTCATGATAAAAACACTGAAGAAACTAGGGACAGACAGAACCTACCTCAACATCATAAAAGCTATAGATGAAAAACCAAAGCCAACCTTATAGTAAATGGGGAAAAACTGAAAGTATTTCCTTTAAAATCTAGGACAAGACAAGGATGTCCACTCTTACCACTCCTATTTAATATAGTGCTAGAAATTCTAGCCAGAGAAATTAGGCAAAAAGGAAATAAAGGGATTAAAAAAAATAGGGAAAAACAGGGATAAAAATAGGAAAGGAAGAAGTAAAATTATCACTGTTTGCACAGGATATGGTTCTATACATAAAAGATCCAAAAAATTCTAACAAAAGGAGTTAATAAACAAATTTGGTGAAGTAGCAGGTTACAAAAATCAACATACAAAAATCAATACTTTCCTATATACCAACAATGAATCTGCTGAGAAAGAAATCAGGAAAACAATTCAAATCACAATAGACTAAAAAACAAATACCTAGGAATAACACTAAGCAAAGAGGTGACAGATCTCTGCAATGAAAACTACAGAACATTTAAGAAAGAAACTGAATAAGACCTCAGAAGATGGAAGACCTCTCATGTTCACGGATAGGCAGAATATTATGAAAATGGCCATACTACCAAAAGCAATTTACAAATTCAATGCAATCCCCATCAAATACCAATGATATTCTTCACAAAAATAGAAAAAAAAAAACAGTCCTAAAGTTCATTTGAAAGAATAATAAAAGGCCCACAAGAGCCAAAGCAACTTTAAGGCAAAAAAGCAATGTTGACAGCATCACAATACCTGACTTCAAATAACACTACAGAGCTATAGTAACAAAATCTGCAATGGTACTGGCAAAAAAAAAAAAAAAAAAAAGACACATAAACCAATGGTACAGAATTGAAGACGCAGAGACAAGCCCACACATCTATAGTCATCTGATCCTTGACAAAGGTGCCAAAAACATACACTGGAGAAAAAACAGACTTTTTAATAAATGGTGCTGGGACAACTGGTTATCAACAAGTAGAAGAATGACACTAGACACTTATCTCTCAACCTCTACAAAAAATCAACTCAAAATGAATCAAAGGCTAGATGTGGTGGTGCACACCTACAATCCCAGTACCCAGCACTCAGGAACCTGAGGCAGGAGGACCTCAGCAGTTCAGCAAGGCCCTTAGGAACTAAGCAAGACCCTGTCTCAAAATTAAAAAAAAAAAAAAAAAGGTGGGGGGGTTACGATGGCTCCATGGTTAAGCACCCCTAGGTTCAATCCCCAGTAGCAAAATACCAAAAAGAAAAAAAAAAAAAAAAAAAGCAAAGGCCTAGGAATTAGACTAGAAACTATGCAACTCCTAGAAAAAAATATAGGGTTAACAAACCCCAGCATAAAGGCACAGACAGCAACTTCCTCAATAGGACCCCTCAAGAAATAATGCCAAGTGTTAATAAATTAGATGCCATCAAATTAAAAAGCCTCTACACAGCAAAGGAGACAAATAAGAATGTGAAGGGAGATCATACAGAATGGGAGAAAATCTTTGTTACTCTTCTGATACAGGATTAATATCTAGAATACATAAAGAACTCACAATATTTACACCAAAAAAATCAAATAACCCAATGAATAAATGGGCAAAAAGAATTAAACAGACACTTCTCTAAAGGAGAAATACAAATGGCCAACAAACAAATTTAAAAATGTTCAACATCATTAGCAGTTAGGAAAGTACAAATTCAAACAACACTGAGCTTTTACAACACACAAGTCAGAATAGCAGTTATCAATAACACAAACAATAATAAATGCTGGGGAGGATGTGGGGAAACAGGGACACTTTGACACTGTTGGTGAGATTATAAATTAATACAACAACTATGGAAATCAGTATGGTGGTTCCTCAAAAGAGGAACCATGTGACCCAGCTATACCACTCCTTGGTATTTATCCTGAAGAATTAAAGTCACCATACTACAGTGATACACGCAGCACAATTCACAATAGCCAGACTACGAAACCAAGCCTAGGTGTCCTTCGATGGATGAATGGATAAAGAAAATGTGATACACACACACACACACACACACACACACACACACACACACACTGGAGTTTTATTCAGCCAGAAAGAAAAATTAAATTATGTCATTTGCAGGAAAATGAGTGAAACTTGAGACCATGATGTTAAACAAAATAAGTCAAACTCAGAAGGTCAACAGATATATGTGGATGCTAGAGAGAAAAAGGAAAAGAAAGGTGGAAGCAGATCTCATGAAAATCAAGGGGAGATCAGAAGAGGAAAGAAACCAGTCACTGTCATGTATTTAAAAAAATAAAATCAACTAAAAAAACCCAAAAAACTAAAAAAAAAAAAAAAAAAAAAAAAAACTAAACCCAAAATTAGTAAAAAGAAATAATAAAGACTGGAACAAAAAAAAAAGAGAGAGAGAGAGACCAGTCAGTGGGAGAACAAAGGGAGGAGGGAAGTGCTGGGGAGTTATACTGGCCAAATTATATTGTTAATATTATGTGCATGTGTAAATATATAACAACAAATCCCATCATTATGTACAACTATAATGTAACAATAAAAAATGTGAAAAAAATGAAAAAAAAAAATTAATTGTATTTCAGTATATTAACAACAAACAATTTGAAAAGGTAATTAAGGAAACAATCCTATTTACATAAATTCAAGAAGAATAAAATATTTAAAAATAAATTTAACCAACATGGCTTATGCACTGAAAACTACAAAACATTATTGCAAGAAATCAAAGAAGACACAAACAAACGAAAAGATTCCTGTTTTCATGGATAGGAAGGTGCATGTTGTTAAAATGTGCATATTACCATTTTTAATCTACAGATTCTAGGCAATCCCTATGAAAAGCCCAAAGGCATTTTTTGTAGAAACAGGAAAAAACCCACCCTAAAATTCATAGGTAACCTCAAAAAGACTTAGAACAGTCAAAAAACTCATAAGAAATAAAAAGCTGGAGGCCTCACACTTTCTGGTTTCAACAACATAACACAAACTACAGTACTCAAAACAGTATCATACTGGCATAAAGACAGATGTAAAGACCAAAAATTAAAAAATGAGCTAAAGACTTGAACATCTGGCATTTCTCAAAAAAAAAAAAAGTACAAATCACTGGTAAACTTATGAAAAGTCATTCAATATCACTAATCCTTAGGGAAATGTAAATCAAAACACAATTCGATATCACATCACACTCTTTAGGAGAGCCACTATCAGGGGAAAAAAAAAAAAACAGAAAATAAGTTTGACAAGGAAAAGGAAAAACTGGAATCCCTGTGCACTGCTATGCAAAAACACTTCAGGTTCCTCAAAAAATTTAAAATTGAAATACCAGTAATCCCACTTCTAGGTAATACCCCCCCCCCGCAAAAAAAAAGAAAAAGAAAACAGACCTTAAAGACTTTAAATACTCACTGTAGCATTATTCACAACAAAGAGGTAGAAGCAACCCGAATATCCATCAAAAGATGAACAGATAAAGAAAACCTCATACACACACACACACATACATACACACACACACACACACACACACACACACACACACACTGGAATAGTATTTAGTCTTTAAAAATGAAAACCTGTCATATGCTACATCATGAATGAACTTTGAGGACATATGTTAAGTGAAATAAATCAGTCACAAAAAGACAAAAACTGGGCTAAGGTTGTGAGTCAGTGGTAGAGTGCTTACCTAGCATGTTTGAGGCACTGGCTTCAATTTTCAACACCACATATAAATAAGTTAATAAAGTAAAGGTCCATCAACAATTTAAAATATATTTTAAAAAAGACAAAAATTTCCTGATTCCATTCACATAAAGGTATTCTAAAATAATCAAACTCTTAGAAAGTAGAAGAGTTGTTACTAGGGAATGGAGGCATGGGGGAAGGTGAGTTGCTCAATGACATAGTTTCAATTTTGCAAGACAAAAGAGTTCTTGTGATCTGTCACACAAAATATGCATCTAGAAAAAAAAAAAAAGTACATAAAACCATACTGCCATACTATATACTCAAAAATGGAAGGGAAAAAAAGGAACTAGGAATGAGATTGACCAAATTATTTTATGTGCATGTATAAATATGACATAATGAATCGCACTATTATGTAGTTATAATGTATCAATAAAAATAATTTTTTGAAATGGGTAGGATGATAAATTTTATGTTGTGTTTTTAACCACAATTTAAAACATTTTCTTTAAATAAGAAAACCTCTGGGCTAGGGTTGTGGCTCAGTGGTAGAGCATTTGCCTGGCGTGTGTAAGGCCCGGGGTTCAATCCTCAGTACCACATATAAATAAACAAATAAAGTAAAAAAAAAATCTATTGACAACCAAAAATATTAAAAAAAAAAAAAAAGAAAAGAAAAACTTCTGAACCCCAGAAGTCTGGTGATATTGTCACACATCTAGAAGCCAAGGGGGTAATACATTCTTGAGAACAAAGAAAGCTTCATATCGGAGACTCTCCCAGACATTGCCCTATATGTCCCTCCAATTAGCTGATTCTGATTTGTATCCTTTGGCTACAATAAAACTATAATCCTAACAATAGCATTTTCTTGAGCTCTTGAAGTCCTTAAATCAGAGGGATAGTGGATACCCCAGAATTTGTGGTCAGCTGGTCAGAAGTGGGGATCCCCAAACTTGAGGCTGGTGTCTGACATGAGAGGTGTCATATGCAGGACTATACCTTATCCTCTGAAGTTTGGTCTAACTCTGGGTATTTAGTATCTAAAGTCATTACAGTTAACTGCTCTCCTACCAAGGTTTTAAGAATTCACTGAGCCTTTTGAAACTAAAGGAGAAAATATACTAGCAAGTCTAAGGAAAGAGAATGCTTGCAATTATGGTCTAATTTGAAGATCCTCTATAAATTTCAAATGGAAGGGTATTCGTCATTTCCTCTCTTGCAAGGCAGTTCATAATTATAGGCTTTTACAAAGATCTAGAGAACAGGAAGAGTCATATTTAAGAAGAGCCTATCCAATTATTAACATGCTACTGAAGTAGGATACAGATAAATTAAATCTACAAATAACTACAAAATATGTTCAATATGAGAGGTAGAGACCAACAAACTTTCAAAGAATTTGAACATTTATTTTAGTTTTATTTTTTATATAAACTGATAAAAGAAATGAAGGGTCTCACTACTGGCAGGAAAAAGATAATATTAAAGTCTCACTAAAATAATAAGTATCTAACAAAGCTAGGGTTAAGGCTTTAAAAAATATATAAAATTATATAAAAGAAAGTGAACAACCTTTATTTATGCTAATTCTACAACCACTTGCATTGATTAAATAAAGCATCAGTTAAAACAATGAGTATAGATCTGAATTTGAAAATCAATACAGAATATTAGTTTAATTTTTAAACCTTAGAAATAAATTTTCAAACCAAATTAGTTTAAGCAAATAGTTATAATTTCAAATAAACTAGTAATGCTATTTTCATAATCTTAACCTAAATTTTTCTTATTGGTTTTGCAAAAAATGTTTGCCTTAAACGAGATCTGAATTTAAAAGTGTATGCTAGGGGGCTGGAGTTGTGACTCAGTGGTAGAGCTCTCACAAAGCACGTGCGAGAAACTGGGTTCGATCCTCAGAACCACATAAAAATAAATAAATAAAGGTATTGTGTCCAACTACAACTAACAAATAAATAGATTTTTTTTAAATGTATGATAAACCTGATACAGTGGTACATGCCTGTAATCCTAATGGCGTGGGAGGCCGTGGCAGGAGGATCACAAGTTCAAAGCCAGCCTCAGAAATTGAGAGAGGCCCTAAGCAACTTAGAAAGACCCTGACTCAAAATAAAAAAGGGCTGAGGATGAAGCTCAGTGATTAAGCACCACTGGATTCATTCCCTGGTAACAAGGTTTTTTTTTTAATAAAAAAATAGTATATGATAAAGCAGCCACTTAATATAATAAAGATACTTTTTTTAAAAAGAAAGTTTTGGCATTGCTGTAGCACACTTTATATCTATTTTAAGCAAAGTTAAAAACTGACACAGTTAAATGTGCCACTCATTTTCAGCAGACCATAATGTTTTAGTAGAAAATGAAAATAGCAAATGTGGTTTGTTAAATTAGATTTGTCTAAGACCCAAAGTAAGTACTAACAGGCACTAGGCAAGTGTTAACAAATCTGATTTAACAAAAGTGCCAAAAAGAGTAGGCACTTAAATTGATCTTTTTGGTACACCAACCCTATTATAGATATATACCCAGGTATGATATGGATACTAAAGAAGACCAGTTGAGCTTATGATTCATCTCTTAGAAACAGGTAACAAAAGCAATTTTTAGTGATCAGCAAATTTGTATGCATAGGATTTTAATTAAATCAAAAATTCTCTTTCTGTTTTGGTTTAAATAGCAAACTGATTTTTGTCATTTAACAGAGACTTATTCATAGAGATTCAAAAAAAAAAAAAAAAAAAAAAAAGGTTGGCTATACCCCAAAAAGCAACAACCACAATTCTACTCTGAACTAGTGTGACAATATCAAAGAACATTATAATATCTTTGGCCAAATAGTTTTACTAATATTATGCTAGTTAGCCTGAATTATTACAATCATGTAATCCTGTAATGCTTTTATAACTGAAATAACATTTTTTCCTCAACAAGACTCAAATAGTTCTCTGAAAATTCAAGTTCTTAAAATGAACTCAAATTTGATCTACCTCCCAAACATTCTAATGTATATTTAATAACATTCCATTTGCTACATTGACTGCAATCAAGATGATTACTCTGGATAGAACACCTATCTCAATTTGTCCAGACATTTTCACCTTCGTTCTGGCTATAACAAATATAAAAACATAACTAAGAAAATGATAGGTGCTGATAAATAACATTAATGAAAAGGAAAAGAAATTGTTGTGAAAATAAATAAGTGTAAAAAATATAATTTCTGCAAATTTGTATAATATATAAGATTTGTGTCATTTAATTTCTAAAATAACTTATAAAACTAAATTCTACCACATAAAAACCTATAGAGATAAAATTATTGCTTAAGAATAAAACATTTTATCTTGTATTCTGAGTGGGTTTTTACTACCACCTAGTGTATATCTTTAGAAATACTTTCCTATAAAAACTGAAAATTGCAAAGGACACTTTTACTTGAAAATATAATTGCAAGGGGAAAAACAATATAGAAAAAAATTATGGAGTTTTTTGGATTTTTTTTGGTTTGGTTTGGTTTTAAACAGGGTCTTGCTAAATTGTTAAGGCTGACCTCCACTCCAACTTGAGAAAGATCCTCCTGCCTCAACTCCCAAGTCTCTGTGCACCACTGAACCTGGTCTAAAAATTGCTATTTAAAAAAAGTTGTTTTAATATAAGACCTGTATGTAACTCTTGAAACTCTGAAACAACTAGAGGAAAACAAAAGGGGATCATTTCAGGATATTGATATAGGCCGGGTGCATGCCTGTAATCCCAGCAGCTCAGGAGGCTGAGGAAGGAGGACTAAGAGTTCAAAGCCAACCTCAGCAATGTAGTGAGGCCCTAAGCAAATCAGTGAGACCTGGTCTCTAAATAAAATACAAAAAACAGCTGGGAATATGGCTCAGAGGTTAAGTGCCCCTGAGTTCAATCCTTAGTACCAAAAAAAAAAAAAAGAAAGAAAGAAAAAAGATATTGGTATAGACAATAAAGAAATTGTTGTGAAATTTCTTCTGACAGCAAAATAAACAATCAACATAATAAAAAGACCACCTACAGAATGGGAGAAAATATTCTGCCAGCTATTCACCAGACAGAGGGCTAATATACAGAATATATAATATAGAACTCAAAAACCTTAACAAAAATCAATTATTCCAGTTAAAAAATGGGCAAAAGATCTGAACACACATGCTCAAAAGCAGTGCAAAGGCCAATAAGTCTATGGGAAAAAATCCTCAATATCAAAAGTCATAGGGAAATGCAAGCCAAAGCTATAATGAGACACCATCTCACCCAAATTAGAATGGCTATTATCAATAAATAAATAACAAATGCTGACAAAAACATGGAAAAAAAACATTATACACTGTTGGTAGGAATGTAAATTAGTAAGGCACTATGGAAAACAATATAGAGGTTCCTCAAAACACTAAAAATGGAACTACCATATGATCTAGCTATCACACATATATATACAAAGTAAATGAAGTCAGCTCAGTGTAAAAAAAAAAAAGACACCTACATACCCATGTTTACTGGGGCACTATTGACAATAGTTTGGAAATAAATGCCTGTCTAGAGATGAATAGATAAAGACATAAAGAATGAAATCCTGTCATTTTCAACAAATGGATGGAACTGAAGGACTTCATGTTAAAGCAAAATAAGCCAGACACAGAGAGACAAGTTAACTCATTTTCTCTTACATGTAGAAACCGAGGGGAAAAAGGAAAAAAAGGGCAACCTGAAAGTAGAAGAGGGATTACTAGGGAATAGAGACTAGAAAAGATATCAGTAGGTGTAGGGGATGGAATTTAGAAGAAATTTAGATGGACATTAGATACGTAATTATACATGTATGAAAATATCCCAATGAATCCCATTTATATATACAATTAACGTGTTAATAACAATAAGGAAAATCTACTTAAAAATTTAATAATGAACATCAGTATTTATTGTATAGGAAAGATGCCTGTTATATGATAAGTTTAAGAAAAAATGATTAAAAAAATATTTTTTTTAAGTTTTTTTCGGGGGGGGGGGGCTGGGGTTGTGGCTCAGTGGTAGAGCACTTGGCTAGCATGTGTGAGGCACTGGGTTCGATCCTCAGCACCGCATATAAATAAATGAATAAAATAAAGGCCCATCAATATTTTATTTTAAAAAAAAGTTGGTTTTTTTTTACATAAGAAACTATTTTCAGGACCCTCAAAATTTATTATTCTAAATTAAATATAGTAATATTCTACATCAAATTATGAAGACTTCCTCATATGTACCCAGTTTGTTTCCAAGAAAAGCTAGTTAACAGAGATTCAGCTTATAACACCTGATGAATGCATTCAAGGAGGCAGATAATTATAGTATAAAATGATTATTAATACTCTCTCTAAACACCAGGTCTAGAAAGGATTTTCATTGAGCTTGATGACTATATCCAATGCTAGAATTTTAGTCTCCATAAAGAAAAAATAGCAGGGCTACAGTCATGTTCTTTAAAACTATACTGTTTGCTACTTAATGTCACCTTCAATTTACCAAGTACCAAATCATGTGGTGAAACAGAAACCAAAATATAAAAAATACCAAGAGGTGGAAAAAGAAAAAGATGAAGCCATAGATACACCTTACTAGATTCTTTGCTAGAAATGACGTTCCGTCAACAAAATCTCAGAATCAAAGATGATCCAGAGATGATTTAAGTTGATCTCAGTGAATTAATAATTTGGAAATTCCATATTTATTACAGCAGGGGTTTTCCTATAGTTTAAGTACCAAGGATTGAACCCAGCAGCACTTAACCATTGAGTCACATCCCCAGCCCTTTTTGAAACTTTATTTAGAGACAGGGTGTCACTAAGTTCTTAGGCCCTCACTAAGTTGCTGAGGTTGGCTTTGAACTTTCAATCCTCCAGCCTCAGCCTCCCAAACCTCTGGGGATTACAGGCGTGTTCCACCACACCTAGCTTAGTGTTTTTAATCACAATATTACATATCAAATTTTATAGCATTTATCATGCTGTTTTTTAAAATAACATAAATATTATGCTCATGACATAAACAAATGGATTCATGCATAACACTTATTTTTTATAAAGATATTTCTTTTTTAAATTTTTTATTTTAGTTATATATGACAGTAAAATGCATTTATGGACTTTGATATATTATACATAGATGGAATGTAATTTATCATTTTTCTGAGTGTACATGCTGCAGAATCATATTGGTCATGCAGTCACGTATATACATATAGTAATAATGTCTATTTCATTCTACTATCTTTCCTATTCCCATATCCTATCCTCTCCTCTCCTCTCCCTTCACTTCCCTCTTCCTAATCTAAAGTAACACTATTCTTCTCTAGTGCCCCCCCACCTTAGCATCCACATATTAGAGAAAACATTTGGTTTTTGGTTTTCAGGATTTGCTTATTTCGCTTAGCATGATATTCTCCAACTCCATCCATTTACTGGCAAATGCCATAATTTCATTCTTCTTTAAAGTTGAATAATATTCCATTGAATATATATACCACATTTTCTTTATCCATTCATCTATCAAAGGACACCTAGGTTGGTTCCATAGTTTAGCTATTGTGAATTGAGCTGCTATACATATTGATTGCATAATACTTTAAAAATCTAAAAATCTTTCCCACATATTCAATTTGGGAAAAGAATGTCATAAATTTGTCCTAATTGTGTCATGTCTATAGTTACTTACCTGAAATGACCTTTCCATCGTTATTGCAAAGTAGTATTCTCTCCTGGGATATTTTCGCTCACAGACCAAAACTTGATTGCATATTCTGCCCTTTTCTCCTGTTTGCTTGGTAAACAATTTTTTCCCAATCATCTGTGAGGAAACAGCTTTTGCTTCTTCTGGACTAAAATAAAAAAAAGAACTCAAATTCCTTTGTCTTCCAATTGAGACATCACAGCCAAAACCTATCTCATTTAAAATTTAAATCTCAGTTTTTTATCAGCTAAATTAATCAATCTTTAATAATGATGATTTTTCTTTAAAAAAAAAAATATGTGACTTACGAGAAAACTATCTTTACTCCACCTTTAAGGCCACTTTCAAATGTTCCTTTTCCTCTACCACCAGCTAAAACCTGTGCCTTTATTACAACATCTTTTGAACCTAGAAGAAAAACACTCCTATTAGATATCAAGCAGGGAGCCACATGCAAGACACGGTATTTTATTTAATATACACAGCAATAGATGTTAATAGTCTTATTTAGTAATAATATCAAAAAATGAGGCATTCAATGTACACAGATTTTCTTGAATCAAAAAGTATAACATTCATCATCTAAAAGATCCATGACTTTTAAAAAATTAGTCATTCAAATCATTTCTTAAAGTACTATATATTGAAAATAATTTAACCACTCCTTAACATTTCAAACTGCTGGTGCTTTGGAAGGTATTAAAAGTACAAAACTGATACTCAGATGTTTTCTTAATGCCTCCCTGTCTCTCACATGTAAACTTGCTATCCTGAGACAATCTGAACAAATATGACAGACAGGACACTACAAAAATGGGACAGAATTCTTGTAAATCTAGACTTTATCACTGCTCTTACAAAAACTCAGAATTGAAAATTTGGGCCCATAATCCTGCAACGAGAGCAGGATTGTGATTAAAAGCATTTTGTTTAGATAAGATCAACCTTTTCAATAGGCCACATTCTCTATCATTCACAAGTATTTCAATATCCAATATTAGGTAAAGATTAGAGGCAATTTAAAAATTTCATTAAAACCAACAATAACTTTCTTATTGAGAAGACAACTAGTAATCTCAGGGGCTACAGAAAATTAGAGAAATAATGTCCAAAAAGGAGCAGGCACTATTTATTTTACCTGTTGCTGGTTACCTGCCAAGTCCTGATTTTCTAGTACTTTAAAAATATTCACTTACATCCAAAGAAGATAACTGTAATACAAACAATGCAAATGTAACATAGCCACATTTACATGTGGCGGCACATGCCTGTAGTATTTTTAAAGACAGTATTGGGATCTAAAAAAAGATCCTGGACCTTGTCTGACTAGAGAGTAGTGCCAAATCTGTAGTATACTAGAAGACTATAAGCTTTCAAGACTATAAGCAACTTGGAAGGCTGAGGAAGAAGATTCCAAGTCCAAAGCTAGCCTCAGCAACTTAGAGAGGCCTTAAGTAACTTAGCAAAGCCCTGTCTCAAAAAATAAAAAATATAAAGGGCTGGGGATATTCAACCCCCAATACTGAAAAATAAAAAATAAATGTAATATGGCAACTGGTCAATAAATCAGTGAACTGAACTAAATTCAATCATTCTTAATCATTAAACTGGGAACTTAACATACTGACCTGTTGAGTAAGGAAGCTCTTTTTTCATAAACATTTTATAAGACAAAAGAACTCTTCATCAAAAATGTCAATTTTTTTTATTTAGGAATATAAAGTCTTTAGGGGCAAAAGATGGTTCTTCAAAGTACCTTCTAAAACAGTCCTTCAGTGGGTGGGGGATGTGGCTCAGTGGTAAGTAGAGGGCTTCCCTAGCATAGGTTCAACCCCTAGCACGGCAAAAAATAAATAAAACAGCCCTTGATAGCTAAATAAAAGCCTAATAAATAAGAATTAATGACAGAATCGCATCAATTGTTAAGGGGAGGATTAGAAGTCAGAGGACAACTAATTAAAACAAATATTGTATTCAACTCCATTAATTCATTCAACAGATTCATGTACATACCAGATACTGTGCTGGAAATGTAAATACAACAATGAGCAAGAGAGGCCTAACAGGCCCTCCTAGAGCTTATAGTCTTCTGCTTATACTACAGATTTGGCACGACGCTCTAGTCAGACAAGGTCCAAGATCTTTTTTGGATCCCAACACTGTCTTTAAAATATATTCACTATCCATCTTAGCTTTAATCTTTTGAAAACTCTTTAAATATTCCTCATAATATAGTCATCTAGCAAAATACTGAAAAGAAAAAAGAAAGCAAAGTTCTGTATTAAGCCATTAAAAATCTCCCTCCAAGCTGACATTCATTAATTTGCACATTTACTAAACTAGAGACTCTAATTACAGCAGAAGCCAAACTATCTTTCTATGGTCAATTCAGAACTCTGACAAATGCTTTACTGAAATCCTATTTGTGTGAACTAGCAATTAACTTTGAGAAAGTGATAGTAAATTGCTCTTAACAACTGACCCCAAATTACAAGTCCTTCATTTGTCTGCGCTTAACAATTAATCCCTCTAATAATTCCAGAAACTTCTTAATAATCCTCAAGTTCACCAACTTACATTTTGTGGACTCATATATATGTCTTTTTAAAATTAGCATTAGATTCTTTCTAACCATTCTTCCATTCCTAACCTCCTGCAAGACAATACTTCCCAACTTTTTTATATAATAAGACACACAGAAAATGATAAAATTTGTAGGAAATACTGAGGAAGGGGGTCCATCTCAGAAGCCCACTTGTAGAATCTGGTGGCCACAGACTCCATGCTACCTCAGCATCTCCTACCACCTATAGGACTGAAAGGAAGCAATGGTTTGGCAAATCTGCAATCATTTATGCCCTATTATATCCTTTGATGACTAGAACTCTTGGTAAAAGTTTTTAATATGGGCTGGGGTTGTGGCTCGGCAATAGAGCACTCACCTAGCACATGCGAGGCCCTGGGTTTGATCCTCAACACCACATAAAAATAAATAAATAAAACAAAAATATTGTGTCCAACTGTAACTAAAAAATAAATATATAAAAAAAGTTTTAAAAAAAGTTTTTAATAAATGAGAATTAGCATTACATCAGTTTTGCAGTAACTTAAGAAGCCAAAATAATCCTGAAATGGCCAAAAATCAGCATTGGGAATTACTATATAGATCGATAAAACCATACCACACTCTTGTGCATTTAGATCCCATAATGAGTATCTTCTGATACATAATGGCACACCAAAAATACAAACTGTCCTCAATGTCTTCAAATTAGTTACTAAATATGTCTCTTAAAAAGCAGCACTTCTGCTCCTCAAGATTTAAAGGTCTAGGGGCTGGGGATGTGGCTCAAGCAGTAGCATGTTCGCCTGGCATGCGCAGGGCGCTGGGTTCGATCCTCAGCACCACATAAAAAATAAAATAAAGATGTTGTGTCCACCAAAAACTACAAAATAAATATTAAAAAATTCTCAAAAAAAAAAAAAAGATTTAATGGTCTTCATTATTCAATAATCCCATACCCATACTATAAACATTTTTACAGTAGTTTGTGACAAGAACACACTTTCTCAATTAATAAGATATCCCCCTGTTCCAAGGGGCTCAAAATCAGAGCTCCTACCTGCTCCTGTTCCTTACTACTTGTAAATCCTGGTCCCAGAGAACTTGCCAGAAATACTCAGTTATAGTTTATCCTGCATGTATTAACTGTTCTTTCTTCTGTGCCTAAGAATTATTAAAGGTTTTGATAAAGAGTAAATAAATCAAAAGACTGGCATCAGAATAAATCCTGTGCATTTTTATGAACAAATTTTTACAAAAATTATTTTTTCTGACAGAACAATAAAATTTGACTAAAGGTAAAACATACAGAAAAGTAGTTAAAGAAAACCAATTATAAATGATTTGGAAATAGAGAAAGTTTTTACTGACCTCATGATATATAAACCAAGTCCTATTAATATTAACCACATACAAATTCAAACTACAAGTCACCTTTAGTTAACAAAAATTTCACTAACATTAATATGAACTTAAAGCTTTTACTGAAGAAAAAAGAACTTTGTTTCTAAACTGAATAAAAGGGTTTGTGATTATTAATCACAACAAAAAACTATAAAAGAAAAATTATGCTTCCAAATCAAGGAAATCATGGACAACTCATTCAAAAACAGAGCTTATGTAATAATTTTCTGAAGTTGTATATGCCCTCACTGTTCAGAGAAAATCCCATTCAAGAAACAAATACATACAAATCAAAATGAAAACTTTAAAGTTTAAACATTTCTTAAATTTTCTGTATCTTTCTTGAAAAACTAATAAAAGAGCAAAGTCTTAACCAAAGCATACTTAAAGCCATATTAATCAAATGTGTTTTCAAGAGAGATTAATTTTGCTAAACTGTGTACATAAGGTGGGATGAAAGGCAGTGCATAACTAGTACATTATTTCATTATTATGTTCTCATGTTATTTTCTAAAGTCAAAAATTGGCTTTTTAAGAGATTAATACAAGTTCAAAATAACAAAGTTATTAAAGTTTCTGTCATCAATAAAAGAATCTTCTAATAAACATAAGCATATATTTAAGTAATTTAATATATATTAATATCTGATTTCCTAAGTGTCAGGCATTCTTCTAAGACTTTGATATATATCAGTGAATGAATAAGACAAAAAAACCCTGCTCTCATGGAGCTTACATTCTAGAGCTCAACTACTTTTTTCTCCCATGAGTTCATGTTTTTCACATCAAAAACAAGGAAGAAACCAGGCATGGTGGTACATGCCTATATTTCCCAGAAACTGGGGCAGGAGAATCACAAGCTTAAAACCAGCCTGGGCAACTTTTTCAGACACTGCTCAAAATAAAAGGGCTGGGAAGTGGTTTAGTGGTAGAGCACTTGCCTATCATACATTGAGTCCCTGTGTTCAATACCTAGCTCCACAAAAAATAAATTTTAAAGAGGAGGGCAGGACTGGAGATGTAGCTCAGTGGTACTGCACTCCTAGGGGGACCCAAGGAGGAATGTACTGGGGCCTCTCTTTATAACCACATAAACAACTAAGATTTTTCCTTCATCATCTCCCTGAAAATCATCACAGCTACCAATCCCTCATGCAACAAAGTAGTAAGCAAAATATTTTTCCCATAATTATATTCCAACTAAAAACAGGATTTCAACTTCCTAATGCCAACAGAAGTGACTCCTAAGTCACCAGCACTACAGGAGCTCAAAATTGTTTCATAATAATTTTAGAATTTCAAGTAATATGAAACTCTTCCGTTTAAATAAATGAAATTTATTTTTTAAATAAAAGCTAAAAGTTGTCATCAAACCAAAAGTAAAGTTCACATCTTATCAAAATTTCATATCAAGGCCAGTATTGGTGGTACATGCCCATAATCCCAGCAACTCATGAGGCTGAGGCAAGAGCATCACAAGTTTTAGGCAAGGCTCAGCGACTTAGCAAGGTCCTAAGAGGTCCAACTTGGTGAGACCCTGTCTCAAAATAAAAAATAAGTAAGGCTAGGGATGTGGCTCTATGGTTAAGCCACTCCTGGATTCAATCCCTGGTACCAAAAAAAGAAGAAAAAAAAAATATCCACGTCAAGGTGGCATAAGTTTTGTTTTGTTTTTTGTTTGTTTGTTTTTTAATTTAGTACCTAATTTTTTGGCAATTGCATAAGCTTCATCTGATGACTTTGCCACATATCCTTTGGGAACGGAGACACCAGCTTCTTGCAACAATTCCATACTCATGTATTCATGCAATGAGAGATTCCTTTGCTGTTGCTGCTGTATTTGGAGTCCATGGTTATTAAACAATCCAGAACTTCCCAGAACCTAGAGAAATTAGGAACATATTATGTATGACAATGACTGGGCATTTATTGTTAGAAACACCTTTTGAAATACTTTGTTTATATAGAGTACTTGGTTCTTCATAAGCATAATAAAACTGTTATATTAAATCATCAACTAGAAAATGGAAAGCTAATCTATTAGCTAATTATCAAACATTATTCTTACAGTTTTAACTATTTCCTCATTATCTCAAGTTCTTATCTTACATTTGAGCTTTACTATCATCTCTAATGACTGGTAATTTTTACCTGAATGGCAAATTCAGCAGATCTAACAACAATTTCAACTTTTACACCAAACCAAAAAATCCTTCCCAACTTTCCCCTCTACCATCTCCCCAGCACCTAACAAATCATCTGGCACTAAATATGTAATGACTGAATGATTTGGTACGATCACTTTTCAAACACTCAAAGACTCAGAAACCTTGGCTTCACCTGTAGTGCATACTGTGGTGTGCTGCCCAGATCCTTCCTTCAGGACTAGGCACTTATAGCCATAGCTGCTGGGAGCGCTGACTGCTGACAGCTCTAAGGTAAGTCCTCTCATTGGCAACTCTTTGGCCAAAATCACACCTCTTCCTACTGGCAGCTTGCATACACTGACATCAATAGGAGTAGAGGGAGGAATATAAAGACCTGGCACCTCATTCCAACTAGGGACAATTTAGAATAGCCATCCTTGTTTCAAATCTCCCACAGGAATGGCAGGTCTGTTACAACTGCCTCACAATTCTACTCCCACTAGTCAATTCTCCTGTCTTCACTCTCCAACAGGTTTTGATTCAGGGACCACTTTCCAATAAATTTCTTTCACACAACTCTCTACCTCAGTCTTCAAAGCTCAGCACCAATCTGCAACACCATCTTTAAGGTATCCTTCCAAATTATCCCTTACCTAGTACCTCTTTTACAAGACCAATCCAGGTGTTTGTCCTTCAGAATTGGAGTAGAAAAGCTTCCAAGAAGGCCAAGTAAAAACTCTTTGCTTTTCAACCTATGTTGAACATGCATTCATCATATCAAATATTTATTGAGCATCTAGATACTAGAAATAGAGCAGTAAACCAAACTATATAACTCTATCCCTTAAGATTTACATTCTAGTGTGTACATTTAGAATACTAGGGACAGGGACAGACCATAAATAAACATTATGCCAGATGGCAGTAAGAAACAGTAAAAAGAAAAAGAAAAGAAAATAAAGATGAGGGAGTGCTGTTTTATATAGGGAAAAGAAAACTAATATTTCCCTGAGTATAGCTGAGTCAGAATTACTCTTACAAAAAGAAGTAGGAAATAGTTTATCTTACTGCCTAAAGAAAAAGGAATATGAGGGTTAGACTTTCAGTTTCCCATATCAGGGCCACAACATGGAAAACCTAAAGAAGGATGACCATCAGCAAGATCTCCATCATCTATTCGTCCCAAAGTCTCCACCAAGGTACAGCCCAGGCTTAACATATCATATAACATGTTGAAACACCTTCATTCTTTTTTCAAACTCCTCAATCCTATCACCTTTGCAAAGCAATATACAGAACAAATTAAGTACTATGCAAGACTACAGTGGAATCACTTTAAGGTTTAGCCACATACTTTCATTATGTCCACACAGAATGCAATATACTGAAACATGGTTCATATGAAACACACAATATCACAAGAACTGAATTTAAAGGAGTCTAATATAAAGTCTGTTTCTTAGAGTAGGATCATGATCCATTGCATCAAAATTAAATCTGTTTCTAAAAATGCAGATTCCTGGGCCCAGGCCTCATCTAAAAAATTAGAATCTCTGAACTGGGCCTAAGGAAACCTGCATTAGTAACAATTCACTCAGTTGATTCTTAAGGACCCTACAATATACAGCAGCTCATTTATGATTCATTTGGTATGCTAAAATCCTGACTAACATTTCAGCTGGAGAACTCAATTCCTTGATACTGTCACTTCAATATTAAAGGTCAGCAACCTCCCAAGCTTTTCTTAACATCTATCTTCTGACCCACAAATTTCATTCCAGGGTATGTATCACCAGAAATGAGACAGATGTCTACCAACAGACATATATAAGAATGACCATAGTAAGCTTTTACGAAACAGACAAAAGGTAAATGACCTGACTGTCCATCAACAAGGGAATGGATAGTTTGTGTTACATTCATATAATAGGATACTAAAGAGCAATAAATAAACAACAAAAAAAGAACTATTGCTCATCTATCAGTAGATTAATCACACAAACATAATGTTGAAGGAAAGATGCCAGACACAAAAATACACTCCTATATATCTTTTTATATAGTTCAAAATCAGTCAATAATAATCTATGATGGTAGAAGTCATAATTAGTGGTGACCTTCTGTAGGAGAATATTGATAAAGAGAGGGAACCTAGAAGTTTTCTGAGCTGAAAACATTATATATCTTGATCTGGATTGTGGTTAAAGAGGCAGGGGCCGGGGGCAGCAAGTGAGTACTTAGTATAAGCCTGGCGAAAATGATCATACACTCGAATAGTTTTTGAATATCAGTATAACAGAAAGTGTGCTAAAAACCAAGGCCAACTTGGTCCCAGCCATAGAGTTCACAGATACGTAAATAAACAATAGTAATATATACAGAACGCTATGTCAGTAGTAGATAAGTTACTGGTTGCGCCTAATTAGCTAAATGGATCAGAAGAAAAGATTCCTGCCCCCAGAAAGAAGAGGTTGCTCAACCAGTACAAGTAGGAGTATGTTCTAGTGACTATCACGCAGCAGGGTGATTGTGATTAACAACAATGTATTATTTATTTTAAAACAGCTAGAAGAGAGGATTTTTTAATGTTCTTACCACAAAGAAATGAAAAATGTATATGGTGATGGATATGCTACTTACCCTGGTAGACTTATATTGAATGTGTGTGTGTGTGTGTGTGTGTGTGTGTGTGTGTATATATATATATACACACACTCAAACATCGCACTAAACCCCAAAAATATATAAAATTATGTGCCAACTAAATAGAAAATAAAACTTTTTAAAACTCCCACTGCCAAAAGGTTAACAATTCCTGGTCAAATTCAAGAAAATCTCTTAATTATATGCTCATAACATGGACTATTTCAACAAATATACAAAAAAAAAAAAAAAACCAGAATGAGGACTACACAAAATGTTGAAGAGAAATGCTAAACTCAATGTGTGACCTTGAACACATTTCCTGGGACTATGCACTCTGTGTCCCCATTCAAAAATCAAGAGTTTAGACCAATGTCTTTGGAAACTCTAAAGCTAAATATCTTAATGCCAGGGTGGCAACAAAGCAAAGCTGTTATAAAGACAATATATTAGGCATCACCATATGGAGAAACAAAGACTTTTTTAAAGGAATTTCCAAAAGGACAAAGATTATGATTAAAATGAAAACATACTTGTTCTCCAAATCCCTATTATCTACAAACTAGGCAGCACTCTTTAAGAAAGTTCGAGGCCAAAAAGAAATTTAAAAAAAAAAAAATCACTTCTATTAGGAAACAAACTCATAGAACTCACTACCCCTAAACTGAAAGTACAAATAGGTTGGGGGGAAAAAAAGCTTAAGTCTATTCATTCATGGTATGTCTGAAAAGTTCTTTCAAAAAATAACCTAATACTCTGGAAGTGGTTCATACTCTTCCATCGTTCTTGGTGTTAAGTATGGGAAACAATAGGCCAATTTTATGTTCCTGCTGTTTTAGAGCAGACTCAAGCACTTTGGCTTCTGAACCAGACAGTTCTGAAATTAAAAGTTCTCAGCTTTCACCTTACCTGCTAGGTTACCTGACCCAAATTACTTGTTCTCTTAGCCACAGTCACAGTATCAACCACCCACGCAGGTCTTACTGTCTCTCTCAGTGCTGCTGAAAAAGCTAATGCGCTTAGTATTAGTAGCACACTATCTGACACACTATGAATACTTAAAAACAAAACAACAAAAGTGGCTACTAAGTTACAGTCTGTCCAGAAATTAAGTGATTCAAAAGATTATTTTCCTTCCCCAACTGTTGAACTTCTACTAACCAACAGAACAATAATATCAATACTTCGGGGAGGGCAACTCGGCAGTCACTGCTGGTCGTCTTCGGTCTTTCCCACCTGTGACAGCTCCCCAGAGACACAGAGTACACTTGAAGGGCATCCCCCCCCCCACCCAAAGAGGGGCCACAGAGGCGTCGGCCCGCCGCCCGGGACGTGGAGTGGCGGCAGAAACTACCCCGGCCCCTTCACTTCCATTCCGAGCCCGCCCACTCCCCCACGGTCTCCTCAGAAAGTACCGGAGCAGCAGAGGCGGGACCTCCTAGCGAACCGAGGGCTGGAGACAAGCGGCGCCAACATGGGCCTGCTCGCAGTCCTGGCTAGCAGCACTCCCGGGCAAGCCGCCCATGGGCCCGCCAGGGCACCCAGGAAATGTCATCGCCGGCGAAGTGACCCCGAGCCGGGCCCTGGGTCCCCTCATATTCCGGCCACAGGGGCCACAAGTCCCACCTCGCCCTTTCTCCTGTCGACCCCTGAGGTGAAAGCAGTCTAGGCAGCAATACCTGGGCGGCGGCCCGAAGCGCCGTCCGGGGCCGGTGGCTCCTCAGGGCGGCGGCGGCCAACAGCCGGCTGTAGAACATGGAGGCCGCCATTTCTGAGTTCGACTGGGTACCCTCGCTCCTAACGCAGGCGCAAAGGCGCGCTGCGGCCCGAGGCGCTCGCCGCCCCGCCCACCACGCGTCGGAGGCGGGGCCTCGGGTTAACTGCTGCAGCCAGGCTTCCATTGCCTGGGAAAAGCAGTGTCTTCCCTGCTCAAGTTAAGCTGGATTTGACCTGCGCAAAGCTAGCTTTGACCTTTGGAACTTTCACTGCAGCCTCTTATTAAACGTGAAGCCTGAAGGCGAGGTGAACGTTTCCTAACGAATGGCAGTGAAAAGATGACCAGCGTCGCTACTTGGGCGACCTTAACTTCGAGCCTCGGTTGCATCTTCCGTAAAATGGGGTTCATTCAAGAAATGATTACTGAATGTCTTCTTTGTGTTAAACACCGCGCTGATGCTGATACAATAGTTAGGGGGGGGGGGGGACAGCTTTTCTGACCCTCGGGAAGAAGAAATGGAATACTAGTTACCAAAGCTGAGGGCACAGTGAAATCAGCTGGAAAGCCTTTTACAAATATAACCCCCGCTTAGGAGAGTGAGGACACTTGTATTTCTGGGAGTTCTTTTCTTTTCTTTTTTTTTTTATTATTTTAATTTATTTTCATGTGGTGCTGAGGATCGAAATCAGTGCCTCACAAGCGCTAGGCCAGCGATCTACCGCTGCCACAACCCCAGCCCTTTCTGGGAGTTTTCTAGGTAACTCTGATACACATAGGGCTTCCCAGTAAAATCTGCCCCCTGGAATAAAGACGAGTGCTCAACGCCTGTTCGGCTTTCACCATCATGGAGCTTTAAAATGTATAAAACCGAGTTCAGTGGTCGCCTATCCACTGCTTTTTGCAGCTCCTAAAATCTCTGCATTCTTAAACTTCATAAAGACAGGACCTCCTTATAGACATTTTAGTTCCATTGGTACTAGTAGAGGACTGGCCTCAAGGTTTCTTTCATCACTAATAGATATTCTGCGCTGTTAGAAACAGGGAAAGGGGAGAAACGGCATTGGTAGTTCAAACATCTCTTGCTTCACCTTCCTACTGCTCATTATAATCAAATAAGGTTTGGATAATCTGGTTGAAAGGAGGGCAGGAACCTATCAATTTCTGCTGGAAGCACATATCCCATCATATATAAAGAGGTCGTACTTACTGTCAAGCCAGCTCTCTTTTTTAATTGGTAATAAAGACAGCAGTTGAGCCATCACATAGGAACCATACAACCAACCATCTGAGTCCAAAAGCAAGTATTTTAAGGACAAGTAGTTAAACCCAGAATAAAGTTCTGGACATCATGATACTATCTATAAATGAAATATTTGGGAATCAACCTAATAAAAGAGATGAAAGACCTCTACAAGAAAACTACAGAAACTAAAGAAAGAAATTGAAGAAGACTAACTTAGAAGATGGAAAGATCTCTCATGCTCTTGGATACGCAGAATTAACATTGTGAAAAAGGCCATACTATCAAAAGTGTTATACAGATTTAATACAATTTCTATTAAAATCCCAATGGCATTCTTTATAGAAATAGAAAAAGCAGTCATGAAATTCATTTGGAAAAATAAGAATAGCCAAAGCAATCCTTAGCAAGAAAAGTAAAGCAGGAGGCATCACAATACCAGAACTTAAATTATACTACAGAGCCATAGTAACAAAAATGGCAAAATATTGGCACCAAAACAGATGCATAGACCAATGGTACAGAATAGAAGGCACAGAGACAAATCCACATAAATACAGTTATCTCATACTAGACAAAGGCACTGAAAACACATGTTGGAGAAAAGATAGCCTTTACAACAAATGGTGCTGGGAAAACTGGAAATCCATATGTAGCAAAATGAAATTAAATCTCTATCTCTTAGCCTGCACAAAAATCAACACAAAGTGGATCAAGGACTTAGGCACTAGAACAGAGACCCTACACCTAATAGAAAAAAAAGTGAAACCAAACCTCCACCATGTTGGCTTAGGAACTGAATTTCTGAACAAGACCCATAAAGGTCAAGAAATAAAATCAATAGTCAATAAATGGGATGGATTCAAATTAATAAGCTTCTTCTCAGCAAAGGAAACGATCATAATGTGAAGAGAGAGCCTACAGAATGGGAGAAAAATCTTTACCACATGCACCTCAGATAGAGCAGTAATCTCCAGGATATATAAAGAACTCAAAAACTTAACACCAAAAACATAAATAACCTAATCAATAAATGGGCTAAGGAACTGAACAGACACTTCACAGAAGAAGAAATACAATTGATCAAAAAAATTATGAAAAAATGTTCAAAATCTCTAGCAATTACAGAAATGCAAATCAAAACTGAGATTTCATCTCACTCCAGTCAGAATGACAATTATCAAAAATACAAGCAACAATAAATGTTGGCAAGCACATGGGGGAAAAGGTTCACTCATACATTGCTGGTGGGACTGCAAATTGGTGCAACCACTATGGAAAGCAATATGGAGATTCCTCCAAAAACTTGGAATGAATCCACAATTTCACCTAACTATCCCACTCCTCAGTTTATGCCCAAAGAACTTAAAATCAGCATACTACAGTAATGCAGCCACATCAATGTTTATAGAAGCTCAATCACTCTAGCTGAACTATGGAACCAACCTAGGTACCCTTCAATAGATGAATGAATAAAGAAAATGTGGTATATATACACAATGGACTATTACTCAGCCTTAAAGAAGAATGAAATTATGGCATTAGCCAGTAAATGGATTGAGCTAGAGAACATCTTACTAAGCGAAATAAGTCAATCCCAAAGAAACAAGAGCTGAATGTTTTCTCTGATATACAGATGCTAATTCACAATTGGAGGTAGGTATAGAAGAATAGAGGTACTTTGGATTAGACAGAGGAGAATGAAGGGAGGGATAGTAGAATTAATCAGACATTATTATCTTATGTACATGTATGATTACATGACTGGTGTAATTCTCCATCAACTACAACCAGAAGAATGAGAAGTTATACCCCATTTAGGTATGATGTGTCATGTATAAATACTTAGAACAAATTTTTAAAAAAAAAAGAATTCAAGGGCCAGGGTTGTGGCTCAGCGGTAGAGCACTTGCCTAGCAGGTGCGCGCCCTGGGTTCGATCCTCAGCACCACATAAAAATAAAGGTATTGTGTCCAACTACAACTAAAAAATAAATACTTTAAAAAAATTCTTTAAAAAAAATCAAGAAGGTAAAATGATGATGAGCCTCCCACCTGCTAACCTTGTTATATTTTTAGGCAATCTGGAACTGGGGGACATTATGTTAAGTAAAACAAGCCAGACTCAGAAAGACAAGTACACTATGTTCTCTCTGGTAAATGGAAGCTTAAAAAGTTCACTCGAAAGCAAAATAGTGATTACTAGCAAGTAGGGGAGTGGAGTATGGAAAACAAGAGATTGGATTTGATCTGTGCACGCAGTATCATGTATGGAAATATCACAGTGAGTCCCATTAGTATGTACAGTTACTGTGTGTTAATATAAAAATTAACACAGAAGCTCTACACAGAAGCTACTTTTTTCACAGCAAAAACTTGCAATTCTTATACATAATGATCTTAGAAATTAGTAGTGGGAAGTACAGGACAGCAGAATATAATGAGTGCATTAGATACTGAGTTGGTTTTTTTTTTTTTTTTTTTTTTTTGGTTTGGTGTGGGGAGCTGCAAGGAAGAAGAGAAAATTAGTTGTTCTCCAAGTACAATGGAATTCCTGCCTTTGACCTTTCTCTATATTTGCTTTCACTAGGAAAGTAAGGGCACAGAGTTCTGCTTGCAGGAAAAAAGAGAAAAGAAATTTCCTGAGGGGGGAGAAGATTTTAATATCCCCCCCAATCCTTTAAATCATTTTAAATTTTTATACCCTCCACATTTTGATGACCAGAGACAAAGCCTTAGCTGGTATGTTTTACTGTTAACTTTAGAATTAATAATACAAAGTGCTGTAGAAACACCACCACAGATTTGCTTACCCAAACTTCTACTTAGTGCCAAGATGAATAATAGCCATTTATTGAACACTTAGTCACATTCTTACATAAATATTCTGAGTTAGTCCTGACAACAATCCTACATTTTACAGAAGGAAAAATAGAGGTTTAGAAACAATACATAATTTTCCTAGTAACACAATTTTTATTTTGGTTACTTCCCAATTCAGCATGATAGGAAGAAAATTTGAGATTATAATTGAGATTCATGCCTCTCTTTTTCATTTTTTTTTGCCCCTTATCTTTCATGCCATTTAATTAATAATATTCACCACCTAAAGGAAAGAATGATAGAGGATAGGTTTGAAGTTCCAAATAAACATATTGTACTTTGAATTACAAGAGACTGGACTTTGAGTTTCAAAAAGTCAAAGTCCACAAGGATTCAGACTCCAGGAAAAATTATGTGTCAGAAATAGAATTGGAATTACCTCACCCCTAGGGAGAATGGGGAGAGGAGAATAAGAAGGGAAGCAAGAAACTTAGTGATGTTTCCCCAAGAAGGGTGCCTGTGCTGTGTATTCCCAAGAGCCACTGTGTCTAGGACAAAGGGCAAGTCCACCCCTAGAGAGATTTGGGAATCTAGAACAAAGAGCACTGAAGGGACACTCAAGATCTCAAAATGTCTTGAGCACAGGGAATAAATGAAAACCTAGTAGGCGGGTGTTTCCTTGTAGATGAAGCTAAATCATATTGCTGGGGTTTATACCTACTCAACAGAGTGGGGAGGCCTAGGCTTTCAGTGCTCTTAAGAGCTGTGGAGATAAGTTTGATGCTTCCACAGGTAAAAATATGGATTATACCTGTAATGAACAATGACCCAGAGTAGATGGTAAGGGGGATATTTCAATAGACTCCACCTTAGATAATTAAACCAAGGGCTAGATGTTTCCTTTGATCTATTGAAACATATATTTCCCAGATCTAAGGTGTATGGAAAGAGAACAGATCCTGATTTAACAGACATTAAGTTTCTGGCAATTGGTATAAGAAGGATTAATGCTGGAGTTCAAATTCAGATGTAGAAAAATAAGCCATATTTCTCATACAGGTGAACATATAGAATGAACTTGGTATCATTGCATCACTGGTTCTCAACTCTGTATCCAAGAATCACCTGGAAAGCTTATTAAAAAATACCTTTGGGCTGGGGTTGTGACTCAGTGGTAGAGCACTTACCTAGCATGTGTGAGGCACTGGGTTTGATTCTCCACACCACGTGTAAATAAACAAAATAAAGGTCCATTGACAACTAAAAAATTTTTTTAAAATATCTTTGCTTGGGCCCATTACCAAGGATTATAATTTAGTTGCCTGTTGTGGGACCTATGGTAGTATTTTATAAATGTTTCCCTAGTATTTCTAATGAGTACTCAGGAATGACAACCACTCTTGTCCTGCTCTTTCTATTATCCTCTCCATCTCATTGGAAGGGAGTAGTCAGTAGGAGAAGAGGAAGCCACCATGGATGAGCACTGGATTTAAAGTCCTTAGATCTAGATTTGACTTCCAGCTCTGCTCCATGTTAGCTGTGCAGTCTTAAGTAAGTCACTTAACCTCCGAGTTTCAGGTTCCACATTCGCTGTAAAGGATGAATTAGCTGCTGTAACAAATTGCACATGATGATTTAAAAAGCACAGAAATTCATTCTCTCACAGCTCTGGATTCTGGATAGTGAATCCAAACTCATTATCACTGGTCCAGTTCAAGGTGTCAGCAGGGCCATGCTCCCTCTGGAAGCCCTAAGGAAGATCAGTTCCTTGCCTCTTCCTGTTCCCTGTGGCTACTGGCATGCCTTAGCTTATGATTGCTTTACTCCATCTCTGTTTCCTTGTCAAATCTCCTTTGGTTGCCCTTTTATAAGGATACATGTGATTGCACTTAGGTACACCATAATCCAATATAGTGTCCCTATTTCAAGATCCTTAATTTAATAACATCTGCAAACTCCTTTTCTGACATAGAAGATAACATTCATAGGTTCCAGGCATTATGACCTGGACATGCTTCAGAAGGCCATTATTAGTCTGCAACAGTGGGGCTAATAATGAATATCCTGTCCACCTTGCAGGGTCATAGTTAGAAACAAGTAAGATATTAAAGCACCTTAAAATGTTATGCAATTTGTAATCATTATTACCGCTTTTTTGTGTGACTCAGATTTAAATACCTAATGAATTAGGTGTGCTGGGCCCCTGGCAGTCCTGGCACTTCACTTCTGCAGTTCCAGAACATCCCCCCTGAGGCAGAGCCAGGTCTATCCCGGTTCTATACTGTCATTTGTGAAAATGAAAAGCAGCCAGGCACAGTGGCACACACCTATAATGCCAGCGGCTCCGGAGGCTGAGACGGGAGGATTGAGAGTTCAAAGCCAGCCTCAGGGGCTGGGGATTTGGCTCAAGCGGTAGAGCGCTCGCCTGGTATGCGTGCGACCCGGGTTCGAACCTCAGCAACACATACCAACAAAGATGTTGTGTCCGCCGAGAACTAAAAAATAAATATTAAAAATTCTCTCCCTCTCTCTCTCTCTCTCTCTCTCTCTCTCTCTCTCTCTCTCTCTTTCTGTCTCTCTCTCTCTCCTCTCTCTTAAAAAAAAAAAACAAATTCAAAGCCAGCCTCAGCAAAAGCAAGGTGCTAAGCAACTCAGTGAGACCCTGTCTCTAAATAAGGTATAAAATAGGGCTGGGGATGTGGCTCAGTGGTTGAGTGCCCCTGAGTTCAATCCCTGGTACACCCTCCCCCCCCCCAAAAAAAAAAAGGGCAAAAATGAGCTGAGGATGTGGTTCCATGATTAAGTACCCCTGGGTTTAATTCCTGGTACCAAAAAAAAAAAAAAAGCAAGAAAATTAAAAGTGAGTGGACACCAGCACAGTGGTGTACACCTACAATAAGAGGACTTGGGAGGCTGAGGCAAAAGGATTGCCCGGCTCAGCAACTTGATGAGACCTTATGTCAAAATTAAAAAAAGGTCTGGGGATGTAGCTGAGTCATAGAGTTTCCGTGAATTGAATCCCCAGTAGCAGTAAATAATAAATAATCAAGAGATCATTTTCTCAAGACATTTACTCCTAGCTGTCAGAAAATTGACAAAAATGTGTTCTATAGTCTCAAAAACATAGTGTAAAAGGAATTGAGCAAATAAGGAAATATATTACTAGTGGGAGCCAGGTTTCTACCAGAGGAGGGAGTTACAAATATGGAAAGAACAAAATTAGAATGAACACTATGAAGTTACTCAGGAATTAAACTTTAGTGTAAATTCATGGTCTTCAATATGTAGAAATAGGGATACACATAAATATAGATATCATATTAGGGATCTCCAGAGAAAAAGAACCAATAGGATGTGTACCATAGAGAGATTTATTTTAAGGAATTTCTCATGATATTTTGGAGGTTGGCAAACCCCAAATCTGCAAGGCAGGCTAGCAGGGATCCAAGGAAGAGCCAATATCGCATTTGAAGTTGAAAGGCCATCAAGATGAAGAATACCCTCTGGCTCAAGAGAGGTCTTACGGAGGGCCATCTGCTTTACACAGAGTCCACCAACACATATATAAATCTCATTCAGAAACACCTTCATAGAAACATTCAGAATAATGTTTGACCAAATATTTGAGTACTGTGGTCCAGTCAGGTTGACACAAAAAATTAATCATCACAGGTAAAAATGTGTGTGTATGTGTATGCACGCATGTGTGCGCTTAGTATGCTGAAAGGCCCTGGGAACAGAAACATTCAATAACAATAAAGCATACCTAGTTTCCAGTTCTTGAATTCCCTTTATATGTGTTGGTTTGGGCTTTTTGTTTTTCTGTATGTTTTGTAGTGCTAGGGATGAAATTCAGGGCCTCACGCATGCTAGGCAAACACTCTACCACTGATCCACACCCCTACCCAAGATCTTGAATTCTAATAGCTTTCTCCACTGAATGGAACCAGAACTTTCTGGAGAAATAGTTGATTACAGGATTTGGCAGGAAAATTATAAGATAAGCCTGGAAGGGCTGGAGTTGTGGCTTGGCAGAACACTTGCCTGGCATGTGTGAGGCACTGGGTTCAATTCTCAGCACCATGTATCAAAAATAAAATAAAGGTCCATTGACAACTAAAAAATATATATATTTTTTTAAAAAAGATAAGCCTGGAATATTTTGTTGAGCCAAAAAATAAGAATGTACTCAAAGAATGACAGGAATGTGTAACAAATATTTATAAGTCAATTTGAAAGAGCTCCCATTGGCCAATTATGAGACAATTTGTGCAAGATAGTAAATAAATGTAGGGAAGACGGAGTAGCTATATTTTTTCTATTACTTTTTCTTAGTACAATTAAACACTGTAGTAGACATTATATATTAAATAAACACATGATGCCTCTGACAAGAACAGGGAAGCTGGTAAGGTAGGAATCTCTGGAACCAAGGAACTACATGGTGTTGTGTTCCCTGTTTTCTCTTTGCCTTATAATTCCCAAAATAGGTGCTCAGGGATCCAGCAAACTGAAAATACTATCTGGGTATAGAAAAAGAAGCCCCAAACATTCTTCTCTTTTGGTGAGGGACTAGGAAAAATGCAGCCCAGCAAGACTGCTCTACTCTGGCCCAACATCACAGATAAAACTACTGTCCCATCTCAATGATCAGTAGGATCCAAGGGGAGCCAAGAATTCCAACCCCACAGGCTGAAGGAGGTACTTCAACATCCCATGGAGTGTGGCATCAGATAACTGTGACAATCTTATCCCCAGTGACTAGTAAAGAACTCCCTTCCTCCTACAAAGTCAGTGGAGGCCACGTAGAAAGCCTGGACTTCTGTTCCAACCCATCAACAAGGTACTTCTCCCCTTCTGAGGAGGCCAATGGAGAGACAAGGTTTTCACCATTCTAGCCATCCTTACTATAGTGTCAGTGGAAACTGTAATTCTCATACCTGTCCAGCAGTAATGAGAAACCCACAAGTATACCTTCGGGATACTTGTGAACCAAAAGGTGAACCTGTACTTCTACCTCTACCTAGAAGTGCCTAGACAATATTTCTCCCTTTCCCTGCCAGAGCAGTGTCAGAAGCAGCCAGCTAAAATTGAAGGGTTAAATAAGATCAAAATCTCCTAACATAATACAAAACATCCAGATTTCAATAGAAAAATCTCTCATTACACCAATAACCAGAAGGATCTCAAACTGGGGCAAAACACACACACACACACACAAAATAAAGCCAGGTGTAGAGTCATACACGTGTAATCCCAGCAGTTCTGAAGGCTGAGGCAGGAGGTTTGCAGGTTCAAAGCCAGCCTCAGCACATGGCAAGGCCCTAAGCAACTCAGGGAGAACTTGACTCTAAATATTTTTTTAAATAGGGATGGGGAAGTGAATCAGAGGTTAAGTATCCCTGAGTTCAATCCCTGGTACAAGAAAAAAAAAAAAGACAATTAATAGATGCAGCCAGGTGGTGGTATATATACAATGTAATCTCAGTAACTCAGGAGGCTGAGGCAGAAGGTTCATAAATTCAAGATCAGCCTCAGTAATTTAGCAAGACCCTCCGCAACTAAGTGAGACCCTATCTCAAAATTAAAAAAAGTAAAAAGGACTAGGGATGTAGCTCTGTAGGACTAGGGATTGCCTCTGGTTCAATCCCCAGCACCAAAGAAAGAAAAGGAAAAATAAATAGATGCAAACACTGAAATGACAGTGTTAGAATTATTGGACAAAAATTTTAAAGCAGCCAAAATAAAGATGCTTCAGGCAATTATAAACATGCTTGAGACAGCTGAATAAAATTCTCAGCAAAAATATACAAGTAGGAACTAGGTAGAAATTCTAGAAATGCATACAGACTGGAAAAAAAGAAATTAGAGTGTCTATCATGTTACAGGTGACATTATGGTCAACGATTCTACCCAAATCTTCTTGAATTAATAAGTGAATTCAGCAAGATCTCAGGATATTTTTTTAAAATCAATTTTATTTCTGTGTACTAGCAACAAACATGTGGACACATATTAAAAATATAGCTGGGCATGGTGATGCTTGTCTGTAATCCCAGAGACTGTGGAGACTGAGGCAAGAAGAATAACAAGTTTAAAGCTAGCCTGGGCAACTTAGAAAGACCCTGTCTGAAAAATAAAAAATAAAGGGCTAGGAATATAGCTCAGTGATGTCCCTGGGTTCAATCCCAGTACCACAAAAAAAGATAAATTAAATTAAATATATCATTTGCAATTGCTCCAAAATGAAATGTATAATAAAATATTTAGTACTTGTGTGTTCAAAACTACATGAGAACAATTTAAGAAATACTAAGGAAATAAAAAAGGTAAATAAGTGCAGAGGTAGAACATGTTCATAAATTGGAAGACTTGACATAGTAAAAACATAAATTCTCACTAAGTCAATATAGAGATTTAACATCATTCCTATCAGAATCCAAGCAAGATTTCAGAGTATTCTGAAATGTATATGGAAGAATAGAGGCAAAGAAACTAGAGTAGAAATAGTCTACCTGAGTCTCGCACTTAGTACATAGGTACAACGATCAAGATGGTGTAGTATTGGTAGCAGGGAAGACACACAGTTGATGGAACTGAACAGAATCTCTCTCTTCTACCTGTTCCACTGACTTTTGACAAAGATGCAAAAGCAACTCAACAGAGAAAAGATCATGTTTTAAACAAATGGTGCTAGAGCACTTGGATATCCATAAGCAAACAAACCAAACAACACAGACCTCCACCAAAGACTCTCACCTCATACAAAAATTCACTCAAAGTGGATCACATGCTAAAATATAAAACACTAAACTGTAACTGAAACAAGCAGGAGGACATTCTTCAGGACCTTGAACTGGGTAAACAAATCAGTTTTTTTAAATGGACATAGTGAGGTTTATTTAACTCTCACTGGAGTATGAGACATTAAAATTGTGCATAGGAGCTGGGGTTGTGACTCAGCGGTAGAGCGCTCACTTAGCACGTGCAAGGCCCTGGGTTTGATTCTCAGCACCACATAAAAATAAATAAAACAAAGGTATTGTGCTCAACTACAACTAAAAAAATATATATATTTTTTAAAATGCCTAAGAGCAGATTAAGAAAATTCATATGCACATATATCTTCACTTACATGGGATAATATCATAATTTTGGTTGAAGTGAGAGTATCAAGATGACTGCATTCTTTCCACTTTGACATCTTTATTCTTGTTCTGTTCACCTAAAATAATATACCTTAAGCTTGTGCACATTATCTAAAAAAAAAAAAAAAGAAAAGAAAAAAAAAGAAAGAAAGAAATCACGCCTAAATCTTATCTGTGAATGAGTCTTTAAATTATTCACTTATTTAGGAAAGCTTATCTAAAAAGTCCCCATCAGACATTTCCAGCTGGCTTTACAACTAGAAACCAGTCTCACTGAAGCAGAGGACGTCTTCCCTGTAACCACAGGCCTGGCTGCTCCACTCATTGGCCCATTAGCACCTTCAGTGAAGGACAGAGACAGGCAAGAAAAGGCTCCAGTGTCCACTCCATCTTCTATGAATAGTAACAGTGCCAGCTGGTGTAGCCACAACTCTTTGTGTGGGTACTGGGAATCATCAAGAATTCCAAATGAGGAACCCTTGCTGTAAGTATCTAGAAATACAAACCAGTACCAAACAGCAATTCTCAAACATTTTGGTCTAAGGGTTCTTTAAAAACTCTTAAATTTATTTATACCCGTAAAGAACTTATGCTAAATAGCTGTCAGTAGAAGACAGCTAGATTCTGGCTATAATATTTCTGGGATGAAATACATGAAGAAATATGTACAAATAAATAGTTAAGAAAAAGGGAATATATATTTTTCTTTGATACCAAAACTTGGTAATTACTAGTTTCTTACGATTTGCTTCACTGTGGAATCTAAAATCATACCAATAAAGTTTTCATCCTGTTACTTTAAAATCCACTGGTCTATTATGAATGTTGAATGAATCTTTACCCATCTATAATTTTGTACCACCAATGATTATTTGGGAAAAGTACTGGTTCACTGAGTTATGTAGCCTTTCTCAATGTGGACATATTCCATTATAAAATATTTTTTTAAATATTTATTTTTTAGTTGGACACAATATCTTTCTTTATTTATTTTTATGTGGTGCTGAGGATCAAACCCTCTCATGTGCTAGGTGAGCACTCTACCACTGAGCCACAACCCCAGCCCCATAAAATATTTTTAAAATGACATTCATTGAGATCACCATCTTGGACTGAGGATGTAGCTCAGTGGTAGAGTGCTTGCCTAACATGCACAGGCACTGGGTTAGATCCCCAGTATTACAGTATTACACACACACACACAAATTTTTATGTGTGTGTATTTGTGTACACGTGTGTATACATACATACAGATACACATAGTCATCTCATATCATTATAAAAGCCTTTACATATTAGGAAGTTGTAAAGCTTAGGGTGGCAAATAAATTTCCAAAATTCTAACATTCACTTGAAAGTTTGAATTATGCCATTTTGGCAAGAAATAGTATCAGTTGTTTACCTTGAAATGACAGGTTCACTTTATTGATTTTTGAGACAATGTCTACCAGATACCTAAGTCTGAAAATCAGTTTTTCTGACAGTCCTTATTATTTGTTTTGTTTTAGGCACTGGGGATTTAACCCAGGGGCACTTTACCACAGAGCAACATCCCAAGCCACTGCCCACCACCCCCCTTTTTAAAAACAGTCTAAGTTGCTTAGGGACTCACTAAGTTGCTGAGTCTGGTCTTGAGCTTGCCATCCTTCTGTCTCAGCCTCCTGAGCTGGGATTATAGGCATGCACCACCATCCCCAGCTGGTCAGTCCTTTTTTGAAGTAAAAATGGTGAATATGAGGCTGGACCCAGAGACTCAGAGAGTGAAGCCATCATGTAGGGACCCTGCCTGAGCATGGCCAAGGATAGAAGCTGTGCAGAGCACACGGGGGCCAGTGGGATTCTTTCCCAGCCTTGAAATCAAACTTTGGCTGAAGGGCACTGGCTCCTTAGGACTCACTCACCTGTAGTCCTGACAAGGGAGGATGGCTAGGAGAGCTCCTTGCCTGCCACCCACTTGCTGGCCTGCCCATCTGACAGCAGGTGCTGCCATCACGGTGACTGCTGCTACACTCAGTGCAGAGGAGGCCAGCTGCAGCCCTAAGATGGATGGCTAACCCTGGCAGTATGTTAATCAGCATGTCCTGTGTGTCTATGGCCACATCTCCAATTCCACTCCAGACACTCTGCAGACCTAACAGAAGGTTGGTGATGATGTTTTCAATGGAGCTGTCTTCCTTCAGAGGGAAGATGGCAAGAAGTTTGTCTGTGTAGTCAGACAGGTACAAGTATGACAGACTGAGAGCTCCTGCAGGTGTACAGTATGAATAGGGACCTTCCTGGGTTCACAGTCCAGAAAGGACAAGGCAGGCACAGGGCCACATTACATCTATGGAGGCCAGCTCCCCACCTATGCTCCTTCCATGGTTGCTTGTCCTTTGCCATCAGCCTTTCTGCAATAAGTACAATAAGTGAATGAATGGCAGGAAGAGGGCAAGTAATCCATCTGTGGAACTACTTTATAAAAATATCCATTCTCTATCCATGGCTGAGGCAAGAGGTAAGAAACTTAGAACATCTTTTGGGAAAGCAATTTTGCAAAACATAGCAGTCTTAAAAATGCTTCATGTAACCAGATTCATTACCCAGTACTAAATTTAAAAAAAGAGAAAAACCAGTATGAGATGAAAATTAAGTGAAAAGGGACTCATGGGTATGAGGCAAAATGATCTTGCTGCTATTAGCACCAGGACAGCAGGGCTTTGTTCAGGGCTTTGGTCCCTTCTAGATGAGCACCTGGCTTTCAACACACAGACAACAGATGTTTGTTGAATGAATGAACAAACAAAAGGATTGACTAAGCTGTTTATGGGATAGACTAGGAAAAAACAACAAACTGCAGTATAATTATGTTTGAATTTCTGATGGGATTATGGGAAATTTTCTTACTTTTGTAAGTCTTTAAAATTTTATTACAATGAATGAACATTTATTTTTTCCTGATTATAAAAGTAGCTTTAGAAATAATTCAATTTACTTGGTACTTAGTAACAAAAAATGAATACTTCACTAAAAAGATACAAGTAAATCTATGAAAGATGGTTAATGCCATTAGTCCTTAGAGAAATGCACCTTAAAATGACTGTAGAGAGCACTACACACCTATTAGAATGGAGAGGAGTGGGAGGCAGGAGGAAATTTCTGGGAGTGATGGACATGTTTACCATTTTGATTGCAGTGATAATTTCACAGTTGGGTATTTATGTCAAGTTTATCAAATTATACACTTTAAACATGGTATGCCTATTCTATCTCAACAAAACTGTTCAAATATTAAAAATGGTGATGCCTGAAGAAAGCAGCTAGTTCAGCTTACAACTCAACCACACATTGCTTTTCCTTAAGATAACCATGAACCATCTTCCATTTCATCACACAGAAGATTGAACAGATATGTTCTTATAGATTGTTTAAAATGGACTTAATCTTTACTGTTTCATTAAGGAAAATCTTAGGTAAAAATTAGTATGCTTCTTACATTGCATGGGTATAGTGGTGAGGGATTCAATAATAATTGAATGGTTTTATGTCATAGTCTTGATTCCTGCTAAGCTCTAGCAATTTTAACCACCACTGCTTTTTATCATCAATGCAAATAATGGGGCAAAATAAATATATCTTTGTACTATTATGAGAACAGTTTTGGTGTTGTGGATCCCCTGAAAGGGTCTCATGGCCCCCAAGTGTCTGTGGACCACACTTTGAGAACCTCTAGACAAAACACTGTAGAAAGAAATTAGTCAAGTCATAAATAAGTGTTGAGAACAGCCCCCCAAATGTGGTTTTGTATAGCAACTTATCATACAATTTCTCATGGGTTACCTCATTTGGTCCTTATAACACTTTTTAGATTGTAGGTAATACTGTATATTTTTTCACACACACAAGAAAACAGCCTTTGAGCTCACTGAAATACTCTGCTTACGGTCTTAGCTAATAAGCAATGGAGTTGCATTCAAAACTAGATTTTCTGACTCTAATTGCAGAATGTTCCCCACAATACCATATTTCTTTTCTGCTTTGCCATGAAATAATTATCTGCTCTTCTTTTTCCTCCTCAATATGTGTGTAGCCTGCCATCTATTTATCCTCACCCCTAATCCTGAGATTGTTCTAAACTTGACAGGAACCTTGTATAGTGGACAAGATAAGGAATTTCAAAACCTGGCTCATCAATAGTGTTGAAAGTTTAGAAGATTTTCTTCAAAGGGAGTAAAGACCATAGCAAAAATACCTACCATAAAGAGGGCATATAATAAGCAAGGACATCTCAGCAGACTGCTCAGTGCTGTTCTATATACACCTTGATGTGGCCCTGGGAGCTGACAGTAACTACTGGTATGCAACTGGGACCCTAGAAGATCCTGGGCATCAGAGCTATCGCACCAACATAGACCTTTCACATTGAGTCTGTTAGTAAAAAGAAACAATTTTTTTTGGTTGTTGTTCTTTTTTTTTAAAAAATATATATTTTTAGACATTGATGGACCTTTATTTTGCTCATTTATTTATATGTGGTGCTAAGAATCGAACCCAGTGCCTCACACATGCCAGGTAAGTGCTCTACCACTAAGCCACAACCCCAGCTCCTTGGTTGTTATTCTTTAAGCCACTTTCCTGATTTTTTTACAACTGAATTTTACACTAATTAACATACCTTCATTTTCTTGAAGAGTTTAATTCCACTTTAAATCCATTATTCTTCTTCCCAATACTAATCCATTCATAATTCTTCATGATTGTAATAACCATCAGAGGAGCCTTTCTAGTTCTCTAGCATTTCATCAAAATTGTACTTATTCAAGTATCCAAACTACTTTTGCCTTCGGTTTCCACACTTCTAAGTCAAATGGTCTACTTTTCTCACTTCACAGTATCCACTGGAGGATTGAACACAGAAGATCAGTATCCCTGAAACATTCTCTGAACTTCGATTCTGGAACACTATCATCCCCTAGTTTTCTTTTCATATTTTAGGACTCTCCTTAGTTTCCCTTTGTTGTTGTTGTTTTTAAATTTTATTATATTTATTTTACTCTTTTACATGGTGCTGAGGATGGAACCCACTGCCTCACACATGCTAGGCAAGCGCTCTACTACTGAGCTATAACCCTAGCTCCCTTTGTTGGTTTTTGAACTATTTCCCTTTTCTAAATGCACTCATTCCCTTGCTGATCTCATCCAGTTTTCAAAGCAAATGTTTGATAAAGGTCTTCATCTAGAATAAAGAACTCTAAAGTAAGAATACAAATATCAATTTTTTAAAATGTATAAAAGATTTGAAAAGTCACTTTACTAAAGCAGATAAATGAATGGCAAACAAGAATACATGCACACACAAATTAACAACATCATCATTGTTAGGGAAATGCAAGTTAAAATCACAATGAGTACCTCAGTCTGGTTTGTGCTGCTATAACAAAATACCTGAGATTGAGTAATTTGTAAAGAACAGAAATTTATTTGTCCCTGTTATGGAAGCTGAGAAGTGGCACTGGCACACTAAAGCCCAGTCTCTGCTTCGAAAATGGTACCTTGAGCACTGAGTTCTGCAGCGGAGAGGAACACCATGCCCTCACATGGAAAAAGAGAAGAAGAGAGAGAGAGATCCACATCCACAAGCACTTTTTTATAGTACCACTAATTCATTCATGAGGGCAGGGCCCTCAAGACTGACATACCTCCCATTTGGCCCTACCTCCCAGTATTGTCATACTGGGGAGTAAGTTTCCAACACATGAATTTTGGAGGTGACACATCCAAACTATAGGCATGAATTATTCCTACAGACATATTAGGATGATTAAAATTAAAAAGACTGGTGATATTAAGTGTCAGCAATGAAGTAGAACAAACTGGAACTCTCATACATCACTGATGGAAATGCAAAGTTGTACAGCCACTTTGAAAATGAGTAACGGATTCTTCTGATCCCTTGCTGGTCTATGGAATCCATGCTGAATCCATATTAATTAAATGATACTTTCTTCTCAAAGCATTACAATGTTGTATGAGCCACAACAAAAACCTCATACATCTAGGGCATCTGTAGTAAAGAAACACAAGGAAGATAAAGCTGAAAGTTCAATCATTTAATCAAGACAGAACATTACTTAAAGAGACTGATTATATTATTTGATTATACCAAGTTAAATCATAATGAATATTTAATTAATTCTGCACAGACTCACATTTCAGCTAGTGATGAAGAATGTTGGGGGAAAGGCTAGACAGAGAGAGAGTAAGAGATCATTTTCTTTGGACATCTGAATTGTGGTATAATTTGAATATGTGATTTTCTAACAGGGGCCCACTTCATGCTTTCAATATAACCCTTTCTGCTTCTTTTAAAATTAAGAGCTGGGGTTGTGGCTCAGTGGTAGAGTGCTCGCCTAGCACATGCAAGGCCCTGGGTTTGATCCTTAGCACCACATACAAACAACAAAAAAACATTGTTCTGAGACAAGGTTCATGGCAAAAAAAATAATAAATAAAATTAACATTTTTTCTTTCCTCATTCTTTTCCCCCCACTGTAATCACAGGGGAAGCAAGATTAACTTTCTTCCAGTCCTAGGTTGAATAATGTGTCCTTCAGAGTTATCTGTCCTTTGGCTCACAGACCACAGGAATGAAAGAATCCAGACTTGTGGGTAGCACCTGTGGATCTAAGAAACAGCTATCTCTCAAGGCTATAAATGAAATATAACTCCCGTCAGGGAACAACTGGAATGTAGCCTTTATGTCCCTTCTTTAAAAGTCCACTGTTCCTGCTGGCTGATAGAATCATAGCCTCTGGGGCAGGAGTCCCTTCTGTTTCTCCTTTGCTAGCAAAGCAATAATCCTCCTCTTCCTCCTCCTCCTCTTCCCCCTCCTCCCTCTCCTCCTCCTCCTCATTTTTCCTCTTACTACTGGGAAAGAGTACTGAGCTTTTCATATCAATTCAGTTATAATAGGCACCATACAGTAAGTACTACAGAAAACTGCAAGATGGGTTTTAAATTACATTGAGTTTCAAATGTCAAACGCAGGGACTTGCCAAGAGGAAGGAGGAAAAAGAAACTGGTTCAGTTCAAGCCAGAGGCTGAGGCAGGAGAAGAACCAAGAATATTCAGTCAGGACAAGGTTGTGTAGGGCAGGGTAGAATGAAGAAATAGATGGGATGCCGTGGGATCTCTCCCAAATCAGTGCCCTGAGGTGTTATGAGTGAAGGAAGGAGGAATTCGGCAACATTACCTTAATTGAATCATTTCACCTTCTATCCTAACTGTATTAGTAGGGTAACTTTCAGGAAAGTAAAGGAAGTCCTGTTCGTAATTCATTGCTAGGAATATTTCCAAGGAGGAGATCTTTATTTTGTGTAAATTGCTAAGTAAGATAGGATAACTTTCAGATTTAAGAACAGACTTAATAGATAAATAAGATGAATGGAAAATAAACAGATAAACTGTCAGTAAAACAAGGATATATTAGAGCAGAACCAGAGTCAGTTTGGGGAGAATTTCAGCATCCTGCAGAATGAGAATACAAAATTTCTGTGTAAAGGGGAAGGAAGAAGGGCTCACACTTGGAAAAATCCTGGAGTTAAGCCAAAGTGGGACCCCTGTGTCTGGGCCTCTACCCTTCAGCTGAGAATGTGGATAAACTAGAAAGGAAACTCTGTTATGCTGCGCCCCTCCCCTGACTCAGGCAATGGCAAGGCCCTACTGAGGTGGATGGCGCAAGGCGTCCATCCTCTGGAGGAGCGCAGTATGTTTCTGGGAATGGGCTGGTTTGTTTTTGTATTCCTTTAATAAGTATAGTTGAGATTTCTCATATGACCATTAAGTATGAAGGAAAAAACATGACTTTCCCAATTAATGCAACTACTTCTAAGAATAGATCTGTTTGCTCTAAATGCAATGATTCAGCTGTGGAGCGTAAATTGTTAATGTCTAATGAAAAACTCCCTGTATTCCTGTCAAGGAAGCTTTTGAGAAATTAAATTAAAATCTAGAGAAGAAGAATTAATGTTAAGAAGACAGATTAGTGCTTAGTACTGGGCAACTTGTTCTTGTTCCTGTGCACAATGGTTTGTGCTCTTACTCTTGTTTGATTAAAATTAATAACAAGTTAACCACTTGCCGTAACCATGGCACCGGTTCCAGTCAGTAAGTCAAGAAAGAATAGTCAAGGTATAGGCCAATAGTTGGGACATTTCTAACTATTATTAAAAGTTAACTAAACAGAAACAGCTCAAAGCAAAACTCAAACTGAAAGGAAAAATGCTTGCTTATGCATAAGCTAAGATACATTCTTCTATTCTAATTGTAGCTACGTAATATTTTGTTTCTTTGAATAATGATTCCTGTTTTGTAACCACAAAGTACTGAGAGCCTGCCAAAATGAAAAGTATATATGATCAACTTCACAAGTAAAGATTGGGATTCAGCACCTTCACTTTGGTGTCTGTGTTGTTTCTCCACCCGCTTTCGCCGACTCCTCACCATCCATTCGTCTCCTGAGACCCCCTGTTGGAGCTGGACTCCGACACTGTTAGGATCTAATGCTGCAGTAATTACTGTGTATCCTGTTCAATTGGTTGGGACCCTATAGAAGGGAATTTGATATGTGGATTCTCTAATAATTAGAGTGAGTAACATCTAAAATGGGTTGGTTTGTATTTCTCTTACCTGATTCACATTTTTCAGTACGATGTCTTTTCCTTTCATAACCATTTGTGCATCATGTGACTTATGCAATCTTTTTACATACAGCATAAAGTTTTCAAGAAAAATCAATTACTAGCTTGTGTATATACATTGAAACTATTCTGCTTCATTGGTATAGAGAGCAGCTTTCTTTTTTTAATTTTTTTTAATTTTTTTTATTGGTTGTTCACAACATTACAAAGCTCTTGACATATCATATTTCATACATTAGACTGAAGTGGGTTATGAACCCCCAATTTTACCCCAAATGCAGATTGCAGAATCACGTCGGTTACACATCCACAATTTTACATAATGCCCTATTAATAATTGTTGTATTCTGCTACCTTTCCTATCCCCTACTATCCCCCCTCCCCTCCCCTCCCATCTTCTCTCTCTACCCCATCTACTGTAATTCATTTCTCTCCTTGTTTATTTTCCCATTCCCCTCACAACCTCTTATATGTAATTTTGTATAGCAATGAGGGTCAGGCATTCATTTAAGGGTACTTATGTGTTAGTCCCTGTTCAGGGTATTGGGAATACAGACCTCAAAGACCTCCTCCTTGATCTCAATTCTTCTCTGCATTGATGTTCCTCTTTGGTCTTTCCTTTATGCAAGGTAGACTCTTGTCCATTCCATCTCTTCAAAGCATGGCTAAGATCAGGTAGTAACATATAGTCAGACTTCATTCAAGACTTTATAAAATGGAATTACAATGCAGTAAAGGAAAACTCGAAACCAACCACTGAATGTGACTTATCCTGAATGTCATAGGCTGTCCTCCTCACATACCTGCACACTCTTAGCCCACAACTTCTTACTATGTTTTAGGAGCAGCCTGCTCTCTTTAATAGGAATGCCTATGATAAATACCACCAGTCCCTCAAGTCCTCCAAGGCCCAGTGAGAGAAGGAGCCTGCCTCCAGATAGCTCAAGCAAAAGCTAGCTTACACAGAAATATAATCTTCAGCGACATGACTCTATACACAAGTGAGACCAGAGATAAAATCCTGTTGAGTCCCATATCCCCACTGTTAAAGACTGAACACCAGAGAAGTGCCAAGGCAAGGGCAAAAGTTTTATTTAAATGATAGAACAGAGATAGAGACTCCTCTACAGAAGAGGGGGTCTAAGTTGGTGCCCAAGGGAATGGGGGGGGTGTCCTGCTCCTTTTATAGATTTCAGATTTCCTTTGCTCTCATGCCCCCTCTTCCCATTCTGCCTATGTGACCCCAAGGATAGAGTGATCCAAGAGGGGGAGGATGAAGATACCCAGGGATACAGACAGGAATGGAGCCACCCAGCGACTACTTATTAACAACTCCTTGCTGGGGGAAAAATTCCCTGGAGGCAGGTAACCTCGGCAACAGGTTGCAGGAGGGGAAAGTGCTCTGGAAGTATTAGCATTTTATTTCCTCTTGAATCAGCCCCCATCTTCCTGATCCAATCCTTAATTACCTACACTGACTGTCCTTGTGCCCCAGCCTCACAAGGATGACAAATTTTGATATTAAGTGCAACAGTTGGGCTGGGGATGTGGCTCAAGCGGTAGCGCGCTCGCCTCGCATGCGGGCGGCCCGGGTTCGATCCTCAGCACCACATTGTTGAGAGCCACAGCCAAAGGGGCCCCAGCAAACTTCCAGCTGCCAGCAAACTTCCAGCTGCCGGCTGATGATTGGCTCACAGCAGCCCCAGCAACATCTAGCTGATTGGCTCCTCCATGGAGCTGCTCATTGGGGGACTTCTTTGGCTCCGCCCACATGACCCAGCCAATCAGCCTCAAGAACAGGAGGATTGTGGGAGGTGGTGAGGGTTGTGTGGGGGTGAGAGGCTTGTGGGAAGCCGGTGGTGGCAGTTGGGCTCTGAGGGTTTTTTCCTGAGGAGCTGTTTTGTTTGGCATTTGTGGTTCTAAAAATAAAGTTAGTTTCTTTTGACAAGTGGCTCCTGAATTGTGCCCAGCCAGACTGCGGCACCACATACCAACAAAGATGTTGTGTCCGCCGAGAACTAAAAATAAATATTAAAAATTCTCTCTCTCTCTCTCTCTCTCTCTCTCTCTCTCTCTCTCCCCCCTCTCTCACTCTCTCTTAAAAAAAAAAAAAGTGCAACAGTTTAGTTATGCACTGTTTGGACCCTCTTCACTGCTAAACTACATCCTGGCTTATCCTTTCTGCAAGCAAACATTACATTATTCTATTTTGCTTTTTTTAAAATGTCAGATGTATTGAAGTTTAATATATACATAGTAAAATTCACCCTTTTAAATACACAATCCTCAGTTACAAACACATAGTCAAGTCACTACCATCTTATAGAATCCCTCAATGACCACAGAAAATGCCTATGCCCTTTCATAGTCAACCCTTTTCTGTATCTTTAGTCCCAGGCAAACACTGACCTGTTTTCTGTGACTAGAGTTGGACCTATCCATATTATCTTTGCTTTTGCCTTGGCAACCAGTTGCAGGAGAAGGGGTAAGGCTTTGGAGACATTGCATTTTATTTCCTTTCCTCTTGAATCAACCCCCATCTTTCTTCTTTCTCTTTTCTTTTTTTTAGTTGTAGATGGACACAATACCTTTATTTTATTTTTATGTGGTGCAGGGGATCAAACCCAGTGCCTCACACATTGCAGGCAAGCGCTCTACCACTGAGACACCACTCAGGCCCCAGCCCCTATCTTTTTGATCAGGCCCAATTATTACCTACACTGACTAACCTTTTGCCCCTCCTCCCAGAATCATTCAGCATGTAGCCTTTTACATCTGATTTCTTTCACTTAGCCTAATGTAACTGCAATTCATCTATGTCATAGTGGTTATCTGAACTTTGTTCCTCTATATTGTGGAGTAATTTTCCATTTATGAATGTACCACCCGGATTATTCATTCACCAGTGGAAGAAATATTTGAGTTGTTTCCAGTTTTTAATGATTTCAAATAAAGCCATTATAATAGCTATAAGAGATCTTTGTATAAGCTTTCATTTATCTCAGGTAATTATCTAGGAGATAATCATATACTTAACATTTTTTGAGACAATGAATTGTTTTCCAAAGTGATTGTACCATTTTGCATTCCCACCACCAGCTCATGAGAGTTCTAACTGCTCTGTATCTTTAGCAGTGTTTTGGGTATGGGGGGGAGCACTTGAGTGTGTGGTAATCTTATTCATTCTAATACAGGCATTGAAGAATCTCACTGTAATTTAAATTTCCATTTTTCTAACAATTCATGACATTTAGCATATTTTCACGTATTTATTTTCCATTCAACCTCTTTTTAGTGAAATATCTATTCAATTATTTTAACCATTTATTTTCAGTTGCTTTATTACTGAGTTTTGGAGAATTTTTATATATTCTAGATCCATTCCCTTATCAGATAATGTACTTTGCAACTATTTTCTCCCAGTCTTTCTGTTCTCTTAGCATCTTGGTTAGCTTGGACTCTATAAAAAAATACCGCAAACTTTGTGGCATAAACAAGATATCTCTTTCTCATAGTTCTAGAGTTTGTTTTGTCAATGATCAAGGTGCTGGTAAATTCAGTCCAAAGTGAGGACTTTCTCCTGGCTCCTGTATAGTCAACTTCTTGTTGTACCTGGAGGATTGGGGCCAGAGTAGAAGGATTCTGATCTCTTCTTATAAGGGCCCTAATCCTACAAGAGCTCCCAGTCTTATGACCTCATCTAAGTTAATTAGATGTCCCCATTAGATTAGTCCTCATTTTCAAATTATCTCATGTTAGGGGGGAGGGTTTCAATATATGAATCTGAAAGTACCACACAACTCAATCCATAGCAATTTCTCTTGAAGAGAATGAATTTTTTAAATTTTTAAAAAATGTTTTAGTTGCCAATGGATTTTTTTACTTTGTTTATTTATATGTGTTGTTGAGGATTAAACCCAGGACCTCACACATGCCAAGCAAGTGCTCTACCACTGAGCCAGAACCCAGTCCCATGAATTTTTAATTTTGATAATATCCAAGTTATCAATTTTTCTTTTAAGGATCAAGCTTTTGATGTCATGCTGAGAAATCTAGGCCTAACTCTAACCCAAATCGCAAAGATTTTCCTCTATAAATTTTATACTTTTATATGTTTTTCTATCTACAATTCATTTTGTGTTAATTTTTATTTATGGTCCCAAGTACCATTTGAGGATCTTTTCATTTCTTGTGTATGTGTGTGTATCCTCTGAATTTTTCATGTGAAAAAAATATTTTGACTATTTTCAACCTTTGTATATCCAAATAAATTTTCGAATCAGGCTAGTTATCAATTTCTACCATTGTGGGGAATAGGGATAGAAACAAAAAGCCGTCTGGTGTTTGGTTGGGATTACACTGAACGTATATAAATCAATTGGGAAATAACTGTCATCTTAACAATATTAAATTTTCTGATCCATGATCATAATATTTTTTTAATTTGAATTTTAAGACTTAATAAAATGAACACATATCTTTTGCTAAATTTATCCTTATTTATGTTTTCTATGCTTTTATAGATGGTTTTAAAATCCAATTTTCTGATCATTCTTTGCTATATATAATTGACTTTGTATATTAACTTTGAAATTTATGATCTTGCTAAACTCATTTAGTTGTTCTAGTAACTTTTTTAATGGACTTTTCAGGATGCGGAATAAGCATACACTTAGAAGTAACTAAGCAAATAATGAAATGATAGTTCAAAGAATATAACTGTCTCTCAAAGTAGAACTACTGATTAGAACTGTTAATGCAATTTTTGTATCCTCTGACTTTTTAAATAATGTACATGTCCATTGAGTGAAAATATAAATTTATATATTTTAAATACTCACTATCCCAAGATTTAGTCATTTGTTTTTAATTTTAATTATAGCTCTTTCATTTAGCAGGATTTTTCTTCATTTATATTTTATTTTTATTTGGTGCATGATGTACAAACATTTGAAATAGTATCTTTTTCCCTCTCATATTGGTAACTAACTTGTCTTAGCACAATTTATTTTTTAAATAAATTACTTTACTCCCCCAAAACACTTATGTGTGCTCTCAAGTCATAATTTATATGGGGATGTTTCTTCACAATTTGTCCTTGCCCTGGTATACTTCACTGATTTGAAACATAGTGAGAATAAGTTCTCTGGTATGGAGAAGGTCATTTATGGAAAAAGCAATGTGTAATGGCACATTGGTTTAGAGGGATCTTATAAACATTGGGTTGGAGTAAATAAATGAGTGCTGAAAGTGTCACCTAGATGAGGGTCCTGATGAAGTATCCCAAAAGGGAAGTGGACCTCAACTCAAGTGGTGAGGATCCTTTACATCCTTGCGGAAAGGAATTTAAAGATGGATGAATTTATTGAGAGAAAGAAAGAAGTGCACTGAGAATCAGGGTTTGGAGAACACATTAACTACTTCTTAACTGTTACAGGGCAGAGGCCCCTTTCACCCCAATTCTTTCAATCATGCCAGAAAGATTTCAGATATGTAGCTCAAAATAACACGCATAATTTTTTAAAAAATATTTTTTAGTTGTAGATGGACACAACACCTTTATTTATTTATCATTATGAGGTACTGAGGATCCAACCCAGGGCCTCACACGTGCTAGGCCAGTGCTCTACCACTGAGCCACAACCCCAGCCCGCGACACGCATGAATTTATCAGAAGGAATTACAAAGAAAAAAATGGGGGACTTTCTGAAGAGAGAGACTGGGTTTTCTCAGAGGACAGGAAGGGCATGATCCTCCTACCCTCCAGTTTTATTGGGCAGAAATCTCAGGGAAGTTTCCAGAATCCTGCCCAGGTCCACCTCTTGACTTTTGACTGATGGCAGGATGACTTTAAACTTTCAAGACCCCACAAGGGCATGACAACTCTGAGTCACTTTGGCCTATGCTGATTAGTTCTAATTGGAACCTGTTCTTAAAAGATTTTATGGTCAGGAGGAATTATCCTTATCTCCCTAGGTTCTGGGATCTGGTCTGTATAAGAGTCACGAAAGTCCACCCATCCCCACTTCAGGGTAACTTGTGTTCTTTTTAATGGACATTTCAGACCTCCATTTCCCCTACAGATAATAGGCAGTTTGCTGAAGAATGTAACATATCTTGCTGACTTAAGCCAGGCAGGCTTCAGGCTTTTTAAAAGTGAAAGCACGTGGGGAGTGGGGGGGTCAGCACAGTGGGCCCAGTTTATAGAATTATTTCCTTCACCTCATGTTCCCACTACTAAATGTCTGTTCCCTATCATTAACGAGGCTTATTTACACAGGTAAGATCAGTAATATAGGGATATGCTCTAAGAGGTCGTTTTTACTTCTCCTGTATTGGTAACTGGGCAGGTTCCCCATTACCAGGATTAGGGGAGTCATTCACAGATAAGTTGATCATATCAGGATGGGGGGGTGCACTTACTGACAGGCGGTCCATTACTGGGATCGGGTATTATTTCCTTTCTTGTTTTTGATGCATTCTGCTTTTTGAACACAGCATTACAATAATGTGCCTGTAGATAAGGTCCAACAATTGATTTAATATTGCTGTTTGTAACCAAGGTATGTGAAAGTGACTTAAATCTGGCCACTCCTGCGTTGTCCCCCATGTCTCCTTCTTTATGTCTTCAAGCCTACCTCAAAAAAAGAGACGGTAAGTGGCCTTAGTTTAAATTGGTGGTCCGCCGTCCTCGGAGGAAACACAGCTTCACAAGCTGATAACCCAAGAGAGGTAGTGATAACCTGGACACAGGCCAGGGACAGGGCGGAGAGGTTCTTGTTTTGACTCTGCCGCCAGCACTAGCTCACACAGAGATTGGAGCCAGCAGGAGCGCAGGGAGCACGTCACTTCCTGCCCGGCCAGGCCCGCCCATCTGCGCTATGACGGCCAGCGCTGAGCCGCCGGGGCGACGGCGGCCCGGGGTAGGGGTCGGAGTGGTGGTGACGAGCTGCGAGCATCCTCGTTGCGTCCTCCTGGGGAAGAGGAAAGGGTCGTTTGGAGACGGCAGCTTTCAGCTTCCAGGGGGTCATTTGGAATTCGGGTGAGCAGCCCCCGTTTCGACCCTGGAAAACGGAACGTGCGCTACGAAACACGTTCGCGCCGTGCGCCTTCACGTGCGCTTTTTCGCGCTGACGTCGCGTCGTTTCTCTCTCGTTTCCGGGTTCCACTTTGCTCCCGGCAGGCGCCGGCCTCGAGGGGTCGCTGGGCTGAGGAAGGAAGGCTGACCTTGCTTGGTGGCTGCTGAGAATTGTTCTGTGAAAAGGGCTTCTTAGTGGGCATCACCGAGAGGACAGTGGGCTTTTCTAAACCTCGAGCATTCGAGTGTTGTCACCACATTTGCACGGTTCCCGTGCTATTTAGACGTGCACAGGTATATTTAATATCCACTGGTTGCGTTACACTCTGAGCAAAAGATCTAGTGAGACTCTGCCCCTCAGTTTCTTCGTCTTTAAAATGGGGACGGTGGGCGAAATGTTTTTTAACGTTCCTGTCTGCCTTGACATTCTGTGATTGTAAAATATATCAGACGGATATATCGAGATCATTGTATTGTCATGAGCAACTAATAAAAGGGAAGCGAGCATAATAAAAAAATAAACAATGAAAAAAAAATAAAGTATGTCAGACGGACAGAGGGAGTTGGGCAATTAAGTGTTCTACACGAAAGTGAAGAAAACATGGGTTGCAAAAAATGAATTCTGAAGTGAGAAGGTTAAAATCAAGAATAGTTAAACAGCGTCTTCTAAAGTCTCCAGATCCAGCGTGTTTTATCTTTAGTGTTTATTTTTGAAAATCCAGCATACATAAAGTGGAGAAAAGAGTGAATCCTTAGGAACTCCACAGAGCTTGTTCTTGTTCCATCTAACTGCTCCTCCATTGCCCACCCAAAATACAGACCTCACACATCTCCTTGTGTAGGCAATGTTACGCGAAATCTCAGATGTTCCATTATATTATCCCTAAATAATTCGGTGTGATCTGCAAAATAAATTTATTTTATCTTTGGTACTAAGGCTTGAACCTGGGGTGCTTTACCACTAAGCTACATCCCCACCCCTTTTAATTTATATACATATTTTTTTATTTTGAGACAGGGTCTCTCTAAGTTGCTTAGGACTGCACTAAATTGTTGAGGGCTGGCCTGGGACTTGGAATCCTGCCTCATCCCCCAGAGTTGCTGGGATTACAGATGTGGCCCACTGCATCTGGCTCAAAATAATTCTTTAGTATCTTCTGATAGTCTGTGTATGGTCCTCCTCGGTTTTCTTTAAAATGTCTTTTCACTGTTTTTTACCAATCAGGATCAAATGAATCATATTGCATTATTTCTCACTCTAAAAGTAATCCTCCATCCCCTTTTGCTCATGCCATTTATTTGTTGAAGAATATGGGGCATGTTTCTGAAGAATTTATGTAGTTATGTCCATGTTTTTCTAGTCCACTCATATTTCTTACAAAATGATAGTTAGAAGTATAAGTCTGGGGCTGAGGTGGTGGCTCAGTGGTAGAGCATACCTAGCATGTGTGGCACTGGGTTCTATTCTCAGCACTGCTATAAACATATAAAATAAAGGTCCATCGACAACTAAAAAAAAAAAAAAAGTAGTAGTAGTAGTATAGGTCTGATGCTTAATCAGAATTTGTCCTTCATAAAATATAAAATTCATGTTCTTTTAGCATATACAGTTTTTTAAATGGTCTTCAGAATTTAAAAAAAAAGCATTGATGTTTATCATTTTCAGATAATTAACATAAACCATTAATACAGTTTCTTAGATTATGAACCAGTTGCTCACATAGCTACACATTGTATTTTGTTGATGTACAAGCTACACATTGTACTTTGTTGATGTACCAAGATTTATTATCCAAATTTAGTGGGATTATCCAAATTTAGATCACAAACTAAACACAGTCTAGAATTATAATTACTGGAGTAATGGCTAGAGATAACTATCTTAACATAAGAAAGTGTAGGAGTCTCATTTACCAGGTGATCATAACATTGTACTTGAATGAAGCCCTAGATAGCATGCTAAGCTCCTCTCAGGTACCCTTTCACTTGATCTTTACATAACTGTATACTGAATGAGCTAACTTTGATGGGGGAGCAAGTAGAAAATTGGTTTCTTTTCTCCTTCCACAGTCTTCAGACTTGAGTTATCTTTTCCTATCTCTGTTTCAGTAACTTTTCCTGTAAATTCTATTATTTATTTCATTAAAAATCATGTTTTGGTTATTATGATTTATTTCCAAGCATTTGAAAGTTCGAGCCAGTTTAAACCTTCAGTCTCACTTCTCATGTCTAATCCCTTCTGTAATGTGGAAATAAAAGCCATTGTTTTGCTCTTTTTCCATCTCTTCCTCTCCTCACTCTGCTGTTTCTGACTTTCCTTCTCCCATGTGTTGAGGAGGAAGAAGGAGTGAACTTTTTATGTGATTAGGGCAGCTTTAATCCCTCCACTGGTGCCCTCTCTGTTGGTATCCACTATCCAAGTTCGTGCTTTCTTTCTTGGTTTGTGTTTGACAGTTGGTTGGAAATCCCACAAGAATTTTTGTCCTTGACAGGGACAACTTTTTTTTTTTTTTTTTACACTGGTCCCCCTTCTCTAGCTCTTGCTTCTAGTACATCACCCTGCATTTTTTTCCTGCTAGGTCTTCTGTTAGATTACCCAGCAGTCTTTTGTGACATACGCTTAGCCCAAAGGAAATATGTAATAGAAATGATGATTTTTCACTGCTGCCCCCTTTCCTTGCTAAGCTTTCACGGAATGACCGCTCTAGCCAGTCTCACCTTCCAAATTCCTGAGGCAGGAATAAGTGTCAGCCTCTGTATTCACATGCATACGGAAAATCTAAGGAACACATTTCAGTTTTATACAAGAATTCTTACCCTCCTGTCACCCGTGCTCTGATGCACTGGGGTAGGGCTGGGTTTCTGCAGCTCATGATGTCTTTGGCAGGGACACATCAGTATCTCCTTCTTGGGAGTCATACCCAATCTCAACTGATTCTCCTGGAGAGTCTCTCATTTAGATGGTTGGAAAGAGTCTACCCCTCATTGGGAGGAGGAGAAACGTTCATACTAGGCTGAAAATTCTCAACTTTACTCCCTCCTAAATATCTCCTGCCTTTCTTACGTAGCCTGTGTGGGATTAGGGTCAGAAGACTAGCCTTACCTTCCTTAGCAAACCTGTGAGCGTGGACGACATGCTCTTCTGCTATACTCATGAGAATTTAGAGGTGCTAGTTGCCTATTGTCCTCCATTTTGAGGCTTAAACTGGAATTCTGTGAGTGTAGGAAAAGCCATAATATACTTCCATATACATTTATAACACCCCCATGAGAAGGTAATAGTCCTCTTTTTGCTAATCCAAAGTAGCAAGTAATGGACTTTCATATCCAACCAAGGTTTAGTTGACTACAGAGTCTTAACTAATACACTAAATTTCCCCCTGGTTGCACAGGCTTACTTTCAGACCTATGAATTAGTGCTGAATTAGCTAAATGTTAATTTTTTTAAAACATGAAGTCCTTCTGGTATTTAGGTAACTAAATATAAGATGTACAGAATGTTGAAGGCTGAGTTGTTGATATGTCATTTTAAAGTATAAACTAATTGCAGTTGTATTTGCTTTGTGCTAGAAATTTCTAACCAAGTATTTCGTGGTAAAGAATTTTACATAAATAGAATTGACTACAATAGTACATTTCTGTTTTCCAGTGAGACCTGGGAAGAATGTGCTCAAAGGGAAACCTGGGAAGAAGCAGCTCTTCGCCTGAAAAATGTCCACTTTGCCTCAGTGGTGAATTCTTTCATTGAGAAAGAGAATTACCATTATGTCACTATATTAATGAAAGGAGAAGTAGATTTGACTCATGGTTCAGAACCAAAGAATGTAGAACCTGAAAAAAATGAAAGTAAGAGAATTATATATAATAATGCATTTTTCTTTGTGGAGGACGTGTCATTGGAAGGAGTATTACATTCTGTTGCCATATGAAGAGGATTATATTTTCTTCATATTTTTGTTCCCCCAAAATTCATATGCTGAAATTTGTTACCCAGGTGATACTAACAGGAGGTAAGGCCTCCTGAATGGGATTAATATCCTTATAAAAAAGACTCCAGATAGACTCCTCACCCCTTCCTCCATAGGAGGATTCAGAGAGAAGATGGTTGTTTATGAACCAGGAAATGGGCCCTTGCCAGATACCAGATCTGCCAGTGTCTTGATCTTGGACTTCCAGCCTCCAGAACTGTGAGAAAATAAATTTCTGTTGTCTGTAAGATACGTAATCTAAACTATTCTAAAGTAAATCTAAAGTAATCTATAGTATTACAGCAGTCCAAACAGACTGGACAATATAGATATGTAGGTATGCTAAAATCCTGAGGAATATAAGAAACCAGCTGGTTTGGGTTTGTGTCCTGGTTTTTTCACTCTGCACTATGACCTTGGGCAAGTTATTTAATGTCTGGACCTCTTTTCTCATTTGCGGCAATAGTAACCCCTTTATATGGGGTATTATAAGGATTAAATGAGTTAATAAACATATAAACCTAGTTGACATAATAAGTGCTCAGTGTTCATTTTTTGTGTGCGTGTTTATTTTTTTTCCCTCAGGTTGTGATTTTTAAGAAAATTTTTTTGTGTGTATGATTTCCTCAGTTTTCTCATCTACACAGGAGAAATAATGCCTTCCTTTTGCAGAGAATGATTACTCTGACAAAGCAGTTGTCTGTTACCTTCTATATTGAATTGAACACTCTGAAAGCTTTAATGACAAAAACATTGTTCTAAGGGCTTCATGTGTATCCTCTCTCCACAAGAAACTAAGAAAGCCAAGCACAGTGGCTGATGCCTATAATCCCTCATACTAGGGAGTCTAAGACAGGAAGATCACAAATTCAAGGCTAGCCTGGGCAGTTTAGCAAGTCCACGTCTCAAAAAATAAAAAGGACTGGGGATATAGCTCGGTGGTAAAGCACCCCTAGGTTCAATACCTTGTACCGTGTATAATTCAAGAAACTAAAGAAACAAATCAAAATCTTTAAATGCATGTATTTTTAATATATGGGTATATACATACACACTCCGAGAGGTCTCATGTACTGGACATCCCCTGTAAACATTAAATTTCTCCAAAATGAAGACATGGCAGAGAAGGGGAAAGGGAAGCAGCCACATACAGAAGAGATGTGTGCAAACAAGAGTACAAGAGGCCAGAGAGTGGCCAGGCTCACTCTTTTTATAACAATACACTATAGAGAACCTATGAAAAAAGCATTAATCCCTCTTAAAAACCTAATTGCCTCCCACTAGGCCCCACCACATAAAGGTTCCACCACCTTTCAGTTTCAGCATCACTATACAGGGGACCAAGCCTCCAGCATGGGAACTTTTGTTAGATCCACTCATTCATACCAACTATAGCAGTGGGTTTATTTGTAGTGTAATGATGCAGTCTCCTTCCCATGTTCCTCAGGTCCTGGATTTGGAGAGCCTACTTCAATTTACCATTTATTTCATCCTTCCAACAGCTGTGTGTTCATATTAGGAGAATCATTCAAACATTTTTTTAAATTAATTTTTTTGGAGTTAGACACAATACCTTTATTTCATCTATCTAACTATCTGTTTATTTGTTTGTTTGTTTATTTATTTATTTATATGTGGTGCTAAAGAAACAATTCAAACCCAGGGCCTTGCAAATGCAAGACGAGCGCTCTGCCACTGAGCCACAACTCCAGCTCCTCAAACATTTTATTTTCTAGGAGATGGGGGTAAACTCAGCACACATGCAATCTTTCACCTCACCCCACTCCAGGTACTGAGGACTGAACTCAAAGGTGCTCTACCACTGAGTTATGTAATCAGCTCTTTTTATTTTATTCTGAGATATGGTCTCACTAAGAATTTCAGGTATGTACCACCCAATAGCTACAGACAGCTCTCTTGAGGATCAGTTAATTCAGTATCTGTAGCACATTATTGGGCACTCATCTCCCTTTCTCTGTCTTTATTCCTCTTGATCTCTCTCTAGTAGTTAGTGTGTAGTCATGGTGGCTAATCAACTCTTTCTGTATTTGTTCCAATTTCATGGCTTCTTTGTTTCATGCCTTATTAGACTAAAAATACATAACTTGTATTTCATAGGCAGAGAAAGAAATATTTAGTAGAATAAAAAGCACTCATACAAAGGTAAAAACATGTAATCATAAAAAGTCCTATTTAGAACATGGAGTGTACATCTTAATATAATAATATTTGGGGCTGGGGATGTGGCTCAAGCGGTAGAGCGCTCGCCTGGCATGCGTGCGGCCCAGGTTCGATCCTCAGCACCACATACCAACAAAGATGTTGTGTCCGCCGAGAACTAAAAAATAAATATTAAAAATTCTCTCTCTCTCTCTCTCACTCTCTCTCCTCTCTCACTCTCTCTTTAAAAAAATAATATTTCTATGTTCACCTTTGTCAGAATAATCATTCTCTGCAAAAGGAAGTTATTGTTTCTCCTGTGTAGATGAAAAAACTGAGTATCTGTGCTTTTGTGTTATTTATTTCTAAATCATTAAAGAAAATACCATTCCCTAGAATCTTTTTCTAGGATTTCATGCATTTTAAAACTAATAAACACTGTTAGATCTTCCCTTTTTTAGTGGATTCTTTTAAATCAGCTCCCTTTGTATTTGTCTTTCTATAGAAAATATTCTAAGGCATAGTATTTTTTTCCTCTGTGCAGCTTCTGTTAGTTTTTTTTTTTTTTAAGAGATGGAAGAGAACTTAAGAATACTGTAATCTACCTTATTTTACAGGGAAAGAAACTGATCTATTTTAATGTAGCATAACCTATACTATATAAAGTGTTTTGCATTTTGAGACAGATATTTGAATAAACAATGAATAAATACTAAATCTGGGTTTATCATGATGTGGTATTTGTAAACTTCCTATTCAAATAACAGTGTTTTACATGATCATTCTCTTCTTTAAAATATTCATTTTAAATGCAAATTGTATTTGTATAGTTAAGTTAATGCAGAACATCACTGTTGGAGTTTATTAATAGATCACTTTAAGTTTAATTCATTTTTCTCTACATATAAATTAGCTTACTAACTAGGCACCATGGCACGTTACTGTAAACCCAGTGGCTTTGGAGGCTGAGGCAGGAGGATTGCAAGTTCAAAGCCAGCCTCAGCAACTTAGTGAGACTGTCTCTTAATAAAAAATAAAAAGGGCTGAGGATGTGGCTCAGTGGTTAAGCAACCCTGGGCTCCATTCCTAGTACCAAAAAAAAAAAAAAAGCTTACCAAAATAAGTACTGCTTATTCCCTGTCAGGTAAATAATTGATTTGGTCTCTTTCTTTTCTAGGTTGGGAATGGGTTCCATGGGAAGAATTTCCTCCAGTAGACCAACTTTTCTGGGCACTCCGTTGTTTAAAGAAGCAAGGCTATGATCCATTTAAAGAAGATTTGAACCATCTGGTAGGATACAAGGGAAATAATCTCTAGGTGCCAAGAAGACTCCTTGATTTTATTTTTTAAAAGACAAAAATAAGGTCTAGTTAGGGAATGTAAAATACATACATTTCAGAACAACTTCATTTTATCTAAAAATGTTCCATATGATTGCCAGTTTATTTGCATTCTCTTAAATATCTGCTTGGGAAGATCTTTCTGAAATAGGTCATTGTAGTGTATTTCAGACACAGAATGTAGGATAAATAGGGATATTGTGGTTAATCTGCTTTTCATATTTATCTGTGATATTTCCTGTGGTTTGTCATTATAGTTTCCATGGTATAATTACAATGGAACTTACCTTATAAGTGTTTCAGTTCAAATTCAGATATAATTTAAATTCAAACAGTATATCTATAGCAGGATTTATTATGTTTGTTGATTTCTCCTTTTCATTAAAAAAACTTTTTTGGTACTAGATTGTGACAACTTTGTAACTAGAGAGAACAGGATAGGCCAATAAGGCATATTTCCCAGGTTCGTGATTGAGAACCTAAACTAAGAGAAGTGAGACAAACCATCTAAGATCTGTACCCTGCCATTAACATGCATGTAGTTGTGAGTGTCTCACTTCCTCTGCGAAGATCCAGTAGGCTTATATGTAAAATGAGAGTACTTTAGGGCAGTGGCTCTTAAACTGTGGTCTAGGTGGGTCCTCAAGAACCTTTCAGGGTATTCAAAGCCAAAGCTATTATTATAATACTAAGATATCATTTAACTTTTTCACTCTTATTCCTTTATGAGCATACAGTGGAGTCTTGCATAGGCTGCTTGATGTGTGATATAGTTACAGACTAAGTGTTAAAGCAGATATAAGAATCCTGCTTTTTAATATGAAGTCAGATATTAAAGGTATTTGCAAAAATGTATGACACTGTACTCAATAATGATTTTTTTGTTTTAGAAAAAGTTATCTTTCAAAAAATTATGTTAACATATATTAGGTTTTTATTTGAAAATGATTAATAAAAATTCAAATTATTTTGTTTTAATTTCTAATATGATAAATATCTCTAGATGGGGTAGATATAATAGAACAGTGTTTCAGTTGAAATAGAAATCTTACAAAACAAAACAAAAAATCCTACAAAAACAAAATCTCTTTAATTTTTAAAAGTATAATGGAGCTGTGTACAGTGGCGCATGCCTGAATCCCAGCATCTTGAGAGGCTGAGACAGGAGGAATAAGAGTTCAAAGCCAGCCTCAGCAAAAACAAGGTGCTAAGCAACTCAGTGAGACCCTGTGTCTAAATAAAATATAAAATAGGGCTTGGGATGTGGCTAATGGCCAAATGCTTCTGAGTTCAATCCCTAGTACCCCCCTACCCTGCCAGGAAAAAAGTACAAATGGATTGAAAACCAAAAAATTTGAAACTTCTGGATTAGACCATAAGATCATATCCTTTATGAACCCACTTCTTCTTTTTTTTTATTTTGTATAAAGTCTTTTATTAGATATTTCTTTTGCAAATACTTTTTTTCAATCTTTATTTTCACAACAATGTCCCCCATGAAGTAGAAATTTTTTTATTTTAATAAAGTCTAGCTTTCATTGATCATAGCTTTTTTTTATTGGTTGTTCAAAACATTACATAGTTCTTGATATATCATATTTCACACTTTGATTCAAGTGGGTTATGAACTCCCATTTTTACCCCGTATACAGATTGCAGAGTCACATCAGTTACACTTCCACTGATTTACATATTGACATACTCATGTCTGTTGTATTCTGCTGCCTTTCCTATCCTCTACTATCCCCCCTCCCCTCCCTTCCCCTCCCCTCTTCTCTCTCTACCCCCTCTACTGTGATTAATTTCTCCCCCTTGTATTATTTTTCCCTTTCCCCTCACTTCCTCTTGTATGTAATTTTGTATAACCCTAAGGGTCTCCTTCCATTTCCAAGCAATTTCCCTTCTCTCTCCCTTTCCCTCCCACCTCTCATCCCTGTTTAATGTTAGTCATCTTCTCATGCTCTTCTTCCCTACTCTGTTCTTAGTTATTCTCCTTATATCAAAGAAGACATTTGGCATTTGTTTTTTAGGGATTGGCTAGCTTCACTTAGCATAATCTGCTCTAATGCCATCCATTTCCCTCCAAATTCTATAATTTTGTCATTTTTTAATGCAGAGTAATACTCCATTGTGTATAAATGCCACATTTTTTTTATCCATTCGTCTATTGAAGGGCATCTAGGTTGCTTCCATAGTCTTGCTATTGTGAATTGTGCTGCTATGAACATCGATGTGGCAGTGTCCCTGTAGCATGCTGTTTTTAGGTCTTTAGGGAATAGACCGAGAAGGGGAATAGCTGGGTCAAATGGTGGTTCCATTCCCAGCTTTCCAAGAAATCTCCATACTGCTTTCCAAATTGGTTGCACCAATTTGCAGTCCCACCAACAATGTACAAGTGTACACTTTTCCCCACATCCTCGCCAGCACTTGTTGTTGTTTGACTTCATAATGGCTGCCAATCTTACTGGAGTGAGATGATATCTTAGGGAGGTTTTGATTTGCATTTCTCTGACTGCTAGTGATGTTGAGCATTTTTTCATGTACTTGTTGATTGATTGTATGTCCTCCTCTGAGAAGTGTCTGTTTAGGTCCTTGGCCCATTTGTTGATTGGGTTATTTGTTATCTTATTGTCTAATTTTTTGAGTTCTTTATATACTCTGGATATTAGGGCTCTATCTGAAGTGTGAGGAGTAAAGATTTGTTCCCATGATGTAGGCTCCCAATTTACCTCTCTTATTGTTTCTTTTGCTGAGAAAAAACTTTTTAGTTTGAGCAAGTCCCATTTGTTGATTCTAGATATTAATTCTTGTGCTATGGGTGTCCTATTGAGGAATTTGGAGCCCGACCCCACAGTATGTAGGTCATAGCCAACTTTTTCTTCTATCAGATGCCTTGTCTCTGGTTTGATATCAAGCTTCTTGATCCATTTTGAGTTAACTTTTGTGCATGGCGAGAGAAAGGGATTCAGTTTCATTTTGTTGCATATGGATTTCCAGTTTTCCCAGCACCATTTGTTGAAGATGCTATCCTTCCTCCATTGCATGCTTTTAGCCCCTTTATCAAATATAAGAAAGTTGTAGTTTTGTGGGTTGGTTTCTGTGTCCTCTATTCTGTACCATTGGTCCACCCGCCTGTTTTGGTACCAATACCATGCTGTTTTTGTTACTATTGCTCTGTAGTATAGTTTGAAGTCTGGTATCGCTATACCACCTGATTCACACTTCCTGCTTAGCATTGTTTTTGCTGTTCTGGGTCTTTTATTTTTCCATATGAATTTCATGATTGCTTTCTCTATTTCTACAAGAAATGCCGTTGGGATTTTGATTGGCATTGCATTAAACCTATAGAGAACTTTTGGTAATATCGCCATTTTGATGATGTTAGTTCTGCCTATCCATGAACAGGGTATATTTTTCCATCTTCTAAGATCTTCTTCAATTTCTCTCTTTAGGGTTCTATAGTTTACATTGTATAAGTCTTTTACCTCTTTTGTTAGGTTGATTCCCAAGCATTTTATTATTTTTGAGGATATTGTGAATGGAGTAGTTGTCCTCATTTCCATTTCAGAGGGTTTGTCGCTGATATACAGGAATGCCTTTGATTTATGCGTGTTGATTTTATATCCTGCCACTTTGCTGAATTCATTTATTAGCTCTAATAGTTTCTTTGTAGACCCTTTTGGGTCTTCTAGGTATAGAATCATGTCATCTGCAAATAGTGATAATTTAAGTTCTTCTTTTCCTAATTTTATGCCTTTAATTTCTTTCGTCTGTCTAATTGCTCTGGCCAGTGTTTTGAGAACTATGTTGAACAGAAGTGGTGAGAGAGGGCATCCCTGTCTTGTTCCAGATTTTAGAGGGAATGCCTTCAATTTTTCTCCATTCAGAATGATGCTAGCCTGGGGCTTAGCGTAGATTGCTTTTACAATGTTGAGGTATGTTCCTGTTATCCCTATTTTTTCGAGAGTTTTGAACAAAAAGGGATGCTGTACTTTGTCGAATGCTTTTTCCGCATCTATCGAGATGATCATATGGTTCTTATTTTTAAGTCTATTGATGTGGTGGATAATATTTATTGATTTCCGTATATTGAACCAGCCTTGCATCCCAGGGATGAATCCTACTTGATCATGGTGTACAATTTTTTTGATATGATTTTGTATCCGATTCGCCAGAATTTTATTGAGGATTTTTGCGTCTAGGTTCACTAGAGATATAGGTCTGTAGTTTTCTTTCTTTGAAGTGTCTTTGTCTGGTTTAGGAATAAGGGTGATGTTGGCCTCGTAGAATGAATTTGGAAGTTCTCCCTCTTTTTCTATTTCCTGAAATAGCTTGAAAAGTATTGGTATTAGTTCCTCTTTAAAGGTTTTGTAAAACTCTGCTGTATACCCATCCGGTCCTGGGCTTTTCTTAGTTGGTAATCTTTTGATGGTTTGTTCTATTTCCTCAATTGATATTGGTCTGTTTAGGTTGTCTATATCCTCCTGTCTCAATCTGGGCAGATCATATGACTTAAGAAATTTATCGATGCCTTCACTATCTTCTATTTTATTGGAGTATAAGGATTCAAAATAATTTCTGATTATCTTCTGTATTTCTGAAGTGTCTGTTGTGATATTGCCTTTTTCATCCCGTATGCTACTAATTTGAGTTCTCTCTCTTCTTCTCTTTGTTAGCATGGCTAAGGGTCTGTCGATCTTCTTTATTTTTTCAAAGAACCAACTTTTAGTTTTGTCAATTTTTTCAATTGTTTCTTTTGTTTCGATTTCATTAATTTCAGCTCTGATTTTAATTATTTCTTGCCTTCTACTTCTTTTGCTGTTATTTTGCTCTTCTTTTTCTAGGATTTTGAGATGAAGTATGAGATCATTTATTTGTTGGTTTTTTCTTTTTTTAAGGAATGAACTCCATGCAATGCATTTTCCTCTTAGAACTGCTTTCAATGTGTCCCATAGATTCCGATATGTTGTGTCTGTGTTTTCATTTATCTCTAAGAATTTTTTAATTTCCTCCTTAATGTCTTCTATAACCCATTGATCATTCAGTAACCTATTGTTCATTCTCCAAGTGATGCATGATTTTTCCTTCCTTCTTTTATCGTTGATTTTCAGTTTCATTCCATTATGATCAGATAAGATGCATGGTATTATCTCTACTCCTTTATATTGTCTAAGAGTTGCCCTGTGACATAATATATGATCTATTTTTGAGAAGGATCCATGTGCTGCTGAGAAAAAAGTGTAACTGTTTGATGTTGGGTGGTATATTCTATATATGTCAATTAAGTCTAGGTTGTTAATTGTGTTATTGAGTTCTATAGTTTCCTTATTCAACTTTTGTTTGGAAGATCTGTCCAGTGGTGAGAGAGGTGTGTTGAAGTCTCCCATGATTATTGTATGGTGGTCTATTAGACTCTTGAACTTGAGAAGAGTTTGTTTGATGAACATAGCTGCACCATTGTTTGGGGCATATATATTTATGATTGTTATGTCTTGTTGGTGTATGGTTCCCTTGAGCAGTATGTAGTGTCCCTCTTTATCCCTTTTGATTAACTTTGTCTTGAAATCTATTTTATTTGATATGAGTATAGACACTCCTGCTTGTTTCCGAAGTCCATACGAGTGATATGATTTTTCCCAACCTTTCACCTTCAGTCTATGTATGTCTTTTCCTATCAAATGCGTCTCCGGTAGGCAGCATATTGTTGGGTCATGTTTTGTGATCCATTCTACTAGCCTGTGTCTCTTTATTGGTGAGTTTAAGCCATTAACATTTAGGGTTATTATTGAGATATGGGTTATCCTTCCAGCCATATTTGTTTATTTATGTTACTGAATATGGTTTGTTTTCCTCTTTGATTATTTTCCCCCCTTTACTGTCCTACCTCCCACTGTTGGTTTTCATTGTTATTTTCCATTTCCTCTTCCTGTAATGTTTTGCTGAGGATTTTTTGGAGAGATGGTTTTCTAGCTGCAAATTCTTTTAACTTTTGTTTATTGTGGAGGGTTTTAATTTCATCTTCCATCTTGAAGCTTAATTTCGCTGGATACACAATTCTTGGTTGGAACCCATTTTCTTTCAGTGTTTGAAATATGTTATTCCAGGATCTTCTAGCTTTCAGAGTCTGTGTTGAGAGATCAGCTGTTATCCTGATTGGTTTACCCCTAAATGTAATCTGCTTCCTTTCTCTTGTAGCTTTTAAAATTCTCTCCTTATTCTGTATGTTGGGCATCTTCATTATAATGTGTCTAGGTGTGGATCTCTTATGATTATGCACATTCAGCGTCCTGTAGGCTTCTAGGATTTGGGATTCTGTCTCATTCTTCAAGTCTGGGAAGTTTTCTCGAATTATTTCATTGAATAGATTTCTCATTCCTTTGGTTTGGAGCTCTGTGCCTTCCTGTATCCCAATGACTCTTAAGTTTGTTCTTTTAATGTTATCCCATATTTCTTGGATGTTCTGCTCATGGTTTCTTAACAGTCTTGCTGAGCTGTCTATGTTCTTTTCAAGTTGAAATACTTTGTCTTCATTGTCTGATGTTCTATCTTCTAAGTGTTCTACTCTGCTGGTAGTATTCTCAATTGAGTTTTTAAGTTGGTTTATTGCTTCCTGCATTTCTAGGATTTCTGTTTGTTTTTTATAACCTCTATCTCCCTGTATAGTTGATGTTTTGCTTCCTGGATTTGTTTATGTATTTCATTGTTGAAGAGATCTTTCATTGTCTGATTTTGCTGTCTAATGTCTTCCTTGAGACTCCAGATCATCTGAAGCATGTATCTCCTGAATTCTTTATCTGACATTCCATCTGCTGCAGATATTACCTCTTCTAACGTTGAGTTGACCTGCATTGCTTGTGGTCCTTTCTTTCCTTGTCTCTTCATACTGTTCGCATTTCTTTCTGCTTACTGAGACTGCTGTGTTGTTGAATTTTCCCCCTATATATTTGTATTACTCTTGTATAGTTGCAAAGTCTCTCGCGCAGGCGCGGGCAGGGGCTCTGCTCCTCCTCCAATTGGGGCACTGTGCCTACCACATCAGCAGGCCGCTGGGCCTGTTCTGCTGGTTGGTAGCAGGTGCGCCTACCTTGCAGGCGCGTAGGGCGGCTCTGCCACTCCCAGGTTGCTGGGCCTGACCTGCTGGTGGGTTGCAGGTCCGGCTACCTTGCAGGCGCAGGGGGAGGGCGCACACCTATTTGTATTTAGACAGTTACGCGAAATGGAGGACGTAATGCTTGGGATGAAAGTTGGGGGGAAGGGGAAGGTAGGTGTTCTTGAAAAGAAAGAAGGAGAGGGAGATAGATAGCATAGAGGAGAATGGAAAGAGCAGTAAACCTTGGAAGGGGAGAGAGAGAGGGAAAAGGGAGAGAAAAAATTAAAGTGAAATAGGAAATAAAATTCGGTCTTAGAGATCCATTTTCTTCTCTTCCCGTAGGCAAAGCTGTGCCCTCTGGGCTGAGTTTTGCCCTCAATGTGTCAACAGCAATCCCTGTAAGGCGGTTCCTGGGAGTCTCTCAATCCTGTTGGTCCAGAGCCGTTTCACTTCTACGGCCCCTCCTCCCCTTCCTCCTGCCAGCCAGCCAGGTCCTGCTCACCGGAGGCAGTTCCCCAAGGATTTGGTTACACTTTCAGCCCCACCGAGTGCTCTATTTCCCTAACTACTGAGCACTCTCGCTGTCATTCATCTAAGCCCCAGTGCTGTGGAGCTGTGGTCTGGGAGTCAATTGTTTAATTTTTCCGGACCCCTTTGGTGGGCACACCTTCGGAATCTGGCAGCTAAGACCATTGGTGTCGCTGCTGGTGGTAATAGGAGTTGGGGGTCGAGGATCCCCTCTACTTCCCTCAGCCCCTACAGTCACAACCACTCTGCTGGCGGTAGGAGGAGTTGGGGGTCTGGAGTGTCCTCTGTTTCCCTCCGCCCCTACCGTCACACCCTCTCAGTTCGCGGTTGGGGGATTTGGGGGTGGGGAGTCTTCTCTGCTTCCCTCTGCCCCTACAGTCACGCCCTCGTCACTGGCAGTAGGGGGAGTTGGGGGTCAAGAGTCCTTTGGCCCTTACGGTCATGCCCACGGAGAGATTTTGAAGTTTCCAGGTTGTTTGTATCTGGTGTGGGTGGGAGTCACACACCTGCTAAAGTAGATTCCGCTGGGAAGGAATCTCTTTGGCCGAACTTTGGTGACTTCCCCTCTCTGCTGTGGCGGGCCCCTGGCTCCTTGCCGGAGTGTCCGGAGGGAGGGGTGGAACTGGCTTGTCTCTGGTCTGACACAATCTCTGGTTTTAGTTCCCAGTTCGATATTTCATAAAGGGTTGGTTAGATTCCCTTCACGCTGTCTTGGGGTGGGGGGAGCCGTTTGCCGGGTGGGCGGGGCTGTTAGTAGAGCCGGGAGGGCACGGGCTGTCTGCTGGGCCAGGCGGGGACACTTCTCGCTGCGCCGGGCCGCCGGGGGCTGCCTATAGAGCCGGGCAACTGCGGCCGCGTGGCTAAGATCCGGGACGGCGAGATGGCGGGTGCCGTCTGCGGGTTCTGGCGGGCCGCGCCACTCGGGGCCGCCGGCCGCTTTCTGAAGCGGCTGGTGGCCGCGGGATTCTACCTCTGCACCCGCCGGGGGGCTGCCTGTAGAGCCGGGCAGCTGCGGCCGCGTGGCTACGAGCCTGGCAGGCGTGGTGGCCGTTCGCAGAGCGAGAGCAGGGCCTCCCCGGGACGGTGGGATGGCGGGTGCTGTCTGCGGGTTCAGGCAGGCCACACCGCTCTGGGCCGCCGGCCGCTTGCAGAAGTGGCAGGTGGCTGCAGGACTGGACCTCCGCGCCCGCGTGGCCGGCCAAGATCCACTTGTCTGGGACAAACTGACACTTCTAATAAACCTACCAATTCCCGGCAGGTCCCCTCTTAACGGAATTTTGCTAGAAGTTCCTCAGTAGGTAGACTGCCGCTGTTCCAGTGGGTTTTTCTGATCCCGTTAATGTGGAGACATTGGAATCGCTGCTTCCTCGCCGGCCATGTTGGATCCCCTCATGAACCCACTTCTTAAAATTCTGTGCTTGTCTTTTAAGTTTACATTTGAATTTTGTGCTTTCAAGACTCTGGTATTTCTGCTACAAGGGAATCTTTTTCTAGTCTGTGAATATCATTTTTAAGTTCTTTTTTAAATTTTTTTTTGTTATAGATGGACACAATGTCTTTATTTCATTTATTTTTATGTGGTGCTGAGGATGGAACGCTGTGCCTCACGCATGGGAGGCAAGCGCTCTATCACTGAACCATAACCCCAGCTCTTAAGTTCTTTTTTAATTGTTGCTTTTTCAGAATTTTACGTGTATATAATTTAACATTTATAAACCTTATTTTCTGTGAGTTGTAGCTTTACATATTTTTGATGTCAGAATGTTTGAGGAGTTCAAGTTTGATAAATGCGTATTTTCAGCTTTAGACACACTGAATTTTGCACAATGGAAAGTGTCCATTTTTTTTTCTATTTGGGTATATTTGTTGGTATATTCTTTGTCTAGTTTGGTTTATAAATGAGAACTCCTAGAGAGGATTCTCAGATAATAAATGGCAGTGACTAAGAGGGTATCAGGGCACGACTAAACTTTGTGCATAAGGCCTCACATGAAGATTGCTATTCAGATGCCAGGGAGCAGGTTCTTGAACCTGTCTTCTAACAAATACCCAGGTGATTTTGGCAAGGCTTGTGGCTACACTTTGAGAAATACGACTTTTAAGATAGCAGCCATTGTACTTTGCACATGTCTAACTTTCTTAATATGAGGTGTGCTTTGCTAAAGGCAGCTCCAGCTTACCAAGCACACGAAACTTTTGACACTTGTAACAAAATCACATTATAATAACTTTGATGAAATACCAACATTACTAATTACATTTCATCAAAAAGAGTACTCTGTGCACATAAAACTTAACAGGTTAGAATAAGACTGAGCAGAGGAAATTTGGAAAAAGTCCATTCTTTTTTTATTTTTATTTATTTTTATTTTTTTGGTACTGGGGATTGAAGTCAGGGACACTCGACCACTGAATCACATCCCCAGCCCTATTTTTTATTTATTTAGAGACAGGGTCTCACTGAGTTGCTTACCACCTTGCTTTTCCTGAGGTTGGCTTTGAACTCCCGATTCTCCTGCCTCAGCCTCCCGAGCTGCTGGAATTACAGACATGAGCCACCATGTCTTAAAGCACTTAATAGCAATGCCTGAGAGTATTTTCATACTAATGTGAAACAACTGTGTTTTCAGTGACAGCTAAATGATTAACCCTCATTGTTGACTTTGTAACTATTTTATTTGACACACTTTTTTCCCTTTCAGAAATATTTCTTTTTTCAGACTTGCTACACACAATAGAATCAAAGGCAGGATCAGGAATACTCATTTTGATAAAAGTATAATGTTCGTGAGTCTTGGACTTTTCCTTTTAAGTACTCTAGGATCAAAGGTGAATGTTTTAGCATGGGAAAAGCAGCACACCAAAAGCATGACATTTCTTGCTTTTTTTTTTTTTTTTTTTTTGTCTTTTAGTTGAAGATGGACATAATACCTTTATTTTATTTTTATGTGGTGCCAGGGATCGAACCCAGTGCCTCACGGCATGCTAGGCAAGCATTCCACCCACCACTGAACCACAACCTGGCCCCTCTTGCTTTGGTTTTAAAAGTTTATGAAAACTTTTGATTACACTTCATGAGAGACCCTTGTGATCAACTATACAAATTTTTATCATAAAATATAACATTAATCATAGTTATTTTCAATATTTTATTTTTTAGTTGTAATTGGACACAATACCTTTATTTATTTATTTATTTACCTATTTATTTATTTATTTATTTTTATGTGGTGCTGAGGATCGAACCCAAGGCCTTGCATGTGCTAGGCAAGAGCTCTACTGCTGAGCCACAACCCCAGCCACATAGTATATATCTATTTATTTGCTTTTGAATATTTTGCTCGTCTTTTCCATAACTCTTGGGAGGTATATTTTTAACTTCTTTTGATAAACAAAGTTATTATAGTAATTGTTGAATTTGAAACTTGGTTCTTTTTCTTTTTTATTATACTTAAAATTATCTGGATTCATTTTATTTATTTATTTACTTATGTGCTTGTAATCTGTTTTTCCTGATGTTTCATAAGTTCCAGGAAGGCAGGCTTACTCTTATTCAATGCCGTATCCTCAGCATGTAATGAAGTGCCTAAAGCATAAGAGGTGCTCAAATTTACAATAAATGAATGAATGATTGAATGGCACCTCTGAAGGCACTAAGCTACATCAGGTATGGCAAATATTCTTTCTCACTGACTGCTCCCAGAATCAGCCTAGGAAGCCTTTTCATTGGGAAAGGACACCTAATTGAAACCTGTTCCATATCCCTGAAGTGCACAACCTCAAAGATCTCTAATGCTAATATTCTTTGATTCCATGAAACAGAAGATATTATAGTTTGGATTGGAAATTTCCCCCAGAGTTCCTATGGTCCCTTGTGCAGCAAGGTTCAGAGGCGGGGCTTTTAGGCCATGATTATATCGTGAGGTTGCTGGCCTCATTGGTGGACTACTGGGAGGCGGGACCTAGTTGAAGGAAGTAGGTCATTGTGTGTGGGTATACCCCGGAAGGGTCCATCTTTTCCTCAACCCCTTCTTTTCTCTCTGCTTCCTGGCTGCCACGAGCTGAGCAGCTTCCCTCCCAAATGCCTTCTGCCATGATGTTTCTGCCTTGGTGTAGCTGTTCATGGACCAAATCCTCTGAAATCATGAGCCAAAATAAACTTTTCCTTCTCTAAGTTGTTCTTGTCAGGTATTTTGGTTACAATGACAAAAAGCTGACTAACAAAAGGTAAGGTAGCTAAGATATTTAAAAGGGAGATTCAAACAAAAGATTTAGGAAAAGTATGCCTCTTTTAAGGAGTGTAAGAACCACTTTCCTTTAAAAGATCCTGAGATCAGTTGTTTATACAAGGGAACTCAACATGCAAATATACATATAATAAAATGAAATGTAAAATTTTAAAAAACATGTCCAGGGGTTGGGGTTGTGGCTCAGTAGTAGAGCATTCGCCTAGCACATGCGAGGCCCTGGGTTAGATCCTCAGTACCACATAAGAATAAATAAATAAAGGTATTGTGTCCAACTACAACTAAAAAATAAATATTAAAAAAAAATATGTCCAGGTACATTGGCACACACTAAATCCCAGCAACTCAGGAGACTGGGGCAAAAGAATCACAAGTTTAAAGCCAGCCTAAGCAACTTAGCAAGACCCTATCTAAAAATAAAAAGGACCGGGATATAGCTCAGTGCTAAAGCACCCCTGGGTTCAACCCCCCAAAATAAAAACCAAATATCTCAGTAAGTTAAACATTCTTTAATCATTTAGTAATTTATATAGGCTCTTAGCTTGTGTTATGTGCTGAATGAACTGTGTCTCACCAAAGATCACATGTTGAAGATCTAACCCCCAATATTTGAGAATGTGATTATATTTGGAGGTGAGATATTGAAAGAGGTGATTAAGTTTAAAATGAGGCCGTTAGGATGGGCTCTCTTCCATTCTGACTTTTGTCCTTATCAAAAATAATCTGAACACATACAAGAGGCCAGATGTATGTGTGTAGATAAAAGACCTATATGAAGATGCAGCGAGATGGCAGCCACCTGCAAGCCAAGGAAACAGGCCCCACATGACATTTTGATCTTGGACTTCTGATCTTCAAAATTGTGAGAAAATAAACTTCTGTTGCATAAGCCACCCAGTCTATTGTATTTTGGTATGCACCATTTGCAAACTAATACAGGTAGCCTAAATCTCGCAGCTCTGTTCAAAGTATTATAATAGAATCAAAAAACATTCCTTCCATATCTGCAATCCTGAATTGGAGTTTTGGCAACATCAAAGCTTTGAGAAGAGTTCAAATTTTTCCATTCCCTGGCATTTAAACACAGGGCATGGGAGGAATTTTTGCTATGGAGTTTTTTTACAAGAAAACTTTACACATACCAGAAATAGAAAATAATACAGTGAACCCCCACATACCTATAACCCATTCAACAAGTACCAACATTTGCCTTATTTACTTCATCTGTCACCTTTCCATCCCTTTTTTCTTATAGTACTTTCTTAATATTTTATTGACTGTATAATGAAATGGTGAAATTTATGTATTATAAATTAAAGCTAATTTGTATTGGTAAATAGTTAAGTAAACAAATTGAACTGAGATAAAATATTTATGCTCTCAGAATTTCAAACCAGAATACTTGTTTTTTGGCATACTAAATCAACCAATCTAGAAACAAGTTTTTGCAGACTTGTTTTCAATTCTTAGACATATACCTAAAAGTGGAATTTCTGGGCCATACCATTTAACTGTTGTTTAACTTTTGAGGAATAAACAAATGTTTACCAAAGTGACTGCCCCATTTTATACCACCAGCCTAACCCCCTTTTTTTTTTTTTTTGCCACTGTGACTGTGACCAAAAGAACTGACAAGAATAATTTTAGAGGAGGAAAAGTTTATTTGGGGTTCATGGTTTCAGAAGTCTCACTGTTGCTGTGCCCAGGGCAGCACATAATGCCAAAAGGGTGTGAAGAGGGAAGTGGCTCAGGACATGGCACCAGGAAGCAGACACTGCAGACCTGGGACAAAATATAAATCCCAAAGGCACACCTCCCAATGACCTACCTCCTCCAGCCACACCCTACTTGCCTATATTACTACCCAGTTAATTCCAATCAAGGGATTAATGCACTAATTAGGTCAAGATTCTCTAGCCATTTTGTTTCTGAACTTTCTTGCACTGTCTCAGACATAAGCTTTTGGGGGACTCTTCATATTAAACCATAACACCAAGACATCTTTTTGATCATATCACTGCTGTACATCCAACACCACCACCTATATCCAATGCTTTGTTTTCATCTTTCCATGCCCTTTAAACACTCTCTACTTCCCCTTCCCTCAGTCCTTGATAACCACCTATTTTTTGCCTCTATGAATCTGATTACTACCTCATATAAATGTAACCATATGGCATTTATCCTTTTGTGACTGGTTTATTTCACTTAGCCTTAAGTCCTCAGGTTTCTTTCACACGTATGGTATGTTTCAAAAGTTATTATTATTATTTTTTTTTTTGGTAAGGCTGAATAATATTCAATTATGTGCCTGTGTCACATTTTGCTTACTCATCCAACCATCAGTAGACTATTATACAGATGATCCTTGGTTTATGATGTTTATTCTAATAAACCCATTGTGAGCTGAAAATATTTTAAGTGGAAAATGTATCTGATACAGCTAACCTACAGAACACAATAGCTTTAGCAACACGCAAACAGAATAAAGTTGCTGACAATCAGCTAACTTTAGATAAAAGGATTATCCTGGATTATCCAGCCTAGTATAATTGCAAGGATTCTTTAAACAGGGAAGGGTAAGTAGGTAGAACAGAGTCAGTTATGAAGCATGAGAAGAGTCATGGAATGAGGGTAACTTCAAAAACCTGGAAAAGAAAAAGAAACATTCAGAGCCTGCAGGAAAGAAAGCAACCCTATCCACTGATTATTGCCCAGTGAGGCCTATTGATTATTGCCCAGTATACTGAGGTAAATTTGTGCTGTTAATTTAAGCCAACATGTAATGTGTTATAGCAGCTACTGAAAAGACAGTATCAAAAAAACTTTTAAAAAATTCCTTTAAATGTATCCTACATTTTAAAAATAGTTCATATATAAAATGTTACAACAGAAATCATATATACCCAGTAATAAAAAAGCAGATACATTTTGACATATTCCACATAATGGGATATCTGCCAGCAAATTTATAAAGCACATATCCAAAATGGAAAGATATTCCTAGTACTGTACCAACAAGGCAAGACTTTTAAAAATTATTATCCATTCATAAAATATATTCCTAAAAGGAAAGAAATTCAATATCATGTTCTTAATTCTAGATAGCAAAATTATGATTTCTTTAAATGCTATGTTTTAGTCAGCTTTTGCGTCACTGTGATCAAAATACCATAGGAGAACAACTTACGGAATAGGGAAGATGCACTCTTCCAGGCACACCCCCCAGTGACTCACCTCCTTCAGCCATGCTCCACCTGCCTATAGTTACCATTCAGTCCTTTCAAATCTAATCAAAACGGTCTCAGCTCTCATAATCATTTTACCTCTGAATATTCCTTCATTAACAGAAGCTTTGGGGGACACCTCATATTCAAACCATAACATGTTATTTTCTTTTCTAGAAATCAAAAGTAATAAAAAATTGAAAATACTGAATTCTCAATTCAAGATACAGGTTACTAACAAAACATATAGCAGCATCTCGGGAAATGTTATTGTCATTTTTTAAAGAAAAGTATACATGTAGATTTTTTAAAAAATATTTTTTAGTTGTAGATGACACAAAAACCTTTATTTTATTTATTTATTTTTATGTGGTGCTGAGGTTCAAACCCAGAGCCTCACACATGCTAGGCAAACACTCCACCACTGAGCCACAATCCCAGCCCCCCCATGTAGATTTTTAAAAAGAAAAATATTATATTACCTAATATTAATTGAACTAACTTTAGGTAAAATGCTAATAGTTTTCTCCTTTGTATTTCACTATATTTACTGTTCCACAACAGAAGCTTAATTACATTTTACAGTGAGAAAAAGGACACACTAAAACTGACAAATCAGAAATAACTATACAAGTATCTTATTTAAATATGGAGGTTAACCACAAGTTAAGAGTGATTACTTTGGGGAATCTGGAATAAGAGGAAAGAGTTAGTTTCTTTCTGTTCTAAAATCGTTCATACAATTTATTCTTAAAATCAGACAAGACTAAGGTAAATATTTTCAATTATTAAAAAGCATTTCTTCTAATACAAGTGTGGGCCTCTGAGAAACCTACCATTGACTGTAATTACTTGTTCAGATATATTCATTATATCATGTATGTTTTCACTCCAGAATGCTATGTAAATGTTATAAAATGCCATTCGACTCACAGCAATATCTTACTTACACTGAAAACATATTTAAATTAAAAAAGGAAACGTATAAACAAAAGCAACTTTATTTACAAAAATTATAATAATTACAAACAGTACAAATTGAGGCAAGTTCTTCTTTTCTTGCAACAGAAGCCAAGAGACTTTACTTTCAAATGAGTGGTTTTATTCTGAAATATGATGCAGATTCAGTAATCCTCTGCTTTTTAAAAAAATAACTTTTGAATAATTGCTAGACGCCTATTAGTAATATGTACATGGGTCATTTGCCTCAAATCTTATTTCCGGAACTACTATATATAAATCCAGCACAACTGGAAGAGAACAAGGCAGGGCAGCACTGAACTACTGAATCATCTTTTCTTTAATAATAAATTTTGTTTAATCCCAAACATTTGTTCTAGTGGATTAGAACTAAAACTATGGGTTTAGGCTTTTAAAAAAAAAATCCACTTTGATTTTAATGTGCTACACAATTCCATCAGAGCCAATACTTATGTGGCTACTGCTTACAAGTAAGCAATTCACTTTCCCTGCTAGTGTTTAAGAAACAGAATTCTACAATATTCAATTCTGTATGCTGTCTCATGTTTTAATCAGAGTCACTACTACTACTTGAGGAGTCAGTTGACATAACTTCTACATCATCTTCATTTTCTTTATTATGTCCAGGAGGTTCCAACAAAAAGTCATTACTGTGATTTGGTGGTAACATATTCATTGACATATCATTTGACTGCCATGGATACTGCGGAGCAAGCACATCTAGAGAAAGAAAGAAGCATATAAGAACAGTTATATTTGTAACTTATCTACTTCCTAATTATTCTTCCCTTAATGCAAATAATTTGAAGTGAAGTTTTTAGGGCTCAAAATTAAAATACACATTTGGTCACATTAACGATGATCAAATTAAAAAAGATGAAGGAAAACTATGTTTTTAGAAACTAGGAATGTTTCTTAAAAAAAAACAACTAAGACTTCAAACAATTGACATATTTTTTCTTTTGCAAGACATTTACAATTACAACTCAAGTACTTCCTACATCTATATACGTATTACATGCTATTATATGCAGAAATACTTATGTTCATCATTCATTATTCTACATTATAAACAAATAATAAAATCTACACTAAAATTATAATATATTTAATGTAGATTGAATGCTTTCTTAGAAGAACTGTTATTATAAATGATTCTGATCAAAAAGCAGTTGACTGACAATATATGTATAAGAAATATAAGGAAAGGCCCAAGAAACATTGTATTTATGAAAATGAATAGAACACATAAATAGGTATAGCTCAAGACTAAAGAAAAAGAAGTCAAATTTAAGAGTTAAACAAGGGTGTTATAATATTAACTAGACAGGTATGCTAGTTGGCTTCAAATCTACCTTTCCCTGGACTCTGAAACCATTTCTCTTCTGCCAGCTGCCACAATATCAAGTTTTGTCAGTAGAGGGCACTGGTGAGACCACCAGAGAACAGGGACTGGAGAGGGCGGGGTTCCCCCTCCCCCTTTCTTCTCCAGGGCCTGGCTGGTCAAGAGGTGCTCAAGTCTCAGCAACTTTCAGTGGCATCCTTAAAGGTGGTTTCCTGGTAGTTTTCACCATAATACCATAGGTGGATTCCCAGTTAAGTCTCCCTGGAACCTGGTGCGTAATTCCCTGCTTGTAAGTGCTGGTCTCAAAAACCTTATCTGACTTCTCTGCCACAGAATGACACAGCTGTACTAAAACCTCTCCTACTCTGTCTTACCTTAGGTTCTGTGTCTTGGGCCTACGTGAGGCAGCAGCTCCCCATGTCTGTTATTACTGTACTTATTTAAAAAAAAAAAAAAAAAAAAGCAGCTCTCTTGACAACTTAGAAATACCCTGCTATAGTTATTAATTCTTTCAATTTTCCTTCCTCAAATAACTGGTGTGGTTTGTCTCCAGTTACTAAATTGTAACTGGCATATAACCCAGTATAATCACAGTGAGAAAGATCAGGAGTACCTAAGATTAATATATGCACAGTTGCCCAAAATTTGTACTTTAGGTAGCTAAATAATGCATATAAAGCATTTTTAATAACATAAGAATATCCTTAAAATGTAATGTTAAGCAAACAAAGCAGTATCTATAGCACTATTTTTAAAACAGTGCAAAGATATAGGGATTTAAAAAAGGAAATAAAAATATTTAAAGTGACTGCTTCAGAAAGGATACATTTTTCCTTTTGACTTTTTCCGTTTTACAATGTTCTGCTACATCAAACAAGTTATCTACAAAATATGTATTTATTATTCTATTTCACAACTACAAAAATAATGTTTAGAGCAATAACAATAAAAATGTAGAGATCTAATGCCCGAGGAAAGTGGTGGAATATTAACAGATGAGAGAGAGAAACAGCTAAGACTAATTTCATAAGTTCCATGTAGAAATGAGTCTTTAAAATGGAATAGGCAGAGAGCAGGATAAACTGGCAGAGAACCAGCTATCAAAATAAATTGGTTAGAATCTCAAATGTTTGCAGTCAAACAGCCCATCACTGTCATCTCTGAAAAACATTAGTCTGTTAGAAAACATTCCTCTGATTAACATTACCTGGCAGTCGGCCTGCTGCAAGGGCATCTCCTGGTAAATGACCATTCACACCGTTAGTGGAAGGATTGTTCATCTGACCCAATAATCCACTTCTCATCTCTAAATCAGTTGGGTATGGTCTACGTGGGTCCCCTAAAAATTAAAGACTACTTTTAATTCAATCATATATAATTTTATATACAAATAATTGTATATAATTACTAATGTAAACAATTAATGTTTGTTGAAGTATTAATTTTCCTTGATCCACAATAAAAAACTCAAGCCACATTTTAAATTTTGGAATGAGGTCATCTTATCAATTGCCATTGAAAGCATAATAAAATACATGTTTTTGGTTTCTTCTCTGAATCTTCCCAAAAATACACCATTATCTATATGAAACAAAATGAGAAGATAGTCATTTTAGAAAATATTCCAAATGACAATTTAGGAAAATTATACTGCTCTCAATTCTTAACTGCGTTTTCCAGTAAAAAAAAAAAAAAAAAAAAAGATATATATTCTGAGGGAGAAGAAATCAGGATACTTTTAAGATAGGAAGGACTCAAATGTTTATTGGAAGGGCTGTCTAAATTAAAACCTTTTTCTATCTTTTTGATCTTGTCATTTAAAAATTAATTCCCGTAATTACCTAGTAGACTATCAGGAGCAATGTCATTCCCATTATGAAAGCATACTAAATGGCAGTCTGGGGTTGATAAAAACAGGGCCAGATTTGGACCAACTTTTTAGTAATGTTTCTTACCAACTCCAGATTACTCCCCCCCAAAATTGTATTTCCCTTCATGCTTTTATCATGGTAAAACATCAATTTCAGAAGTTGAGATAACACTCTTATTCCTCCAAAGAAGCTCTACCATAAATCTCTTATAGTTTATCCATGGTCAACGTAATTGAAGCTTGTTACTCTCTTTGCTGTTTCTAATTATTCCAGCTCTTTCTAGGCCTGTTGTGTTTGCTATTGGGTGCTCAGCGCTTTGTCTAAATTTAGCATGTAAGAGGGTTGAGATTGTCAGCTTCTCAGACTAGATTCTTTGTGAAATCCTAATGGCTCTTAAGAATTAGCTTCTGGACAGGCTACGTTTTATAAGCATATAAATCTATTGCTTAAGAAACATCACATATTAACCTGTATTTTTTAAGTTATTAACTACCAGAGATTGAACCCAGGGGCACTTAACCACTGAGCCCCAGCCTCAACCCTTTTTAATTTTATTTTGAGACAGGGTCTTTCACTAAGTTGCTTAGGGCCTTGCTAGGTTGCTGAGGCTGGCTTTGAAATTGAGATCCTCCTGATTCATCCTCCCAAGCCGCTGGGATTTCTTATAAGCATGTGCTACTGTGCCCTGCTACTTTTTTTTTTTTTAAAAAAAGAGAAGAAATACAGTTACAGGTGTAAATGGCTTTATAGAAAACCAAATTTAGAAAACATATATTATTTATAAGACATTAAAGATATGAAAACATCTTCATTAGCAGATGTTTTTAAGGATAAACCCATTTTAGATTTAAATCTACCTTTGTATTCAGACTCCTAAAAATTTTCAAAACCACATACAACTAGAAGTATTTTTACCTGGAACCCAGGTCAGTGGGGCACACACAGCATTGCTTGCACTGATCCTATGTGCATACTTAATTATTTCTTCAGAGGAGATAGCACCTGAGGGTGAAGGGGACAATGTGACCATTTAGTCTAATAAACATACAAGTTTAGAAATACATGTACAATAGTCACATATCATACTTAAATGAATCCCTTTCTCTCGCCATGCACAAAAGTTAACTCAAAATGGATCAAAGAGCTTGATATTAAATCAGAGACACGGCATCTGATAGAAGAAAAAGTTGGCTATGATCTACATACTGTGGGGTCGGGCTCCAAATTCCTCAAAAGGACACCCATAGCACAAGAGTTAACAACTAGAATCAACAAATGGGACTTACTCAATCTAAAAAGTTTTTTCTCAGCAAAAGAAACAATAAGAGAGGTAAACAGGGAGCCTACATCCTGGGAACAAATCTTTACTCCACACACTTCAGATACAGCCCTAATATCCAGAGTATACAAAGAACTCAAAAAATTAGACAATAAGATAACAAATAACCCAATCAACAAATGGGCCAAGGACCTAAACAGACACTTCTCAGAGGAGGACATACAATCAATTAATAAGTACATGAAAAAATGCTCACCATCGCTAGCAGTCAGAGAAATGCAAATCAAAACCACCCTAAGATACCATTTCACTCCAGTAAGATTGGCAGCCATTATGAAGTCCAAC